>NC_090929.1:180410453-180714249 GCF_040938575.1 Ambystoma mexicanum
ACCTCCTAGGCCATATCGGACGGATGCACTATTTCCAGAGTAGAGAAGCCTAATTATCCAGAGACAATAAGATGGGGCTTTATGTAAGATTAGTAAGGGTTTCCCTGGATACTGAATCAAACACTGTCATTAGGTCAAGGAATACAGCGTACAATTTCATATGTTTCAAAACATTATATTTTTGTACCAAATAAAAGAGCATAAAGCAATGATCCAGGGTACCTCTGTTCTTACAAAAGCCGGCCTGGAGATCACTTACAAAATTGTTACTATGTACCCAGTTTTGTAGGTACTGTGAAATGATTTTTTCAAACTATTTGCCTGCACTATCCAAGAGGGATATTGGGCGATAATTAGCCGGGAGATGCCTTCCCCCCTTTTTATACAGGGGGATTATTCTGGCCTTATGCCATGAGTCGGGGATTACGCATTGCTTCAAGATTGCATTGAACACCTTACACAGAACAGGTATCGAGATACCCACCTCATCCCTAAACAGGTCACCCAGAATGAGGTCAGGGTCTGCTGCTTTACCGCTCTTCTCAGAGTTAATGGCTTGCTGTACATCATCTAGTGTGATACACAAATAGTGCACATTCAGTGGGTCACCCCCAATATTGATTGTGGGAAAGTCTGCTTCACCACCTATGCCCCCATACAAACCTGCAAAGTGTTGTTGCCACTCATCTACACCAATAAAGCAGTTACTTGTTTTGTCACTGTTCAGTTCTCTGTCCATTACCAGTTGCCAAAATATCACATTATTTTTACTTTGAAGGGCATTAAACATGGATCTTCACTTAGCTTGCACATATTCGCTCTTTTTGGTGTGTCCTTAATTCTCACAGAGGCCATAAGTTCCTTTTTGGCCTCCTGACTGTGACGTATCAACTTCCGGGGCACCAGTGTTCCAGGGATGAAGATCGGTTTCTAAACCATCAATCAACCCCACACCTCTAGTACATCAGAAGGAATCTGAATAGATTGGAATACAAGTAAATGATAAGATCTCCTTGTCCAATTTTGGTCATGGATCATTAGTTAGTTGCAACATCGTGAAAATACAATTAGTACCCGGTGAGAGACAATCAGATAATTACATGCAATCTGATTGGCCCTCGCCAGGGCTTTACCCAACTGAGAATCCCTAGAATCCCTATGTTCCTTCATATCCCCGGCAAGGGGGGGTGTGTGGCAGCCCTTTAGCCAATGAGGAGGCTCGGAATGGGGTAATCCCTGCTCCGAGCCACCACACGGCTGGAGACTGCCATCCTCCCCTGCCGGGGATTCAGGTAAGTGTTGTCTCCCTGCCCCCTCCCACTGTTCCCTCACCCACCATTCAAACAATCCCCTCCCCACCCTCGCAAACCCACTCATCTTCTTTTGAGTCCTTTTTTGGGAGCAAACGTGCTGAGAACACTTTTGTCTCCAGCGCGTCCGCTCCCGATCTCCGACAGGCTGTCATGGAAAGGAAGAAGGGACTACATGTACTCCCTTCTTCCTTTCCATGGTGGCCATTTTTTTTTTTTACAATTTTACTGTTATTTGAATGGCCATCATGGAAAGGGAGAAGGCACTACATGTAGTCCCTTCTCCCTTTCCATGGAAGCCATTTTCTTTGTTTACTTTTTACATTGATTCTGAATGGCCACCATGGAAAGGGAAAACAGACTCTGTTTTCCCTTCCCAGCAGCCATTTTGTTTGACTTTTTTTTCGGGAACAGAAAAACAATGCTCTTAGTACTCTGCTTCGCTCGGGCCTGTAACTATGGATATGGGCCCCAGGGTTTTACCAGACTCGGTAATGACCCCGTGGCTCGGGGCTTATTGCTTAATTATTACCCAATGATAAAAGGGACTGTCCAGTCAAGGTTGTATAAAAATATCTACTTCATTATTATTACAACAGACAGTTCCAGCACACTACAATTATAACCCACACTGTAAAGGAACACAGAAGACAGAAAGTTTCACAAAGGAATGGAATGCACTCTGGATAATGACAGGTGGGTAGTTGGTAAAGCAATCAGTCTTACTGTTCAGGGTTATTTGGTTTCAACACCAAAGGGGAAAAGGGTCATAACTGTCTCTAGAGGCCTCCAGAGAAGGACCAGAGGGGCAGAACCACAATGTACCTGGTGCTGAAGAAGTTCTTGGTGCTCAACAGCGTCAAGACGGTTCCAGGGTGCTTTGCAGCCCTTGAGACAGAGTTAGTGGTGGGAGACAGCTGCGGGTACCAGGCGGCAGGCAGTTCAGCAAGCAAGGCTGGACGGACATCTGCAGGATGTCCGGCGCGGCGGCTCGGGGCCAAGAATCATTGTCTTTGTGCTGGTTTGCGGATCTGGAATGCTGGTCAAAGCGTCTCGGATGGCTCTGGCGACTGCGGCCTGACAACAGTCAGCGGTGCAGCCGGATGCGGTTGGAGGACTAGACTGTCTCAAAATTGTCCTTATAAAGATGGACGCTGGATGATGCTTGGGTGGCATTCCCCTTAGCTTCTTCGCATGGCTTGTGTCCTTTCAAGGCGGACGCCCCAGAGCTCAGGAGGGTATTAGCTGGCAATGGCCTTGTCCTTTGTCCAGAGACTCTCCAGCACTTCCCACCTAGGAAGCTTTCTGTCAGAACCTAGCAGGGCACGCTGTGTGCTGGCTGGGTTCCAGTTCTGGAGCTGCTGGATGGGTCCTCTGAGTCCAGTATCTCCCTCTGTTCCCTGGGAGATATTTAGGGAAGGGATCTTGCTTGCCTCTTGGAACTCCTGCCGTCTGCCGCTGCTGTCAGGTGTCAGCTACACATGACAGGGGAGGGTGGCGCTGATAAACTGTGTCCTCCCAGAGTACATGTCTATTTTTCTGCTGTGTGGTTAGCATGGAAAATGTGCACGGAATGGCCCATCATTCATTCTTTTTAAACAAACAAAAAAGCCGCGGCGAGCGCCCTTTTCCTGTGTGGATGGTCGAATTCCTTACACCGACACTCATCATCTTATCACCCATTTTTATGAAGGGATTTCTTTTTGATAATTCCCTTGGGAGCCAAGATAAATGGTAGTAGATTCTGTTTTAGCCTTTTGTAGATTTCCAATACAGACATGTCTTTGGCCTCGGGTTCACAAATAACTTCTATGTTATGAATTATAGATATATAAAGTGCTGGTTTGACATCTTGTTCGATCACATTAGCCCATCTCACCAATTTGCGTACATGTCCTCCTGTTGTCAACATTTGACCATGTGTTGGACCTTTATGTTCTATGTTCATTATTTCACATTGTTAAAGGGTAATGGTCACTCTCTGGTCTAATCCAAATCTCAAAGTCATCCACCCTGGCCCACACGGTGCCTTGGACATGGATATAGTCTACTAGAGACGATCCATTGTGGCCATGAAAAGTTATTTTAGCGGGCTGATCTTTGGGAAAGTGCCTGTTACATTCTCTTAGGTTTAGGTTAAACAGTGTACAGGCAGTTTCTAATGAATGGTGATGTATTCTCACTGGGGAGGCTGCAATCCGGTCTGGGATATCCCAGATGCAATCTAGGTCTTCCCATGAACCTTTCAGTGTTCCCAGTGGTTCAATCAGAAGGTTAAAGTCGCTGGCTACCATTGTAAGGTTATTCACTCTTTTCCCCCGGGAGGCAGGGAGGCAGGATTTAGGACCTCTTTAAGACAGGACAGCGTCGCCATACCCAGCTGAGAGGAAGGCCTGTTGTACACATTAAACAATTCTATTTGTTCACCCTCATTTGTCAAAATGGATAGACATCTTAAATCTACAGAGCCTGTTTGCTTGGCTGCCACCCTCCATCCCAAGCTGACATCAACCAGACTATCAAACCACCACTGGGTCTTCCTTTGGGCCCTTTGAGGTGGGACATGAAATGTTTGGTACCTTTGGAGAAAAACAGCTTCCGTGACCCACGTCTCCTGCAGCACTATTACACTAAAATTACTCCCAAATGTGCACCAATTCTCATCATCCATTAGTCTGTTCAGGCCGGCTATATTCCTGGACAGTAAAGTAAAGCCTCCCCCCTTTCTCCAGGCAACTGACCCTGTCTCTAAGTCAATCGACATCTTCTGTATCACCAGGTTGCCCATGTCGCTGTGCAATGGGCTCTCTCTCCCTTGTCTTTGCTAGTTCAAAAGGTACATTATTCACCTTACTCTGGGGGTTATCTCTCACCCCTATGGATAGCAGAAACTTTGGGGATCTTAGAGCAATTCTGGTTTTACCCGATGGATAGGCCCTGCAGACTATGCTCAAAAGACCATCAACTTGTGCCCAGGACCGAAGAAACACCTTAATATAATCGCATTGGGAATTGGGAATGTCACCCCTATGACAGGATATTATATTGCCTCTTATTATCGAGAGGCAGTCTTTAGTATGCCCTATCCAATGGATATGTTTATTCGTGAGGCTCTCTTGGTCCTCATAAAGTCCTAGGCCCAAGCGTGGGATGTTAGACATGACTACAGAGGGGCGAGAATCTCTCATTGATGTGTTCAAGTCATTCCTTATGGGGGCATAGTCTCAGGACTTGTGCACAACTATAGTATTCGGGCCCGTCAATGGAGTAACTACTTCTTCTTGCATGTTTTTGTAAACAGCGCCCTTATTCCTGGGCCCCCCTGGGGTAGTGTAAAACAGCCCACTCCAGGGGTTAATCTCTACCCTGCTCTGATTTGGTAGTTTACTTTCTAATGGAGCCTGCTGGGTGTTCTTTTGCCCGCGGGGGTTCTCTTTAGCTCTGCCTGTATCACATATGCAGCTGGACTTAACTCCTTTCATGGTACACAGATCTGCCACTTTAATTTTGATTTCCTTAATTTCCCCTGTTATCTTTTTCAGCCAATAATCTCTTCCATCTCTGCTTTAATTCCTTTGGCCATTTCATTCAAATTACAGGGCTCTGGTCTGGGTTCCCACAGATTGCATCCTAGCAGGGCCGGCTTTGGTGGGTTGTCGTGCAAAACCAATTTCCCTTTCCCCTTGTGTGCTATCTTTCTTTTACAGACTACCTCCTGCTTGCGATGCACCATGCCACTCTCTCTACTATTAGAGGGAGTGGGGGGCTTCAGCAAGGACACCGAATCAAGGAGGGACCCGTAGCGATCGGACAGCACCATTGATGGTGCTACCCGCAAGCCACCTGATCCTCTGCTCGGCTCCCCCTGGCTCTCTCCCAGAGAGCCTATAACCGCTTCGTGGGCACTAGCTGGTTGGGCAGAGACACTTCCGTTTAGCTGCTGGATTGCCGTAATTGAGCCAATATCTTGGTAGTAGATTGCTACAATGTTGGCGTCTCGTGCTCCCAGTGTCGTGTGATTATTATTAGTAATTACTGGGAATTGGTAGTTTTTTCCCCTCCTTCTTGGGCCGACATTTGTTATACTTCAATGGGGGCTAACCTGTCCTCACAATTCGAGTTAGTTATTTTATGGGCTTCTTTGACTCCTTTTACTCCCTGCTGTACGCTCCCTTTTTGTTCTCTACCCCTTCCCTTTATCGTCTATGCACTCTATGTCATCTATATCATGCAATAGACTCTTGATCTCAGAGATCAAGAGGTTAACATCTTTGATTGGTTGGAGCATCCTTGATATTTTATTTTTAGCTGCCCCAGGGGGGGTCAGAGCCCTCAGCTTTCCTTTTAGCCATTTCCGCTTAGAAACTGTGCAAATATGCTAAAGTGCAAATATCTTAAGGTATGTCACGCTCGTGTGCAAATGTGCTGAGGTAAGTAAATGCAATAGATACAGTAAAAATACAGTAAATATATAAAAATATATCAAAGTCACCAAATAAAAAGTAAAGAGTAAAACCGAATAGATGAATTAATTATAAATAAAAAAAAACACGTTGTTAAAATGGTAAAAGCTTCCAATAAAACAACCAGAGTGTTATTCAAGCTGGGGCTCATTCGTCCATGGTTTATACCCTGGCGCACTATGCCACCTACAATCGTCATCAACACATCCCTGCCATGAACTTGCTGCCCTTTAAAGTTATCAAATCGCAATGTCTCAGAATCTCAGTTTCGTCCGATAGACCACAGAACATGTGGCTCTCAGGAGCAAAGAATGCCTGACTGGTTCGAGGGGCACCCAGAGTCCGACTCCCCCCCTTCACTCCCTGAGTCTGGAGTGGAACACTACTCCACAGGGAGCTTGCCCCTTAGTTCTCTGACAAGAATTTATTTAGGGCAAAGTACTAAGCTACCCGAGATTGTAAACTCAGTTTGCTCCCCGTGGAATAAGCGTCTTTGTGATATTGCAGTTAGTGGTTGCAGTCAAAGGTTGCGCGGTTACAATGGCACTGATTCTTACCCCATACGAGGCTGTTGTGGTTCTCGTCTATCTGCTGACCCACAGTCTGCGCTGGCTGGTTTGAGTTCTCTAATTACTCTCGGCTTTGGCTTCCGCAGTTAGTGTGTTGGGGCGGATATGTCAGCACCTGTGTCCCTCGCTGCAGAACTGTTTTCCTTATGGGCAAGGTCGGGATAAACACTTCGGCGCAAACACCAGCAGCGCCAACACCGCACCCTTGCTCCGCTGCGGGCTTCACCACTCTGGGTTAGGCTAAAGAGTTTTAAAGGCGGGAAGGCGTGGCCAATACAACAGAAAGTGAGGACATCTTGTGGTTGACCCCACCAGCGGCGCAAACACCATGCCCTTACTCTGCCACAGGCTTTACCGCTCCAGGTTACGGTGAAGAGTTTTAAAGGAAGGGAGGCATGGCCAATACAACAGAAAGTGAGGAAATCTTGCAACTGACCCCACCAGCGGCACCAACACTGCGCCTTTGCTCCGCCGCAGGATTCACCGCTCTGGGTTAGGGTAAAGAGTTTTAAAGGTGGGGAGCCATGGCTAATACAACAGAAAGAGAGGAAATCTTGCAGCTGACCCCACCAGCGGTGCCAACACGGCACCCTTGCTCCGCTGCACAAACATGGCATGTTGAGAAAGAGGGCACAGAGTGTTTACTTGGTCTGAATTGAATAATTAAGAATACCCTACTATTAGGGAAGATACAAAATTGAAACAGTTTTTTCATTTGTGAGAATTATGTGTAATTTATGAAGCTGCATGGTATATGGGTCACACACAAAGGTGTTGGTGAAATCGGTTTGAATCATGTATGTTTGATGTTTCATACTTGATGTTTTTATTGGAGAGTTTGATACAATGTTTTCCTTAAAGTTATAATTGTATTATATTTTTACATGCTTTTTTTTTCGATCATTGTGAACTGATTCACCGCAAATTGGCCGAATCAAAGATGACCTTAGCCCCTGGTGTTTTTGTCAACATAACGTAACATAGGATAACATGAACACAATGAGGGTCAGTATAAGTTTCCCAGTATCCTGCCATTAATTGATTCGGGATACCAGAAAACAGACCTACCGGGATATTACAAGTGCCGGCAATGGTGTTCATTCCCCATTCCACGACTCCATGGGGAATTGCCGGTATTACCAGCAACAGTAACACCGGTGCCTGTAATACCGGCAGTTTTTTGCCATTGGGGCACTGATTTACTGCCACGTCTTGGCTGGAGGTAAGTCAGTCAACCCCCACCAGCAAACTTGTGGTTTGGCAGTGCTGGAAAAGTGGAAATGCCATCACTTTCTTCCAACAGCGCCAAATTTGTAATGACCTCCAATATGCTGAAAGACCTTGCGTGACAAAAATGTTCCTGAAACACCCATTTTTTCATAGGTTATAGAGTTGAACTTTTAGCCAAATAAAGACAACTGTAGAAATCCTGTCAATGGAATGCCACCACCAGCACAGGTAGGCCACACAGTTGGTAATTGGGCCAAACCTTGGGTCATTTCTCAGAAGAGGGCCTGGAACATCATGTAGGCTCCCACTACAGTGCTACTTCATCAGCAGCCTTGCCTTTAAAGTGAGAAAGTAGGAAGAACACATGGAGACAGAGCTCGTGCCAGCCGAGCAGAAATAGGAATCTGCACTGATAGAATTGAGAGTATGATTGGGCTTGCCGTTAACTAAATCTGGTAATATCCACCTGTCGTACAAGGGAGTGCACGTCAGCTAAGGGAAAGCTAAGCACTTGTGGTTTAGAGAGCCTCGCTACATGGCCAATCATCTAGCTGGAGTTTTAAATACATTTCAGACAGGACCACATTTCTATGGTAACATCTTGGATGCACATGTGCCCCCAATGAAAGGATCCAGGTGAGATTGATCTCCCCTTTTTGCAGAAGGGACTTTCTTTCATAGCTAGACCATTAGTTTCCCCTTCCAAAACGAGTCTGCATTTGCCTGGCTTGCATCCTACCTTGCCTGCAATTTGGGCACCAGCCTAGTGGAGTTTGCTTGGACCTTCAGACGATCTTGGCAACAGACATAATGTTGGGCCAAGCTAAGATCGTGTTTGACTAGCAAGGTCCCCAGTGAGCTGAAAACACTGTCCTTTCATCCCTGGGACTTATTGTTAGACTAGTGAGGATGTTGGTCTCTGTCTCTGTGATGTATGTGCAACCTGTCTTTGCTGCTGGAAGAACTTGTTTGGATCCTTTGAAGACCTGCGAAGTCAGAGCAAGATTGTCAACCAAGTCAATTGGGGAATTCCCCAAAAGAGACTGTATGCCACTGCGAATGTCTGTACAGGATGGGATTGAGTTTCCAACTTGCAATGTCATCTGGGGAACTTTTTATATTTCTGAACGTAGTAGCACGTTTGCCTTCTGCCTCAGACGACTGCAAAGGATTTCTTCATGCACCATCTGAACTCAAAGCAAGAGGTACATTCTGTAGCAATTTCTGACCCACATTATCCAGCCTGTGTGGAGAACACGGGTGTGATCAGACCTGAGGTGGACAATTAGAATTATGCTGGCATTATCTACTTGAAAATGTATCTTCTTGTTTTCTTTGTTACTGTTTTGCAGATCATTATCCCCAAATGGATTATTTTCGATTAGCTCTTATTTTTGGATCTTACAGTTTATGTCTGTTGATTTATCTTGATTGTATCTTTTATCATTTGAGATAGAATTGTTTGTGGTAATTACGAAATACATGTCCTTCCTTTTTGTGAACATGGTTTGGACTTTACATTTCTTATTATTTTAATTATATTGCTTTTATGGGTCATTCCTTGCTCGCACCCCCCGCATCTCTCTTAGAATAAGCTTTGAAGCTGGCCTACACTACCCAAGGGAGAGTCAAGGATAACCGTATGAGTTTTTAGTATGCCAGGGTGAGGGCACCAGATTGTTGATGATGCTTTGCATGAAACTATTGACCCCCCTCTTGACCAACTATTGCTACTTTACCTTTCTGCCCGTCTCTATGTATTATATATGTACATTGGATTTTTCCAATTTTCTTGCTTTTGAGCTCTGCTGGCGAACATTTCATTTTCCTTCTGTTATTTGTGCACCAATGTGTAGAGTCTGCAGACTTTACCATGCTCCATTTACTAATTCAGTATACCTTTTGGCCTCGTTGTCAAATAACACACATGGAAACCTGAATTTGAATCCTGGTTACTCGACTTGAAAACATTGTGTGATCTTAGACAAATCACTGTACTCATTTGCCCCTGCTTCTCCTATCTGTAAACCCCGGGAATGCTTAGAAAAATGTTAACCCCCAGGGGACTATGGAGAGGGGATGTGCCCTAACAAATACAATTGAATTGGTCCCCTTCGCTCGTTGGATCGAGGCTGATTTATAAATGATTGCACAGGTGTATTTTTTTTTTTATTGTTTTGTTATGCGCACCAGACTCGTAAGTAAACGGGCGCAGCAGTATGAAGATGCAAAACTTACAAAGTTACGAAATATACACCAGATACAGTACTTACATGTTTACAAAATATACAAAATATACACAATGTGCTAAATAGGAGCAAAAGCTAAGAATGGCCTATGTAATTACAGAGAATAAAATAGTAGACAATGTACAGAAGAAATGTTGCAGGAGTGATACCCTCCATATATCACTTAAGCTCATATAAGGGCTGAATTCCACATGGTCTTTAAATGTTACACCGTAATACAATATTAATGCATGGTGAATAAGTCTCTCCAGGTGTTGGCCAAGTACGGTCCAGAATGGGTGATGGGAGGCTAGGGGTCAGTGGCGATGATGTGTTTTATTACATTTTCTCTGAAGTATAGGAAGGGTTGGTCGGCTCTCAAATCTTGAGGCAGTGAGTTCCAAGATGTAGCTGCCTTTACAGTGAAGCTATTACCACCGATAGTTGTTAGCTTGTATTTCGGTATGGTCAGACAGTTGTCATTCATAACTCTGGAGGGTCTGATCGAGGCTCTTTTCTCAAGTTTATTTATAAGGTAGCTGAGGGCTGCGTTATTGAGGGCTTTGTGAGTCAAGGAAATTATATTTTATTGGGTGTGGATAACCATTTGTGCTGGCGTTTTAGGGAGGAGATCTGGGTTCTTTTATGTATGCCTAGGGCTGCTCTTAAGGCATTGTACTGTAATGTTTGGAGCTTTTGGATGGTAGATCTATTGGCACCACAGTATAGGGCATTGCAGTAGTCAATTCTAGAGAGTATTAGGGCTCTGGCCAAGATGAGGCAACTGTCATCAGAGAGGAATGGCTTACCAGCTCTGAGTAACTTGCAGGTGTAACTTGCAATGTGATTGAGGGATTCAACCAACATGGATTAACTGTGCTTAAAAAGCGTTGGCTTAAGGCATAGGCACTATCAATTACTTATTGACTTTCTCAGTGAGGTTCTGCAGGTGGAACACGCAGGCTCAATTATGGCTGCCAAGCTTGCCGTATTAGCCCCAATTAGGCCAACACCTGTCTGGCGTGGCTTGCTCATCGTTTCAGGGGAGAGGTGGTTTAGCAGTTCAGGCTGGGTGGCTCCTTCTGGTGCTGGGTCATGAATAACGTGTATATTGTTTACTTATGCAATGATGAAGACAAGCCAAAAGGAAAACACTGCAATATCCCAGTGCCAAAGAAAAGAAAACACATACATTCCCATCCGTCAATTATTAGTTATATAACACACATGCCATTTACAGTTGCACCTGCAATGTAAATGAAACCTATATTTAGTGACAATGTGAACAAAATTAGATGTGTATTTTTTCTTTTATTGTTTATCATTGCATGATGGTTTGTCTCAGGGGAGTGCCTGCATATATATTCAAATATAATTGCAATTGGAGTGCATCTACATTGGGCATGTACCGCCCAACTGCAAGTACGTTGCTGCAGGTAAAAATAGTGGTAAAGTGGCAGCAACTCCATTACTGCCACTTTACCGCCGCATTACTGCACTAGCATACCACTAGGTTGGGGGTATGGAGGAAGATTTAACTCCAGCAAAAAGTTGGAGGTAAATCTTCCATCTACTGACACAAATCGGCTGATTTACCGTGCAGTAATTCCGCTGGCAGTAAATCCACTGAAAATCCCCATGTACCACTAAAGAATACAAACATGGGGAATTACCACCACTTGTAACCACAGGATCAAGTGGCGGCAATGATAATGGAGTTTGGCAGTAATTCAGCAGATTTACCTCCAAATTACCACAAAGCGTGTAATGAGGTACATGCTTTCTTCTTTACTTTAAAATGTACATCTATTACTAAAATACTGACTATGACTTTATGAAGTTGTATTGAGGACCCAGAACTTTTCATTTGAGAGTAGCCTTATCTTGTGGCATCCTGTTCATTATTTATTAGCTTCTGATAGAGCATGCTAAATCCCATGGGAGCAGTTGCATTTTTTCCAGTGAAAAAAGATCAGGAACAGAGAAGAATCTAGAATTGGTATAAAGTTACATAGAGTACAAATTAGGGAACATTTTACACAGGAAATTTAACAGGGGTTTGTACCTCATAACAGCCTGTTTTAACTCCTGTGCAGCAGGAATTCCTGCAGAAAAGTTAAGCAACACCCTTTGTGTGCGTTTTTCAAAACCCTTTGCCATAGCTTTCCTCATTTCTCATAAAAGAGCCTTTTTGTGATTTTTTAAAACATTTTACTTACCCTTCTTCTGTCCACCAAAAAAAGAAATATAGGAAACAAAAGAAACCTGGTGTGTAATGTCGTGGTAAACAGACGGGAACTGGAATCTCCAATGAGATTAGTTCAGTAAATCTTTAATAGCAGAACTGCAGGGTGAACATAGAAAGAACAGCAGGCCATTTCAAAGCAATCCAGCACATGCTACCCCACCCCACTATCCACAACATCTATAGGTTTCTAGTATATTGACTTTAATACATTTAGTGGAACATTCTATGACTTTTCGTAGGAGGATTTCAGTCTTCCCAATTAGCCCAGTGGCCTTCTATGGGAAGCCAAGCAAACTTAGAGTACCAAGGTCACTTCCCTAGTCTTTTAAGAGCTAATAAGCACAGATGTGCGCCCTAAATACAACTAAACTCTCCATTATTACCATTGTTCCTTTGAAATAACTTTTGTTTGTGAAACATGGGTCTACCTTTGGCAGTGTACTCATATTTCTAAATAGCTTTGCTAGGCCAGCAGGTGACAAAAGGTGTGGGCAATGCTGCATTAGTTGCCAAGTTGCATTTCTTGATTTCGGCTGAAAGCATATAACTAAAAATGTTGTTTTCCTCTAAGCTGCATAACTCCTCATACAGAATTTCGCAGCATACTCTTTATGTATGTCATCAGTATACTTATTCCACTCACATTAAGATTAAGTTACAGTTGCATTTCTCATCAGCATCTTTGAACATTCATTCACATATATCTGCATTTATTTTCCAAAGTAACCTTTGGTGAAAGTCTTTGTGGCACCTTTTTGTGAATTTTGCTTGAACCCCTAACCCCTGACCACCCCGGACCACAAAATCCTTTAGGAAAACCCCTGCGGGAATCTTTGTGACATGCACCCATTATACATTTCTTTAAAGCAATACCCTTCCTACCTCTGTTAAAAAAATAAAAATAAAAAAAAAAGCAGAAAAGAAACCCTTGGTGAAACCTGTATGATGCCCTTTGTGGTTTATTCTGTGTACATCTTTCCCTTAAACCCTCCCCCAAAAAAGAAATAACATTGCTCATCTTTTCCCTGCTGTGAAATTCATTAGATTGCCCTAGTGATGGATGATGTGATGAAAGGTCATAGTTCATCTCTTTGGTCAAATGAACTTTTCAGACAATAAGAAGGATGCTGGTGAGAGATGTGGTTGGAAAGTGTGCATTAGCATATTGAACACGATGCTGGCACTTGATCTGAGGATGTAGCTGTGACACACTTGGGGGATAATGAAGGTGCTGTGGATGATGCTGCTTTATGTCATGGTGGAGAGCTGCCAAGCAATGGACCTGAGTCGCTCAAGGAGAAGGTCGAAGGGTTTCAGTCACAGAGTAGCAAAAAGTCATAGGAGGAGCACCCCCACCTGGTGTGGGAGCCAGAAACAACAGTGGTGGGTGCACGATGGAAGAGATTGCGGCTTTGGTGCAGGAGGGGGCAGCAACTGAGGGGCTCTTGTGGTGGGAGGCTGAGGGTGGGCTACAGCACGAGAAGGAACACAATGAGGTGGATGTGGGACTAAACCTTTGGCACACTGCTCAGACGGTGGTATTCTCCCACTTTGATGAGGGACGTGCTCTGGTTATCTCAGCACCACAGTCCACTGGAAGCCATCACCAGCTGTGACACAACCACATCACTCCTGAACTCAAAGAGCTGCACTTGCTTTCTCTGTTGGCAATCAGCTGGTTTAAGAACATCAGCACGTTAATCAAACATGCACATAACCTCTCAGATAAATGATGCACTTCCGGTTGCATGTGCATCACTCAAAGCTGCCCCTTTGCATGCCTAGAAATACAAGTCACAAAAGGAGAACATCAGAATACAAGCATTCTTACTCTACTCCCCCAGGCTTTGAAAAAAACAACAACACTACAATCAAGATTCTCCCCATCCCTACACAGAGAAAGGAACCGACAACCCACCAGTCTGTCGATCCTTGGTCTGCCTTTACTGCCATACTCCACGCGTGGCTAACCCCCATCTTCACCCATGAGTTAATGGTCCATGTTGAAGGATGTTCAGAAGCACAGCATTGTATCCCAACCACATATGGTATGCATCCCTGCTCTTAGGTTTTGCTAATTGGGGTTATATTTTATACCATCCAAACAGAGCAAGTGGGTGAAGTGAAATATTCCAGCTAAACCCTATTTAATGACATTATTTCTCTCCAACCAAATACCATATAGAGGCGAGCATCCGGTGGACGACTGGCAGCCAGCAGTATTGACAGAGGCCACCCCCACTTTCTGTGTTTCTCTCATGACTGGCCTGGGAGAGATGCTAAACTACATCGTTGTAACTTGAAAAATCTGAGTGCATCTTTTGGTCTGTTCCGGGAACCTAAATATGTTTTATACTGAAAAACAGCTGATAACTAATTACATGTATTTATTAGAACGAGTTAGTTAATTTTTGCTGAACTTTGGTTTATTTTGTGTTACTTTTTCAGGAGGGATGGATGATGGGGTTGGAGTATGTTGGAGCTACTCGCTCGTTTCTCTCATGTTATCTTGTCGCAAGCTAAGATTTGTATGAATGTGATGCAGTTTAAGCATACATATACTTCTGCAAATTTAGTGACACGTTTTGTTTTCCGCTAAGTATACTTCAGCCAGCAATAAAGTCTGCACACCAGGTAATACGTGTTCTATTTTCCATTGCATTTACTCTAGCAGTTAGTACGCTCTGCAAATGCTAGTTCTTAAGCACAACTGTGTTTCTGGGAACAACCCCATGCACATATATGTGTGCAATTATTTTTAGCGCCAACAAGATTTGTGCGAAATATGATCCACTAAATAAACTGTCTGGAAAAAAAAGCATTGCTTTTGGTGGAAGCAAAAAAAGAACCAAGAAACTTAAGAAATGTGCCCGCCTAGATAAACAAATCACTGCTTTTTCTGATCTGCTTAGCGCCTGGAGTCCATGCACACAGCAGCAGTGTGTGCTATGCATCCCAGTAACATAACACAGCACTTCTAATTTCTACCCTCATACAAGGGGTGCAAATGTGAAAAGTGTTTAAAAGGATTGGCTTCTTTTAGGGCCGTCCCCTCAAATAGGCCCCGGCAAGCACATGGTGGAAGGAACTGGAGCTTTCTGAAATCAGCAGGCTTCCAGCCCCCACCTCTGCAGCACCTGAAAGCCAGGCATATATCTAAGTGTTGTGCATGTAAGCACCAACAGTTACATTTACATTTCGAGGGAAGACCAGCCTGAACGTCATTTGTTTGAACCCTCCTGTGAGGAATTCGACCATCCACACAGGGAGAGTGCACTTGCCTGAGCTTTTTGGATTTTTTGATATATGAAAATGAATGATGGGAGACGAACCTCTGAGAAATGAGTGCGGCAATTCCGCACCCATTTCATCTGCTTCCCGCACCAAACACATAGTCACCTGTACTCTGGGAAGAAACAGCCTAGAGGCCTAATCTTCCCCTGTCATATTCACATGGAATGTGACAGCCCTGGGTACATCAAAGCATTCCAAGAAGGGGGAAGGCACACCTTCCTCCAGCCCTGAGCAGCCTAATTAAAATATCAGATCTGCATTCCTTTTTTCTTCGGCTGGTGGCACAGCATACTAATGAGAGATAATTGAGGCAAGCCTGCCGAGTGGTCTTCGTTGCCAGAGAGACAACAGGAAGGTGAGACTAACACCCCTTTGGTGTTAGTGTGTCAACCTGAAGCTAGTTCCCACCTCTCTGTATGAAAGGCAGTGAAATGCAAGTCTGGGCCTACTATTTACCGTAGACAAACCCCTGCAGATCTGACCCCTTTCATAGGGGAGAAGTATATGGTTTGGGGGAGAGAGGAAGTCTGCTCCCAGAACATACTTCAAGGGAAAACTTGCGCTTTAAAAATTCACAGAGGGCTCAGTTAACCAGAGGGACAGGAAGATGGGTGGGACCTAGGTATATGCTGTCACCCCCTTGTCTGTCCTGCTGCAGAGCTCTCTGGTCCTGGCCTCATGCATAACAGAAGATTGTTTGTGGGGACCCAGTAATGGTGTATTAAGATGGGCTTAGACTACACCAATCGCTGGGGCCCATTTGGCTTTAAAAGAGGGCTGAACCCCTCACTTAGCAGGTCATCTGAAGACTTTGCAAGGAGTAAGAGGAAGGACTCATTTGGACCTGAGCTGAAGGTACAGTCTACCGTTCATCTTCCACCAGTGAAGGAAGGCTAGGAGTTCCAAGAGGGAGGCAATATCCCTCCCCTATACATCTCCCCGGGAACAGAGGGAGAAACCAGACTCAGAGGACCCATCCAGCAGCTCCAGAACCGGTTGCCAGCCAGCACACAGCGTGCCCTGCTAGGTTCTGACAGCAAGCTTCCTAGGTGGAAAGTGCCGGAGAATCTCTGGACAAAGGACAAGGCCGTTGCCTGCTAACACCCTCCTCAGCTATGGGCCGTCTGCCTTGAAAGGACACAAGCCCTGTGAAGAAGCTAAGGGGAGTGCCACACAAGCATCATCCAGCGTCCATCTTTTTTAAGGACAATTTTGAGACAGTCGAGCCCGTGAACTGCATCCGGCTGCACCATTGACTGGTGTCATGCTGCAGTGACCAGAACCATGCGAGTCTCCAGCATTCCAGATCTGCCAAACAGCACAGAGACAGCGATTCTTGGTCCGAGCCACTGCGCCGGACAGCCTGAAGACGTCTGTCCAGCCTCGCTTGCTGAACTGCCTGCCGCCTGATAAAAGCAGCTTTCTCCCCCCACTAACTCTGTCTCACGGGCTGCAATGCGCCCTGGAACGGCCTCATCGCTGTCAAGCACCAAGACCTTCTTCAGCACCAGGTACATTGTGGTTCTGCCCCCCGGGTCCTTCTCTGAAGGCCTCTAGAGACAGCTATAAGCCTTGGTCCCTTTGGTGTTGGAAACAAATAACCTTGAACGGTAAGACTGATTGCTTTACTAACTACCCTCCTGTCAGTATCCAGAGCACATCCCTAGTGTGCTAGAACTGTCTGGTGTAGTAAAATAGATATGTTATTACAACCTTGACTGGACAGTCCCTTTTATCACTGGGTAATAATTGTATTTTCGCTGTGTTGTAACTAACCAACTATCCACAACCGTGCGGAGATAAGCCTGCTGTTCTGTCCACATTACCAAAATTGGACATGGAGGTCTTATAATTTACTTGTATTCCAATCTGTTCGGATCCCTTCTGCTGTACTATAGGTGTGGGGTTGATTGATGGTTTAGAAATCGATATTCATCCCTGGACCGCTGGTGCCCCGGAAGTTGATTTGTCACACCCCCAACTTTCCTGGCACGCCATTCTGTCCCCTTCATTTGGCAGATGCCCCTTTCCTTTAAATGTCATGTCACCCCAACATTTTCAGCAAAGTTACTCCACTGGGCCCTGAGCAGAACTCCTACTCATATCCTTTCCCTCCCACAACACACTGGTCCTTTTTCAGAATCAGGGGACTTGTTTGCTGTGCTACCCAGTCGCGCACTGAGGCGCGCAGTGTGCATATTGCTTTCAGCTGCCGGAACCAATTAGGAATCTGTCCCTTTGTGTCCCGGGTATGTTTTGAGTTCTTTTCCTGAACTGTGCAAAGTCTGACTGCAGGGGTTTACGAAGAGACTCTCAGATCAACACATCTGAAATTCAAAATATTATGTCAATTCTGGTGACATATACATGCAAGAGATCACAGGCCAGGGCTGACTTCTGAGGGCCAAACCTGTCATGCGCAGAATAAGCACACCACTGATTCCCTGATCCTAACCCCAAGAGAGATCCATGACTGAAAAAGCAAGGTTAGAGGTCAAAGGCTCATGGCCTCACAGCTGTAAAAGCACAATCAGCATGTCTGACAATTGCAAAAGAAAAACATCATAGGCTTATTTTTCTAGATTTTCTTTGACAGACTTCAGTCGATTATTTTTCTAGATTTTCTTTTGACAGACATCAGTTTCTAAACCTACTACGCTGAAGAATGCCACGCAATGCCTCGAGCCCCCACATAACGGGTACTTGCCTGGAGGAAACAGGCACACATGTTCTATAGGGTTATATGTCTCTGGGTCACACATGGGAACAGCAATAACCAAAGGAGCATCTCTCTGCGTGTTTTATTAAACACCATTGACCTGATTCATGGAACTGTGCAAAGTTTATTTTTGCAGTGCAAAGTCATCTTGTAAGCCATTTGTGCAGTACAAAATGACTTTGCACTGAGAAAATACACTTTCCACAGTTCCATGAATCAGGGTTTGTGTAGGCAGTGCAAATTCACTTTTCAGAAGGGAAAAGTCACTTTGCACCGTACAAAAATTCCATTAATGAGGTCCCATGGTAATAAGGGATATCAAAAGAGGCAGGTTTTCACTATTTTTGCATTGCATTGATCATTTCAAAGCAAGCAGTCCATGAAGTGCTATCTGTCTCTCGTCACTTCCCTAGCAGTTCATCCAACTAAATTGCACACATTCGATCCACATAGCAAGAATGAGTGGCGTTGATCCATGTTGCAGAAATCTCCAAAAACTCCTATGCGTGGTAAGTTATTTGCTAATGCCAAAAGGTGTTCTTTTTCAAATTCAGTTGAAATTAGCCTTGCCTTTCCCCAATTGGGTTGGTGTGGTTTGAGCCTCTTCTGAGAATCCCTATTTTGTATGGAGTAATAATTCTTGTGCAAACTCTACTGGAGCTTATTTTGTCCACCGGGGATCTCCTGTGTGCGGTACACTTGTCTGAGTCCTGTAGTGAGGGCCACTATTCAGTGTGGAGGGGTGGGGTCCTTTTCTCTGTGAAGTGAACCTGCGGTGGTGGTTGCCTCTCAGTATGGCAGTGGTGGTGTCAGGTTTTCTGAGGTACACATGTCTCAATCCTGCAGTGACGGTTGCCTCTCAGTGTGTCTCGGGTGGTGTCCTGTCCTGCACAAGGCACTCCTAAAGTGACAGTCACCAATCAGGCTCAGAATGGAACTCTGGCACTGCGCAAGACTTGCAAGTCTGACTGCCGCTGAGCCAAAAACAGTGTTTATGTCCTGAAACAAGTTGCAGAACAGCACAAGTCTAGGTTGCTCTGAGTCTACTATGTTGGTGGCCTGGTGCTGTACACAGTTTTGATGAGTAACATAACACAATGGGGAAACAAAACCAAAAAAAGGCCAATTTTGCTCATTCTTAGGGGGGCTGAAAACATAACAAATTCACCTTTAGTAGGATTTCCGGGTGCAAAAGCTGCCCAAATAACCATTTCTCTTGCCTGTGAGCCAGATTCTGGGAACATTCACTTCTGTTTCACACACATTCTCTCCAATTTGGCACACTCGGGGATAAACCTAGATCATTCTTGCCTCCATATCTTAACAAATTTTCTGATCCAGATGCCAGATCAGAATTTCTGAGGCTTAGATTGAACTTGCTCCCAACTTTAGAAATTATAACAAAGAATATCCTTCCGCCATCTGTGATGAATGCAATGAAAAAGAAAGTCATACACTTCAACCTCTACTGTCTAATTGCCCAGGTACCTTGATCCTGAGAGTTGCTAGATTTCAGAGATTTGAATATGATGTACGATGGTTGAACTCTGATATCTTTTGGGATAGATTGTCATCAGGAAATGAAACCTTCCTGACTGCCCAAGTTGTGGCTGTTCTCAAGGACTTGCAGTCGGGGGGCGGGTTGTCCTTAGTCCTTTGAGAGGTGATTTGGTGTAATTAACTTTTACTGACTTGAACAGCCCTCAGGGGGATGTCTGTTTTCTTTTCTCCACTTCTGTTATTTTCTCCTCCTTATGCGAATTGTTATGATTGTTTACGTTTTTCTTATTTTTTCTTTCCCCTCACCCTCTTTTTCCTTCGCCTTTTTTCTGATGTTAAGATGCACAAATAGTTTCAAGTGTTTTTATAAGAACTTTTTTTTTCAGTATTTTGTATGATCCTATTTTCCTTAAGGCAACATTATTATATCATATATCATGCTGTTATTTTAGCAATTGTTTGTACTCAGCAGCGCCGTTGTTTAGTTATGCTCAGAGTGTTTAGGGTCATTTGTTTTTTTTTTATTCCTGGAGAACTCTGTGTTTTAATGTGTTAAAAGTCATAATTCTGTTTTTATTTCTGTTTTCATGTATGGCTAAAACCCAATAAACAAAAAAAATGTGGCTGTGTGAGGGGCCCCTCGGTGTTGATCTTTGGGCTCACTGGTGTGCAGGTTTGTTCGCTTGTGACCTCAAAGCTTCTCTCCCTGCACCTCATTCTTGTGAGGTGGTCTTACGTGTGCATGAACCACTGCAAAAAGTGTGTCAGAGCCTCATGGTATTAGACACAGCATAGTAACATAACGTGAGAGAAGGGTGCCAGTCTGTCACTGCATAGACACAGAGAGAGACACCTGCCCCTTCATTCCATATCCACCCTTTGGTTGCACAGCTGCCTCTGCCTTTTATGTAGTCTAATGAACACATCCTGCACAGGGAGCTCAGGTCATGTTTCTCACTGCCGAGGGCTACATGTTATTATACTTTGATAGCCTACTTCCAAATAAGGCCCCATCATGACTCACCGTGAACGAAAAGAACGGCTAGCATGACATCAAGGTGTGAGGCCATTTAATTTTTACTGTACCAGGTTGACCACTCAGTTCCCTTGCCATCTGCTGTCCACAACATTAACCTTTATGCATAGTCGATCTGTGACTATGCCACTCTTGGCTCAGGCCTGGCAGTTACCAAATTTACATTCTGGAGCGTGACCTGAGGTACAAAGTATACAGACTCCAGGAAAATAAGCCACAAACGTCCAGGATTGCTTAAGCATGCTCTTGGACCCTCATGCATTAAGTGTACTTATTTATTTATTGTTTGCTTGTTAGGCGCTTACACAGGAAATAAATTATGCTTCAAAGTGCCCACGAGGCAGCAGGGAGGGAACATGGGATAGCAGTACAATTAAATACAAAAAGATACTGAGGCGGAGTGGATAGCCAAACCTACTATGCCTTGTGAGTTTTCAGAACGTGCAAGTACAGAAAAGAAGAGGACAGTGGGGTAGGTGCTGTGGTGTCCGTGCTCGAGGGTGAGCCACAGATTAAGTGCAAGGTATGGTAAGTGCTATGTGGTCAGGAGCCACATTGGGGGGAAAGTGCAGAGGGTGTGCCGAGGCAAGTGCTAAGGGAGACAGATGCTGGGGAGATTGGGCGTGAATGGTCAGAGGCCCAGAGGATGCAAAAGGGTCCAGGACATCAATCACAGCAACTGTGGGATTAGCAGAGGAAGGAAGAAGGAAAGGAGGAGAAAAAGAGGAGAGTCTTGAGGTGCTTTTGGAACTTCAGAAGGTCCCGCTCAAGACACAGAGGGAGGGGAAGACTGTTTGAGAGGAGGGATCCAGCTGAGGAAAGTGAGCAACCTTCTGCTCTCTGTTTAGCAAAACACTTTAAACACAGAGAGTTGGTGTCAGAGGAGCGTAGAGGTCTAGAACACAACTCAATTATTACAACACTTTAGGACATAGCCACCTCCTCCCTTTGGTAGAAACAGAATGGACACCATGCTATTACAAAGCATTCTCCCACCACTGCTGCATTCCGTCACTGTGTCCATAGCATCTATTTCCTGCTTTCACATCCTCTTTTTTTCCTCTCCCTTATTAACTTTCGTCAAGCAGACTAAGGTTCTGGCTACATCTAGTGGGGGCACATTATGGCACTACATAGACAAGCCTAGGCACAATGCATATGCCTCTGCATGTGAAACCAAGGTGAGAGGTGCACAGTAGAGAAACGTTTGAATGGTCAGTTCAAAATTTTGGGATCATAATTGATCACAGTGCCTTACTTTTGTAACCTCTTGATTTCACTTGTATTATTTTACATCCTCTGGTCCCACCGTTAAGAAATAAAAATTGTAAATTGAATTGAAAGGCTTCCAATAGAGAGAAACTTTGGGTGGCTCAAAATGCTGATGTGTGTTTTTCATTGAATTAGCAGGCCAGCTCAAACCACGCTATCTATCTCATAGAATAGAAATGAGCTACCTACTAATCAAAGAGAATAAAATATGTTATGTTTAACTTAAAACATATTTGAAGTTCTTTAGTGTAGGATATTATGTCTAAGTGAAACAACAGCGTTATGTAAGTCTGGTAGTGCATAGATAACCTCTGTTTTGTTACCAAGACCTTATGAAAAGATTTCAAACCATGACATAATTTAATCAACATTGTTTATGAGATGTGTTGATTTATTTCTAAACTAGATGCACCATTTCTCTACAATAACAATACCACAATAATTACAAAGGCATTCAAGAATATTGTGGTTTTTTAATATGATAAGATCTGTCTCTAGACATCCCCTGTGACTGATTACTGAAAAGATGCGAAGTTGACAATGCCAAGTATGGGAGTGACATGTAATATAGGGGGTAATTCATAGAATTTAGCGCACAAGTGGCGCACGCGGCTGGTGCACAGAGTGCGCGTGCGACAGTCTGCGCCAGCCACGTGTGCCAAAACTCATTTTAGCGCACAGTGTATTCACGGATACTTACATCCATAACCAGTCGTGGCGCAGAGTGCTGCAGCGACCTTGCAGCAGCGCCAGTTATGCCCCAACCCCGCCACGTGTGCCAAAAACATCGCACAAATCCCCTACATGGCGCAAAGGCCAGTGGACCAGCATACAGCCCCCAACCAGGAAAATGCATGTAAAACTCCCTGCGCAACCCTCGGAATACACGTACCCTGCTCACGCCAGCGAAAATGCGTGTAAAACTCCCAGCGCACCCCTCAGAATACGCGTACCCCACTGACGATAGCAAAATCGCGTGTGAAAGTCCACGCGCACCCCCGGAATATGCATACCCCGCTCGCGCTATCGAAAACGTGTGTAAAACTCCCTGCACACCCCTCGGAACACGCGTACCCCTCTGCGTCAGGTAAAATGCGTGGAAAAAGTCTGCCCTGTGGTGTGGCCTGCCTGCGGCCCATGGACTGGGGTGATGGGCTGCCTGCGGGACATGGACTGGGGTGATGGGCTGCCTGTGGGCCATCGACTGGGGTGATGGGCTGCCTGTGATCCATGTGTGCCAATTCAGAACAACAGGGGGCAGCAATTGATAAGATCGGTCAGAGCATGGAATGTGTGGCCCAATCTGTGCTCCCCCTGCCAGGCAGGTGGAGCTCCAGCAGCGGGCAGCACAGTCCACGGCCCGCTCGCTCAGGCTGGGCATGGCAGCCTCAGACAGGGCACGCCGGGCTGAAATGGTGCCTCTGCGTCAAGCACTTGCTGCTCACATAGAGGCACACAGGGAGGCCCTGAGGGATGACCATCGATCCCTCAGATCTACTCTGGGTGTGCTCTTGGTGTCCCAGAGGCAATGGATAGAGGAGAGGGTGGAGCAGCTTGAGAATACCATCTCGGATGAGCTACGTGCATGCTGGGAGGTGCTCCAGATGTCATGTCAGGCCATGCTGGAAGAACTTCGTGTTACATGTGCTACCTTGCAAGAGGAAGCACGCGTATCACGTGAGGTTCTGCATGCTGACCTACGTGTCATCGCCGCACAGAACCAGGCTCACCAGTCCCGCAGACTTGCTTCCGTCGAGGGGCAAGATGCGCATAGGGGTGGTCAGGGTACTGTGCCATGTCCACCTTTTGAGTCAGAGGGTGATGAGGACGAAACTTATCTCCCACACAGGTCGGGCCATGCAGGCGTTGAGCCCATGGAGGTTTTTTTTTTATCTCAACATCATCGCATGTGGGTGTTAAGGTGCACCCTGTACTTCCCCCCTCCTGGGTGCTTCCCCCGGGTCATATCTGGCCATTTTGTATTTTTATAGTTAGTTTAATTAGTTAATATAGTTTAAAATTGTTTGTATATGTGTTTGTGGCTTGGGGTCCTGACTCACATATGCCACTCCTACTTCCCCTATCCATGGGCTCGCAAGGATGGTTTGGTGTTACAACCATTTACACAACGGCATTGGACTTCCGTCATATCTGTGGCCTGTCTGTTGCTGTACTACTTGTGTTAACACCCTTAGTGGGGATTATGGATGTTTTCTTCACGGCATGTCTGCTATCAATTTTGGTGAGTACATTATTGAAATGTCCATTTATTGATGTTGATTGTGAAGTATGTTATTTTCTTGCCTGTATATGTGCTTGCTTGATGCACTTCATGCTGTAGACAATAGCCTGCACCCTTTGGCTGTCAAGGTCACACTGATGGTGGGAGGGGGCCAAATGTTGACAATGTCAAGTTGGTACATGTTGAGTTCAGCCCCTGGGGATTGTGGCAAAGGATGATGCATTAGGAATGTGACCCAAGAGGCACCAGTCATGGTCCAGTCCTCACCTGAGATGTCTGCCTATACTACTACTATGCTCCGTTCCATTTGGATGGCACGCTGTGTCTGTCTTCCCTCTTGGACTTTGATGCTGCCTGAGGGCACAGTCTTCCTACTGGACTACTGCTCTTTTACTTGTTTTTCACACTCTGGTGCCTTTAGTCCCTGTTCTTCTTCCTGCTACTGTCCTTGTTGCAGATCTGTCCGCCTGTCTCTTGGGATGTTATTGCCACATACTCTTACACTGCCTCGGTTTGCCTCTGTACAATTCTGTTCAACAGCATCTTTCTGTTGCTCCTCCTGTCTTTCATCTATTACATCCATGCCTTTTTGTTGGCTGTTGGCTTTGCCAATGCTATTCAACTGTTGTGGCTCTTAACTTGCTGTCAGCTGTTTCCGGCTATCTCGCATTCTCTGATACCTTTCAAGACTTCTGCTGTCTCTGCGTTCTTTGTTCATGCTATTAGCTCAACCATCCTGTTGTGCCAGCCTCCTTGGTTATTTTCGACTCAAGTTCCAGCTCTACCTGTCAGGGTACAGAACCTGGGGTTGTGTGGGAGGAGGTTGGATGTAGGTCTCAGACATGGCCCAGTGACAACCAGGATGAAGACACACACACATGAAACTTTCCAGCATTATTAAAAGCTTTGATGCCCTTTCTGCAGGAAAATGAGCCTCCAGACTACCTTTCTCAGCAGACACCATGCCAAGAACTACAGAAACCTGGCCATGTTAGGTGGTGCACACGTGCACATGCGTGTGCAAGCAGAAGCCCGGGCTTGTGCTCAGAAGTCCGACAGAAGCAGACGTGTTTCCAGGAGCTCCAAGCAAGGTGAGCAGCACAAGGGGCCACACCTCAGCCGACCTTCCTCCAGGCCCCTCGCACATGCAAGCTGAGTAGCGCCAGTGCTGGTGAATTTAGCCAGGCGTTGGGGGAGATGTGCACAGTACAGCTAAGCTGCACTGAGGAGCAAATGCCAGGAAGCTTTCACAGTTGTCAGGGGCACACGCAGGGGGCGTCAGCCATATCCTTGAGTCCCCCCTGATCCATAGAAGCTAAGTTATTGGCAAAGTAGCATTCCTAGCCACAAACTAATACAGCACAAGGGGGGGGGGGCACCCAGCGACGCACAAACTCGAGTGCAGTGCATATAATTAGCATATGCAATTAGCCACGTGCACTGCCTATAGAAAGCCACAGGTGGCAGACCACGACTAATTGTCAATAGTTGCATTTTGTATTTTCACTACTTTCCCTTGCCCATCCACTTCCCCTCTCCTGAGCCTCTTTCCGGTTATACTAAATACCGATGCCTATCCAACCAACGGATCCCTAACCCTCTTTCCCCGCCGGGGTCTCGGAGGCCTGTGTAAGTTTTACCTTGCAGGCACCCAAACCGCGGAGAGGGTGGTTAGTTCGTGCCACTCCTGCGCCTGGAGACTGGAGCTGTGACAATACTCATCAGTTGTTGCATCCTCATTGATTATTGTGTACTGAAATTGTTACCCATCCTGTTGAACCATTGTTCAGCTGTGCTACCTTGGTATTTATTCTGTCATTCTGCTTGGACATGTGCTTGGCCATATTCAGCAACTTCAAGTCATCTACTGGAGACTCTTCCAGGGTTTTTTGGTGCCTACAGGCTTTTCCCCTGGTTTGGGGGTTTGGCTCCTTGGAGTTCGCTGCGATTTGGTATTTTTACCAGTCAAGGTGGCCTCTGAGGGGGCTGAACCCTATTTACACGAAAGGGAGAAAAGGGAAACCAAGCGGTAGGAGGATCGTGAAGCCAGGTAGACTAGAAGGAAGAAGCCAATGGACCCCAGACACAGTTCTTCTGAAGGTCATGGTGATGAGTAAATGAGGGAGGGCCTTTTGTTGTCGGACAGTACGCTTGGGCTACAGTGTGTGGGCACTCTCTGACATTGTCATTGTGGGGTACTATGTACATGATGTGTTCTGCTGGTCAATGGCTGTTCCTGTGTTGTGTTTACTTTTCAGGTGTCAGGGGATTGTTGTGGTTTGACATACTGGGGTGTACACATGGCCAATGTTCACATGTGATGTGTACAGGACACTGAGGGTCACTTGATTTCACATGTATGTATTGAGGGCATGTCCCTACTGACACACACACTTACACAATGCTCCACTACACATTCAACCACCTTTCCATGCCCACACATGCACACAGATTGCCTTCTCTGGCATGATGTGTACCTGCAGCGCATGATCACTTACATTTCGGGATTGTGTACATACATCAGTAGGTTATTTTTGTTGCTTGTCCTTTTTATATGATGCTCAAGGTGTATCCCCAACACAATGGCTACTCACTGTGCTGTGTGCTGAGCAGTGTGTTGCAGGAGACACACACAGCACATGGGTTAGGGATTTGCGGATTTGGATTGGCCAATGTGCATGCCAACAGGCATTCTGTCTTTTGTTGATGGTACCGCTGGTGGCATGCATTTGTGTGTGACTTTGTATTTGTGGGAGGTTGTTGGTCAGTCATTTCATCTGATTCTATGTCAGGTGTGATTGTCTCAGGCCTATTTCCACTCATCACATGTCACTTTGTATGTAATTGGTCATGTGTTGTGCTTTTGGTTTCCTCTTTTGCTGTTGCATGCCATGTCATGGTGTGGCCAACAAGGGTGATGTGGGTTGGGAGGGTTTGGGTGACATACCACTGATTGTCATGGCCTGGTTTGCAGGGGGTGATGCGATTTTCACCTTGCATGTGTTCCTTTTGGTCACACAGGATTGGTTATGTTTAAGTAGCTAGGGATGCACACAATGTGGTACTTCCGTGGCAACATTCTCAGGGTGGTAAGTTTGTGACAGTTGACTGTCTCTTTGTCATCATCAATTGTCACCTGGTATGTGCCAGGCCTGTGTGCACTCCGCAGGGGTGGGAGTTTAGGTGAAAAATGTGGCCACAAGCTGGGTCCGGGCTGCCTCGCCACGTGCCCTTTCCCCTCCCATGAGCAGCTCCTGTGTCTGTGGTTGGGGATGTGGGGGCACCACAATGTCCACCGGTACGCGCCGCCGTGTTGCAACATTGTGCAGGACACATGCTGCCACAATGATCCTGCACACTACTGGGGGTGCATATAGTAGCTGGCCGCCAAAGCGATCAACGGAGCGAAAGCGTGACTTGAGCACTCCGAATGTGCGCTCCACTATGCCCCTGGTTGCAATATGGGCTGCGTTGTATCTTACCTGGGGTGGTGTGGTGGGGTTGTGCATTGGTGTCATCATGTGGTTGCTCAGAGGGTAGGCACTGTCCCCTGGAGAGGTCATAATGGGAGTGATTAGTTGGGTTTGTGTATTTGTCTGTGTGTGACATGCATGCATGTGCACAGACATTTATACTCACCAATGAGCCATGTGTCGCCATGCTTCCCAGCTTCCAGGTCCCGGCTCAGGACGGACATTCTGTATATGAAACTGTCATGGGTAGACCCAGGATAGTTTGCATAGACAGAGGTGATGATTCCATGGGCATTGCATACAACCTGTACATTGATGGAATGCCACTGCTTGCGGTTTTGATAGATGTGCTCAGTGGCCCTAGGTGGACGTAGGGCCACATGGGTGCAATCTATGGCACTGAGTACTTTGGGGAAATGTGCCACCCTGTAAAAGTCCTGGACCACAGCCTGCCTTTCTGCGGGTGTTCTGGGCATGTATATGTATCTGCCGACTGAGGGGTGCTCAGTCATGATTGCTATCACCTGGTGTAGGCAGTGTGACTGCTTGGCATGTGAGACACCCCCAACTATGGCAGTTGTCCGCTGAAATGACCCAATGGCCAAAAAATACAGGCCATTGAGCACCTTTTCCAAGGGGCTCAGTGCTTGGGAGCACAAGGTGGGTGATGTAAGGTCATCCTCTCACTCCCTGAACAGGTCTAGGATGATATGGGGTGGAAACCTGTACCTGCCATAGACCTGGTCATCAGGAATCCCAAAAAGGCTGGTCCTGGGCAAAGAAATGTGGGCCCTGGCTATTCTCCTCCTCCTGCAGTGTCCCACGATCAGTGCTGCGAGAAATGGGACATTCATCATAGCTGTATATATGTGTTTGTTGTTTGCGCGCACTTTTATAATGCGCGGGGACGCTTCTGCCTGACTTTGTGTGGCGGACATGTTTACGCCTCTGCGTGTCTTTTGGCGTGCGCGGGTTTCCCCTATTCAATTCCATGACTACCTGTTGTTCGCATGCGTGTGGGCGTTCTGTGTATTTTCCAGCAGTCCTTCCCCAGTTACGTCTTCTTTTTCACGCGTTGTTCCCCATTCCGCATGTTCCGCCCACTTTTTGGTGTGTGCGCTACACGTTGTGCGCTTTTGCTGTGCGTGTCGAGCAAGGCGTTCGGGATGTTGCAGTGACGTGCGCGCTTGTGTGCGCCACGTGTGGATTTGGCACACATCCCGGGGCAAACAGGCGCAGGGCCTTCCATGAATCGCACGCGTGCGCTTGCACTTGCTTTTTCACGCTTGCGCCAGCTTGCGCCACGGATTTAGCGCACATTTGTTCCATGAATCGGCCCCATAATGTGTGGCAGGTTGCTTGTTTTTTTTGTTGTTGAAAAGTTCTAGGGTATTTATGTGATGTATCTTAGTTTAATGTGTATATTTAATAGGTATGTCTAGTCAATTGTTATGATATATGTTTTTGTGATTTTATGATAAATGTACTGTGTAAGGTGATTTTTATTCAAATGTATTTTTTTTTACGACATACTGATGTGAAATAGTTCTTGGAATTAATAACACATTAATAAATAATACTTTTAAAAAAGTAAATGCATGTTGCAATCCCATATCTACAAAGAACAGGCACAGATTGATAATTTAATCATGGGCCTTCATACAATACATACATACACTTCACAAACACTATAGGATCTAAAATCAATGAGGCTTAAAATCAATCAATAAACACAATACGAATAAGTAATACATCCAACACTTAAAATGATGATAAACCACACTTAAATTAAACTCAAAATTGTAACCCACTCTAAGCAAGCAAATCAGACTGAATGAGGAAGCAACCCTGCCATCCCGTAGTACGTAATGTCCGATCATTACCTCACCTCAGTTTTCATTATGTCTAAACATCTGTACAATTCCCCTTGCATAATAATATTTGGGCCTCTCAGACGGAGTTTGTGAAAATTCTACTGTTCTTTAATAGTGGCAATGTTTGTACGCCCACATTCCCTGCTCTGCCCTATGGTGGGGGATGGGCACGATGCAGAGATAAGGCCTTCACCGTACTGACCACTTCTGTCTCATCAGTGCACAAAGACCAGGTGGATTCCATTAGAATCCATTAATAAATGCAGCCGGCAAAGCATCATTTTTCGGCAGTATTTATGTCTTCAGAAGACAGAGAAGAAAACTAAAGAGTAAATGGGAATATAACCCGCTTTGCTTTGCATGACATGTAGGGGACCCAACAGCACGCAAGTGCTACAATTGGCAGTCCCCTCCATTCAATCAGGATATGAAAGATAATGAGAGTGTAATTGTGTATGTTGGGGCACATCAACGTCAATTGCTCTGTTTGCATTGGGATCAATCTGATGTTACTGCCCCAGTGATGCATGGATAATGTTTCTTGATTTGTGAACTGGGTAAGTCTTAGGCTCAGGTAAAGATCCATAAGATTCAACGTGGTTCTGGAATTGACAAGGAATTACAGTGGCCTGGGGTGGTAATATGGCAGAGGGCTCTGTTAGTTGAAGAGCAACCCAACTCTCATTTTAGCTACCTGGTGTCCCCATTGCCTTGAGGCAGACTTTTTCTACTTGCATGGCATTGTTTCACAGAATGTCTAGTCATGACACATTACAGACAAGTGCCTTCTGGAAACCGCTTTCTGGGGCGCCATTTGAGACATAATTCATGATTCATAAATGCGTATACTGAATACTGAAATGTAAACTTTATATACTGAGATGTATATACAGTATATTGAGATGCATACATTGTACATTTATTTATTTATTTCAATTTTCATAATGCTCTGCTTGCCTGTAGGCCACAGGGCACACAGAAAATGAAAACAAGACAGACAGCAAAAAAGCAGCTGGGGCTGTCAGGAGAAGAAGGGAAACTGGGTGGAAGAATGTTTAACCCGGTTTGAGGTTGAATAAGTGGGACTTGGTCAGTTTCTCAAATTCCTTGAGGGGTTTGCCAGTCTCAGGTCCAGCGGAAGCTTATTTCAGGCTGAGGAGGCTTGGACGTCAAAGATGGTTCCACCAAATCTGGTGAGCTTGAACCTGGGCTGTACAAGCTTTTGAGAGCCTCATTGTTCTGACACTTATAGGTAGGAAGAGAAGTTATTTTGTAACACATTGTCTTATAGGCAACCAATGAAGTTCCCTCCTGGCCTCATTGACATGATCTCTCAGGGATAACCCATGGACAGCCCGGAGGGCACCATTTTGAATGACTTGAAGTGCCTTGATGTTGGCTTGAGATGTACCTAGCAACAGGCTGTTGCTGTAGTCCAGGCATGAATTCTACAGGGCAGTGGCATACAGGCATCTATTGCTGAGAGAAATATATGGGCGAATGTAGTTTAAGAGTTTAGTAATGTAACCACAGGTGGCCCAAATGCAGGCGACCTGTGGTTTTATAGTGCGCTCGGCATCCAAAATAACACCCAGTGTCTTGACACTCCTGGCTACTGTGATTTTGCCGTCAGAGATGGTAAAGCTCTCATAATCCGTGTGAAGAATTTTGAGTCTTTGTCCTGAGGCAAGGGTCAGCAACTCAGTTTATCGGTATTCAAAGCAAGAAAATTGGTTGCCATCTATTCCTGAATAGACTCGTAGATTGAATTGATAGCAAGAGCGTCCTTAGTGTAGCTGGATGACAGTTCAAGGATGACCTGAGTGTCATCCACATAGTTGGTGTACTGAACACCGAGGTCATCCAAGAGTGCAAGAAGGGGCATGACGTAAATATTGAACAATGTGGGGGAAATTCATGAACTCTCCGAGGCCCCATGGGTGATGACTTCTGGTAACAATCTCGCACCATCCGTTGCCACCCTAGCATTCCTGGCACCCCAGAAGGATGATATCCAAAGTGTGGCCGTGCTGGTGCAATGAGCCTGATCCTCTAACCTGGGCACCAACAATGAGTGGTCAACCAAGTCGAAGGCTGCTGAGAGATCGAATAACATGAGAAGGGCCGCCTGACCTTTATCCACAATTCTGGCAAGGTTGGATTTTAGATCCAGCATGGCGGTCTCCGTGCTGTGACTGGCTCCAAAGCCCGATTGTTGTGGGCTGAGGGTGTTATTACTTTCAATACACTCTTCAAGTTGAATGTAAGCAACATGATCTTCAGCAAAAAGGGAGCATTGGTTATTGGATGGTAATGTTTGGCCATGATGGGATTCAGGTTGTTTTGCTTCAATAATGGAGTGATCCACACTTCCTTCAGTAGACATAGCACATTACCTTCTGTAAAGGAAAGGTTAATTAGTTTGGTGATCAAGGGGGCTAGGATATCTATGGAATCCTTAAAGATACTGGAGGACCGGTGTCATCGAGAACAGAGGTGGGATTAATTCCAGCCACGATTTTGCAGATTTGATTTTCGATGCAGTGCTTAAAGTCAAACTTGACGGGTGGTTGTTTTTTTTTTGAGGAGCTAGAGTATCGGGTGGGAAAGGAAGGGCCTTCCTGGTGTTCATGAGCAGATTTGGTTGAGCCAAAATTGCTTGTTGATGGCCAGTGATTTTAAGATTGAATTCTTCATGGATCTCTTGACACCATGCAGAATCTTTATTGGGTGCTGTTTTACTCAGATTTTGAAACATGTACACTGTACACTGAGATACATACATTATAGACTGAGATGTATATACAGTATACAGAGATGCATACATATACTGTATATTGATACGCATATGTTCTATATTGAAATATATACACTGTATACTGAGATACATACATTATATGCTGAGAAGTATTTACAGTATACAGAGATGCCTACATATACTGTATATTGATATGCATACATTCTATATTGAAATATATACACCTTATACTGAGATACATACATTATATGCTGAGATTTTTATACAGTATACTGAGGTGCATACAAACGGCCCCCCACACCTCTGGCCTAACTCCCCTTATTACTTCCTAGTAGCTGCATTGGTTCCGTCGAGGGCTTCTACTCAGCCCCCTAACATTCTGTCCTATGAGGAGATGATTACAAAAATTGGAATCTGATGGTTTCTTATCTTCATTCCTTTCTTTGGTAAATCTGAATCACTGTACCCAATAACTATAATAATAAGGTCAGACCTGCCGGTAGATCACTGCCCCCACTGGCAGTCTTGTAGTTTGCCAGTCCAGAAAGGTGCCAGTACACGTTGTTACTGGTACCTATTTCTGGACCGGCAAACTTATAATGTGGGCCATATATGTCTTGCCTAGCAAACTTTGTGTTAATATGCCATCAGAATTCCAGACCATCAAGAAAGATACAGCAAATACATATCTAGGCATTCCTCAAATAGTGCAGGGTGTTGCCAATATTAACACCCTTTGCAGGTGCCGCAGCCAATCAGGTTGCTCCAAAACCCGGGTGAATATACCAATGCAAGCCCAGGTTCAGAGCACCTGAGTGGTCATCGCACCAGGCGCTGCTATTTTCCCTCCTCCCCACCTACAACCACCAAATCCAGCCCCTCAACACTCCACCCTGGCCACTGTCCACCTGACTTTCTGGCCATTGCCTTTGGAATGGAACAGGGGCTCCGAGCGGAGTCCAGCCTTCCATTCATGGCAATGCTGACTCTCCTCAGCTGCTGTTGTGAACGACAAAGCAATAATATTGCGTTCTCTGGACTTCATCAGTCTAGTTAAGGGACTGGGGGTTGGGCTTAAGGCCATCGTTTCGCTCGGGCCTGTAACTTGGGCTGCAGGCCGTTACCAGCCAGTGAAGCCTGCAAAAGGCGGATTTATTCCTTAAATATCAGGGTGCTGCTAAATTATGGAAAAGGGTTGTTCACAATTCTCTTCTCACGTATGCGTCTGGCTCAGTTTAATTATGCATGTTGGTGTAGCTTTATTATGCTTAGTGCCTCGACTTAAATATGATTATGTCCCTCCCGATAAAGCATGGTGTACATGTGCTTAATCGTGGCTTGTTGCTTGCTTGTGCCTCTGCCTAATTGTGCTTCTAATGCAGCGCAATTGTACAATTGTGCCGTTTAGCTCTGTTCAAATATGGTTCAGGCACTGCTCAGTGTTCCCTGGTGTAGCTCAATTATGCTCCATGTCTTTACTCAAATATGCCCACTGGGGCTGCACAAGTAGCATGCCCACTGGGGCTGCACAAGAAGTATGCCCACTGGGGCTGCACAAGTAGTTTCCTAACGATGTATGATTATGCTACTGGTGTAAAACATATATATCCCAGTAGGCCTTGGGAATTAGATCATTCAATCCATCTGCTGTAAAATTGCTCCAATAAGAACATATGTTGCTTCTGCAAGCTAAATGTAGCAGAAGGTTTTAGAAGGGACTGACTTCCCTCGCAAATCTTCAACAATGGCGGAGAGTGGTTGGCAGTAAAGGAGAATGAAAGAAAGTAAGAGTATTGAGGACAAGTTAAAAAGCAGCATGCAGAGATTGCATGCACCAAATCTCTCTTAGTGGTACAGCAAGTACGTGAGGAAATCCAAGAACAAATCTAAGGCATTGCTCTAATGTATGTCCTCAGATAATTATAATTGTGTATTGTGCTCTTTGCATCCTTGGAGCAGCTGTGTTAGACTCCATGATTCTGTTCAGTTACCCGCCAAGTGCAGCTCAATTATGCTCTGGGAATCTTGCCAATTATGCATCTGACTTTAATTAATTATGATGAATGTCTCTTCTCAATGATGCCCTCCAGCTCTGATCAGTTACACTCAGTGGCACCGGTAATAAATGCCCCTTTTGGAACACAATGAGGCCCTCTGGCGCCCTTCAATTAGGTGCGGATCAAGCATGATCCATGGCTTTGTTATGTACCGTGACTCTGATCAATTATGCTCCATGCTGATGCTTTTTTATGACCCCTGGCTCTAATCATGTATTCTCTGTTTCCTGGTGCTACCCAATTATGCCCTTAAATACCAATATGATATCCCCAGGCTATGCTACACTGTGCTCCATGTGCTGGAGGGTTATACCTGGTGGCTTTGCTCAAATATGCTATGGTGCTTCGCAAATATGCCATTGGTGTTGCCCAATTGCGGCTAGTGGTGCTGCTTAAAGAGGCCACTTGTGCTGCTCAACTATACCCTTTGCGCAGCATAGGATGTGTATATGTTAAAATGTTTAACGGGCAATCTACTAGCCAACCTTTGAGAATTTAGTTTGGCATAGAATATTAGTTTTTTCTATCGCTAAAGTTTCCCGGGTTAGCGTGATACACATCAAGAAAATCTGCCACTTTGTCAACTTGTACTCGGCCAACCCCCTCATCCCCTCCCTTGTCCTCAGCAGGCCTTATTAATGCCAGAGTCTCCTCACGGAATGTCCTCTTTACATTTTTGCATTTGGCATAGCACTTGTTTTATCTACCGATCATTTTTTGGTAACACCCAATTTAATCGAGAGAAAAAACTGTCCATATGTACGTTTTGTTTGATTTGGGTGGCCGAAAATACAGAACATGAGGAGTGGGGGCTGCGAGGGTGTCCCCTGCTCCCCATGTTTGATATTTTGGGGGTTCAGGGGAGTGGGCGTCCCCCCGTAGCAACCTTAACATTGGCGGCGGGGGTCAAAAATTTCTCGGGCCCCTGTTTTTAATGAACCGTCAAAACAGAGACCCGGGCAGTCCACCCACGAACAAAACGTTTGCGATCAGGCAACCCAGATTCACTTTTTTACCTTCTCATGATCATCACCCATCTATGAATTCCATCTGCATATAGGATGACTGCCCACGCATATTTGTTGCCTCTTTACATTTCTACCTTCTCTACAACCCTCTCCACAGTTTGGTCCTAATTAAATTTATATTTTGTCACTCACTCTATGCCCTCCTCCATCCCTCCCTTTGGACCCTCTTACTGTCTCTCCTTTGCCCTTTCCTACCTCCCACCACTGGCGCTCCCTACGTCCTGACAATGGCAATTGTGTCTGGTTTTCAAACTGTCCCAAAAAGCACCACGTCGTTGTCGAAGGAACTTCACAACCGAAAAATGGTATTCTCATCCAGTGCCCATCCCCCACAATCCCGTATCTTTTTCTAAACATATTAATATATTGAATATGTTCATCCTCTGTTATATGGAAATACTCAATATTGTGAATATTGTTCTCACTATGTCCTAATAATAAGGGATCTCCCTTATTGGGGAGTCTTATTGCCTCCGTAGCACACCCAGCAAGGGTACCTGCTACTGCTTCCCTTGCACTACTGTAATGCAGCCTATTATTGGTCTGCCCAGTCCTCCATATGTCTTCATGTAGCGAGTTTAATGTGGACGTTCTCCTTGTTATCCACCAAAATACAATTACACAATGGAAATTCAAAAGGAGTTCCCACAATACACAATTTCAGACTCAGCCGAGTGTGGCCCATACAATCTAGAAAGGAAGACCTCGGATGAATCGCTCGGAGCACCATGTGGTCACACCCATGTTGGTTGACATAGCAGAGCATATCAATTACATTCAAGTTAAAACACAGTTCGATGAGGAATGTAATAGTTTCATGTTTTGCAAACTTACCTACATAATTACTGCAGGTCAGAAAAGGGTACATTAATATGCAATTCACCTTTTATTAGATTGGAAAATGAGCTAAAAAGGAATTGGAATTAAAAAGGAAATGTCCAATATACAATCATAAAATGAGTAACAACCCAGTGATACACAAATATATTGATACAACGGAACATTAATAATGAAAGTCATAATATGTTCTTTCAGATAAACTAGGAATTGGAGATAGGGAGACAAACCATTGTTCCTGGGTTTGGAAGACAGGGGCGTCATTTGTGGGTCGCCAGGAGCCGCACCTGTGACCCCTGTGGTCTCCCTCGCTACCCCTGTGGTATCCCTTCCTACCCCCAAAAAAAAGAAATGTTTTTTTTTAATGGAAACTTCTGGCCTGTGGCTAACTCCATGTGGCTCTTTGTTTCTTGAGTGGCTGGCTTTCTTGTTCAGTCCTCTTTAAAAAAAAAAACAAAATAAAACAGGGGGTTACACAAGTGTAACACTTTGAGCAGTAACCCTAAATAAGCAAGAATAGGTACAATACATAATTTGTCTTTCTGGAATTCTTTACAATAATTACAAGATTCATTAAAGTGTTTTTTTCAGGCACACATCAGGGGGTGAGTCACTGTATCAGTCTGTTCTTAAACACCTCAAATTCACAATGCAGACAAAAAATGTCCAAAAAGCATTTAGAGTAGAAAAAGCAGGGCTCTAACTTCTCGCCTTGGCTTGTCAACCAATACCTGGCAACTCTCGCCTATTGCATTTCCATTTTCTGCTCTAATTTCCTGTGCTATGCTGATGACACTCAACTAATTTTTAGGCTTCCTTCAGCCACCTCCTCTCATTCCCTCATCTCTGATTGCCTAATCACCATTCAAAATTGGTGTGCCACCAACGATCTTTCTCTAAATGCTAACAAGACTGAGATCCTCCTCATTGGTACACCTTCACCATCCTTTCCCTTCACTCTCTGGCCAGCATCCCTCGGCCCTCCTCCTATGCCTACCTGGCTAAGAACCTCAATGTCATCTTTGACTCCAGACTTACCTCCTCTGCACACAATTCTGACGTCTCTAAAAAGTCCAACTTCTTACTTCATCTCCCTAGAGGTACTCTGCCTTTCCCCTCCTTTCCGCAGAAGCTCACTGTCTCTCAAGCTCTGGTTCTCTCTAGGTTGGACTACTGTAACAGCTTCTTTCTAAATCTACCTGCTTCCACTCTCTGGCCTATACAACTAATCCAGAACATGACTGCGAGACTTGTCCTTGGCCTCATGCCTTGGGATCCTATCTCTCCAGCTCTGCAATCCCTTCATTTGCTCCCAGTGGATGCAAGGATTACATTTTAAACCCTCTGCATTGTCCACACGGCTTTCTGGGGCCTGGATCCCAAATACCTTCAACTAACTCTCCGTAAATACCTCCCCTCTCAAGACCTTTGCTCCTCTACTTCTAACTCCCTCAGGATCAGTTGTTTTTCGAAGAAACGAGCTGGAGGTAGATCTCTTTCTTTGGCTGGGGCCTCCCTTTGGAACAGCCTCCCTGTCACCTTGAACCTTGAGGAGAACCATCTCCGGTTCCGGAAGCAGCTCAATACCTTCCTCTTCGCTTCTGCCTTCCCCCGCCTCTCCCCTGCTGCTCTGCTTTCTCTTTTGGCAACATGCACCTGGCCACCCTCTGTTCTTCGGGCCCAGGTACCTGCTCACCCTGCCTCCCTGCTGCACTGCCTCTGGACCACCCCTTGATCTGGGGCCTGTATCTGTACCCATACAGTCCCCCACCCACTTTTCTTCTGCACTTATCAGATACACCCTATCTGACTAACCTAAGCACTTTGCCACTACCACTGTTTATTGCCTTTATTCATTTATTTATTTTACTTATTATTATTTATTCTTTTCTCTCCTCTGTTCTGCACTTTCCACGTCTCCCCCTTCCATGCACTTTCCCCCTTTTCCCTTTTCCATGCACTTGCACACTCTTAATGTCACTGGGCCTAGTAAGATCTTTGTTTTTGTTCTCCCCTATTCCTCTCCCTTTGCCTGGTTGCCCTCTGAAACACTTGTGTATGAGCACGATATAAATAAAATATCATTTCATTTTGGACTATGAATTTTGCTTTTCGCAAGTTGCAGTTATATCATGTTTTTCTCTGCCGTCGTCTCTGTTACGATCATCACAAGACATTCCATCTCGTTGCCCTCGGTCACTTGACAAAATTCCTGTGCCTAAACGCTTGTGTATAATGTAGAAATGTTTGACCATAGCACATAAAGTGCCCATTGATTTAATTGCGCCACAATTTATGCTTTGTTGCAATGTGTCTATCTTTCCTATCTCCATGGCATATTGTCCAGGATGTTTGTTTGCATGTATGAGGTAACGAGTGCCCAGAGTATGGGATGCCTTGTGAGTGCACTGCTTTCCCTGCACTACTCCAAATTCTTTAATACACAGTTATGAACCCTCCCAATAGTATGTATTTTGCCAATATCTGAAGCTTGAAAAGTAGATACACACAGGTTTGACATGTGGCTAACTTTGCAGCAAACCTGCAGATGAAATGGCCTGCAGTTAAATCTCAGTTACCAGTTTAATGGTATGCACTAAAGAGTGTAATTTGCTTTCGGACTTTGAGAACATAGAGACATGTAACTGCACATTTTGCTATAGTTGGTAAGATAGGTCAGTGGGTTGAGCGTTCGCTTCTGCAATGTGTGTGTGATCTGCATGTTGCAGGTTTTAATCCCGGCAAGGCCAACTCAGCCTTTCATCCTTCTGAGGTTGATAAATGAGTACCAAGACAGGTTGGGTGATACTGTATGTATATTTGTTCTATATAAAGCGCTTACGTGCAATATAATAATACATCATTATCGTTTGGCCTTGGAAGTCTGCTTGCATTAAAAGTAATTTAGTAATATGGGCCTAGGTACACTGATATTAATGATACATATGGTGATCCATTGTTGTATGAAATGTATATCACATTACAGTGATGTTATAACCAGATTTGTGTAGTGAATTTAGGAACAATGCTATGTGATGACACTTCCTGTTTTGTAACACTTCAGGGTGGGGTCAAATTACATCACTTCCTGTGATGGCACTTCTGCTCCCCCTGGCAATGACGTCCCTGTTGGCAGATATGTTTTATATCAGTGTAAAGCCAACATTCATGCCTATGACATGCTAGACAGGCCTGGCATGTGATTACTTCTTCCTCTGATCTACCAGCACCCATTTGGCAGGACTACTGTAAGAAGATTCAATTCAACACTACAGCTAAATCAATGCCTAGTCTGGGATACTGAATGGAAACCCTTATTGATATATCTTTATGTCCAGTTCATGAGTTCTGGATGACTACCCCTATATAACACCCCTCTCTTAGAATCCCCCTGACCCCACTGAGCCAAGTAGTTCTGTTTTGCAAGTTCAAAAGGTTTATTTGAGAAATAAGATAAAATATAGATACCACGCTTTTATAATAAATTAATAATCGATATCGCCCTTATAAATATAATGATAATCAACAATGGGTAATCTGACACTAGCACACTTCTTTATAATCAATGAGGAGTTAGTATAGGATGGATCAAGTAGCAAAAATACTTTTATGATTTCAAGGGAAAAGCAATGAGGAATAAAATGCAGTACAGAAATACTTGAGATGATTTTAGCAAAAGATAATATAATCACTTTTTCTCTGGCAATTCACCCCCCCTTTATGCAATGTAAGGAGATGAAGAGGAGAGCACACAGTTCTTAGAAATGCAATCAAATATAATTCAGTTTAATTCCCCCCCCCAGCAACTTAGAGAAATCAGGTTTGAGTTTTAAAACACCGGCCCAAGTGCTTTGAGTGTGGTGGCAAGGAAGTGAAAAATATGCCAAAAATGGTTTTAATTCCCTTTTAGGAGGTTCAGGGTGAGTGAGAGATACTTGGGATGAGTTCAGGCTCACTTTAGCAATGATTCAGAGATGGTGATTAAGAGGCAAACGAATTTTTAGCAAGGAAAGTAATGACTGCTGATGGTTACACGTGGCTGGATTTTTAACGAAATCGCAAATCGCGGTAAAATTCACGAGTACGCCAAAAGTAGAAGGAGTGGCAAGCTGAGATCCTAAGCTTTCATAGGAAAGTTAAACCAAGTTCCTAGGACGAACGGTTCCGGAGATATGAACGATTTTGTAAGGGTTGTTTTTCGGATTTAAAGTAACTCAAATTGACAAGTGACAGCTATGCAGCTGCAGAATTGACAAGTGACAGTGGTGCAGCTTTACAAAATGACAAGTGACAACTTCTAGGAGGCATTTCTGGTTATATTAAAATAGTTTGGATTAGATTATTTTAAACTAAGAGTTTATTTCTGTCACAATCTGACCTAAGTACTCACAATATATTTTGGAAGGACTGGACCTCATCACGGATCTGATCAATCAGGCTAGCAGCACTTCACAGCGATCTGGTCTCTGGGTCTGCGGTTCTGCACGGTCTGGTCTGGTCTGGCACTGGTCTGGTCTGTCCGGATACAGCGGTCTCTGCACGGCTCCTGGATCTCTGCACTGGTCCTGGCAAAAGTTCTTGGCAAGGGATTCAAGCAGCTCGCCCGGCTGTGAGTAGCTTGCAATGATTTGAGGCCTGCTGCAGAGAACTCAGCTTGTGGTTTTAGGCCTCTGATTTAGGTTCTAAAGTATAAATTCTAGGTTCTGGAGTATGTAGCTGGAGTCAGTCTGGAACTGGTATCTTCTGGATGTTGTGTGGTCCGGCAAAACGCTCCGCAGCAACTGGATTTGAATGTCCTCTCTAGCTTCCAGTGGCTCTTTTTATGTCTTTTGAAAGTGGGTGTGTGCGCAGCATCACTAAGCCAGCCCCTCTCTCAACTGATCATTGGTCAAGCTTTTCTCTCTTCCTTGATAGGGGAAAGGAAATGTGAGTCATGGTGATGCTATTTTATGGCCTCCAGAAAGGACACTCCCCTGTCAAATTGCACACAAATCTATATTTGACCGAAATACATATTCCACACATACATAGTTGTTTGTCATTGCATACACACATCATGCATTACTGATGGGAGGCACTGTTCCGACCCTGGAGTTTCTAGGAGCCTGGGTAAAGAAATGGCAACTTTTTGCGCTTTTTAGTAGCTTTCCCCATATCGGATTTTTCTCCAAATTTATACAATTGTGTGCAAGGCATGTGGGCATTTATATAAGGAAGTGTCAGATTTTTAACATGCATACATTTAGAGTAACAGCCTCTTTTCCGCTCGTAAACCCCCAGATCATACCACCGGGTCCTAAAACCTCTTAAAATGTGGGCAGAAAAATCACAAGAATTATGGTATCATTTAGATAATTTTGACAAGTCCGCACCATGAGTTATACATCTTTCTTAAAATCATATTCTGGCCAACAGGGGTGTGTCTTCCCAGGTCACATGGTGGAGAAACCAGTCTATCCGCTTTCTTTAAGCTCAGTCTGTCCTCAGAGGGGGCTGCCCCTCCCCGTTTCTGCCAAGAGGAAGCCACTTTACGACCCCCCCAATAAACCATCTGCCTGAGTCAAGGAAGGGCTTTGTTCAAAAGGAAGCCATTTACGACCCCCCCAATAAACCATCTGCCTGGGCCCTTTGTTTAGTTTCCTGCAGTCCCCAGGTAATTCAATCAGAGAGTGTGTGACCTCCTTTTGGAAGGGGCAACAGAATGCAGCCAGGCCTGGGAACCTGCTGATCAGTTTCAACTCCTGTGGGGGTAGATGTCAGGCAGAATTGGAATCTCTTTAAGCCAGTTTTTAGCTACATGTCATTTTGGGTTCCCAGTTTAAATCAAACTTACAATTTTTACACATGCAGCTAGAATGCTGATTCTAAGTTCAAATCTATGACATTTCAACAGTGACAAACTATGTGACACTCAAAAGTAGGTCACTCATTTATTCTAAACATTTCGATTTTAGTGTCTTTCAGTTCAGTTTAGCACTCAGCCAGTCTTATTATCAACATTATTTTGGGCTCTTCATCTTCCCAGATTTTGTAGGCACACAAAACTTCATTCTGCCAGATGTCTGCTGGTGTTCAGTGAGATTTTTGGATGTGTTGCAATGTTTGAAAATAGGCATTTTGAGCTGGCATTCAGAGAAACCAAAGGTCATTTTAAAGCGTTTTTTTTAGCTAACAGGCGCTGCTGTTTTACCTTTGGCACCCATTCCACTCATGGCACCCTGGCCCATCATGCTCGCACTGGTGGGTGGCAAGTTAGGCAACCATTTTGGTGTGCACACAAACTGCGTGGTTCTCCTGGATTCTGGCGCACATGTGGGCTTTTTGGCCATCTTGGATTTTCTAAGCCCACAGCACCAAATGTTGCAGCATGATAGCTCAAACGTGGGTCAGGACACCCAACACTACCCTTGCTCGAACCAGTTCAAGGGAAACTAAAACCACCTGGATTTTGGGAGGAATGAGATCCCCAAACTATCAAACCTTTTTGGTGAAAACAAAGTGGCGGTTTCGAGAAAAGAAGGGCCCTGCAGCGGAGGGGATGCCGCCATTGTCTCCAGGTACCTTTTTCCATTTCCTTTGTTGAACTGAAAATGTAACTTAAATGTTTTTCTTTTCCCAGCATGAACAGCTACCTCACACTGGAAATAGAAAAAATACTTTATTCCTAGAACGGGTCACCTGGCTGTGCTACAAAATGAAAAGGTTATATTTCTAGTGTGGGTCAAAAAGGAAAATAAATGATGAGCCCCACCGTAATGACCCAGAATGGTCCTGCATAAAAAGTAATCCTCTGGGGTGAGAGTGTGAGGGTGTGAAAGAAAGGGGTAATTTGGCTTAATTCACCTGTCTGCGAGTGATCCACGAATATCGGTGGATTACCAGATTTTTGGAGGGGTGGCAAGTAGATAATTGAAGACCATTTCTAGCCATGAAATCCTCACATTTTTGTACATGCCGTAAGGTACCCTCATTGCAGAACCTCCTGTCTGTAAGATTCCCACTGTCTGTTTATGCCTGCCTCTCTTTACTTAGTGCGTCAAGGGTTTGCCAGCTGCGACTCTCCAGATGTGTTGAACTACAACTCCCATGACCCCTCACCATTGACTATACTGGCTAGGGATGCAGGAAATTGTAGTAAAACACCTCTGGAAAGCCAAAGGTTGCAAACCCCTTTCATGTTCAAGCCACTTTTTCAAAGGCTACCTGCTATAAATCTCAAACTTCCACTATAAATTCAAGCTGATTTAAGATATTTTCAGTTCTTTTTTTAATAACACATGTTATTCGAACCTTTAAAGTATAGACAATAAAACAGAAATAGAATCAAAGTTAACAAATACTTGAAAAGCCCCCCATGTCAATATCCATTTACTAGAATTAAAAAATCTAAAACGTAAAGCCAGCAATATAAGGCCCAATACAAGAATATTACCATGGCGCCCGGGAAGCCCTTTTTTTGAGTTTTTAGCTAAAAAAAAGCCTAAACAACTTCCAAAAAGGAACAAAGAGAGAAGGCTTAGAAGACTGCACTGTTTTTAAATCTTGACTACCTGTTCCGGGGCATTGGACCATTGGGCCATTGTAAGTCTGCGTAAACATGGAGATGTTATTTTGATGTTTCTTGACTGTCTTCTACAGTGTATCTCTCCAGGGAACATTTACAAATCCAGTTCCCATTTTCAGTTTGGTTACTTCTCAGACCTGAACAACAGATGACGGGAGGATTTGACTTGTCCTGTCACCAAGGTATTGACTGCCATCTAATTGTCCTGAAAGTTAATCAGTCCCGAATCTTTAAACCTACAAGTATTCACCTCGAAACTTTCCAGTCATTCAAGTTAATGAATTCTTCTACTAAAAATGAAAATGAAGCTCTGAGTGTGTCAATTTCAAAATAAACAGCCCTGCATGCAAACCATCAGCACATTTATACAGTATGAAGTCATATGCTTGGATCCTATTCAGGATTAGTCTCCTAGCACCCGCAATTCACCCTCAAAATCCGGTAGAGATTCAGGGATGTCTATCAACGACTGAGCAATAGATTCACCCACAGCTCCCACGACTCCATACAGAGGACCTCGAAGCAAAAGTTCGCAGTAGATCAGATAGCGAGCACTGCTTACTTCCTGAATTGTATTTTTCCATGTAGCAAACCTTGGTTCAGGTGAGCTCATTTCTAAGGAAAACCTGACATTTGTGTATGTATTTATTTCTTCAACCCAGTGTATTGTGAGTAGAAGGTCCTTCTATCACTTTTGTTTGCGTTTCCGGACCTTCTCCTCAAGATAATGAAGGCTAAGAAAATAAAAACCACAGATAACAATGAGAATCAAGTAGAACATAATAAGATACAAGTAATCAATAACGACATCATTCACTGATCATATGCCCATATAGTGGTCTCACTCTCTCTTGATCTCCCCCCTTTGCCTCTCTGTCTTTCTCTCTCTCTTTCCTTCTGTCGCTCCCTCTCTGTCTGCCTCTATCTCTCCATCTCTATCTGTCTCTGTCTCACTCATTCTCTCTATCTCTAGCCATTGGCCGGGGTTGCATTGTCGGGTATGTGCTTGCTAAAGCCAACCCAGCTACTGCTGACAGTATTGTGACAAGAGAAAAACGCAGATATTCTGAACTGAGGTTTCATGTGTTTTTCTAAAGAAATAAAACAGGAAATTATTTAATGACACTAACATTTTAAAGTAACTACTTTTATAAATGTACAATGTTAATTTCTAATAATCAATAAAAGTATATTTCATAGTCACAATAAGAATGCCACACTTGTCTACTGAGCAAAGCACATTATCAAAACCTAGAAAAACCCTAACAATATTTTCTAATAGAAAATTACCAATCAAAGATGAACAGTCATGTACATTCAATTGTACTCTTTCTAAATACTCCTATGGAAAAAAGGATTGGGGAAAAATAACACAGAAAGGGCTCCTGGCTGCTTTGCATAAAATCAAAGAGGATTCTGGGAAAAATGAATGACTACAGAACTGTATATTTAACGACTATATATGTGATAAATGGTTTGTGTGCTTGAATCACTAAGTAGCTAATATACATCGGGCTTGGTACTGATTACATTTTTCGTAACATTACCCAAGCATTAAAATGTTTGTGACAATGAATAATATATACTCATTCGGAATTTTGATGTGAGGATAAATTGGCTGTGACATCTGTGACGCCATTGGGATGTGAGGTCTGTCTTGCTTCTTGTTTCCAGAGAAGTTTAGAGGCTGCATCCAATTCCAATTCCCAATGCAGAGACATTATTCTAGAATTATACCTTGGGGTTCACAAAAGGGCAGTCACAATGCATGGAAAATTTAAATGTTAATAGCAGATTAGATAAGCAAGCAAAGGATTAGAAATAGAATCTAAAATACTTCTATGGCCCATATTACAGAAACATTGCAAAGCTGCGAGTGTAATTTTGCAAAGTATTAACACTAGGGCAAACATTGCCTAGAGTAAAGAATATTTTATTGCATTTTCGCACCAGGGGCAATTACACCAGCAAACCTTACATTGGGGCAAAATGTGTTGAAAGAATACGTTTTTTGCCATGTGGCCGTTTTTGCCCCAGAGCTAATACCAAGCAAAGTTGCATAGTGGACAACCAAGGGGCCATCTTGAGGAAAGTCCAGGCCGAGATGTGAATATGCTCTTTAACGCATCTGTGAAACTCTGAATTGTATCACTACACAAAATGAAAACATTTCTGGGTGTTAAGATAAGTCAATTCGCTTGGCAAAATACTGTTTCTGAAGTAGCAACACAAAAAAGAAGGTCCTGTGTGTAAAATGTAAACAATCAGGAGCAAAACGCAAAATATAAAGTTAATTACTAAAACAAATGTCATACAATAAATGCAAAATAATACAAACAGGGTAAATACATGTATCCAATTAGAAAAGAACATCACCCAATAAAAATGCATGTGTCACACACAACCCTACCAAGACACAACCCACACGTCAATCATACCTGAATCACAATACACACCTAATAAAAGAGCTAAAGAATTCACTCAAATAACAAAGTATAATGAACAAAGATGACAGTGTCTAATCCTGTCAGGTATGGGCTTGAAAGCTTTATTGAAAACCAGAATTATACAGGCTCGTGGTAAAGAAAACTCTTAACCCATCGGCAAACCCAATCAGAAAGAAACAAGAAACAACATATCACAATGATTAATTACATGGCCAACTCAGGTTTCGGCTTAAGGTGTTGTCATTTTCGTGAACACTGCCTTCATCAGGGCCATAGCTGTCATTTTTCAGCTAGGTAGAATTCAAGGTGGTAGTTGCAGAATGATCTCAAGAATCTTACCTGTGGAGGCAAGATGGCTGATGGGGCGGTGATTCATGAGGTCATCAGAGTTCACTGTTGGTTTCTTGAGAAAGCAAGGTAGAAAGGATACATATGCTTCGGGGCCCAGCTTAATTTCCGACAACCAGGAACATTTAGAGAGTGCACAAAGTGGATTTAAAGCAGGTGGAACACTTTCGTGCTTGCTTTTTCGCCTCACTTTCTGTGCAGGGGGTACTCGGAAAATGGGTCTTTCTGTGGCTCTTTAGATTTTAGTGGTGTCTGCTGTCCTGTTTGTCTATTGGCCTGAACACATACCTGAATGTAAAAATATACATTGTGCCATTTTCTCTCAAGCAGTCAGAGCAATATAGAGCTCTCTCCATCGCCTAATCATCACAGACACTTCGTCCCCCTCCAGCAGACCCCAAACCTCTTTGTATCAGGACAGTGGTGTATAAAATGGAAGCAGTTTTCTAGACAAATAAATAATTCCTTTATGTAAGTAAGTATTTAGAATTCTCGGACAGCCCTTAACACGGCTTTCAGGACTCTTGAAAGCACTGTAGGGGAATAAGAGCTTTATGTACCCTGGATTCACTCTGCTTTCCTCCTTTAGCAGGCGATGTAACAACATGGAGTGGAGAGTGGTGACAGAATATGCAGAGTATTCCGAGAGTATTCCGAGAGTAGCCTACAACCAGTGTAAGAGAAAAACAGACTCCTCAGCACCAGAGGTACCCACAAAAGGTTGCTGACAGTTCTTGGGGGCTTTCTGAAGAGCAGGTTTCGGCATTGGACAAGAAAGCAACTAGGGTGTCTGTGGGCACAAAGTAGCAATGAGTGTGGTCCATACACCCTCCACCTGTGCAAACCCTTTGATGCATTCATGTTCATTTATAATGCAGCACTTGCCTGACTCATGCTTCGTTTCAGCATTGCATGCTGCTTAAAGTGTTTCTGAGTGCTCAAAAGCTGCTGTCAGGGAGGCTGTTAGTGACACAGAAATAAACATGGTAAAACAAAAGGTCATGGCTGGAAGGTTTAGAATTAATCTCAACCTCTGGCACCGCTCTTCCAGCCATCACCTCTTTTGCTTTGATATTGTCACCTAGAGTGCACCTGGTATTCACAGATGTGGGGTTCTGTGCCTGCTGGGCCCTGAAACACAGGCTACTCCTCACTGATGACACACAACCATGTCTGGGGATGGTTGTCGACGTGTTCAGAAGGGATGTGTCCAAGCAGTTCGGCTGGTCTGCTCTATTCGGGGTCGAACCAAGCCTGATTTGCATATGGTCTTTCCTATTTCTGCAATGGCTTGGCAGGCGAAGAACAATGGTCTGGAGGGTTGCCCAGAGCGACGCCAGAGGTTAAGATTAATTTTAAACCTTCCAGTCATCACCTCTTTTTTTTGCTATTTTCACCCCAAGTAAGACCGATATGCCCAGACATGGGTCCTGTCTCTGCTGGGCCTAGAGACCCAAACTAATCCTCACCGATGATGCCTAATGAGGCCGAAAACATGTTTGGGGATGCTTATGTTCCCATGCAGAAGGGATGTGACCAATCAGTTTGGGCTGGACTGCCCCTTTTGGGGGGACAATGCATGATTTGCATATGGTCTTTGCCCTTTCTGTAATGGCTTGGCAGCCAAAGAACGATGATCTGGAGGGATTCCCAGAGCGATGCCAGAGGTTAAGATTAATTCTATACCTTCCACCCATCACCTCTTTTGTTTTATTATTGTCACCCCGAGTGGGATTGGTATGTCCAGATGTGGGTCTTGTGCCTGCTGGGCTGAGAGACCTAAGCTAATCCTCACTGATGAGGCCCAACGAGGCCAAAACATGCCTTGGGATGCTTGTGGTCTCGTGAAGAAGGAATGTGACCAAGCAGTTTGGGCTGGACTTCCCCTTTTGGGGTGGGACCAAGGCTGATTTGCATATGCTCTTTCCCCTTTCTGTAATGGCTTGGCAGGCCTAGACGAATGGTCTCTAGGGTGCTATTCTAAACCTTCCATTCATCACCTCTTTTGTTACAGAAATAAACACACAGTGCAATGCTGATTCTGCCATTGACTGACTCAGGGAAGCACAGAAACAGCAAGCATCTTGCTTTCTTATGGTCTAACCAGTTGTAAAGAGGACACACAAATTAAGATATCTGAAAGATTTAGAAGCATGCCCAAAAGATCAATGGTGCCAGGCTCATGAACAAAAGTAAACAAGAACATCCATTTAACACCAAAAAGCTTTTATTATGGACATAGCACTTCAGATGCATTAACCTTGAACATTCCATCCATTAAGCAGGATGCATTAACCTTGAACATTCCATCCATTAAGCAGCCCCAAGTGTATTCTTGGGTGTGGCTGCTAATGGATTGCCTTTGCATGTGCTCACTCTCCAGGAGTGGCAGGGTGTGGCTGGTAAGCCGGCCCTAATGGGCGTGCCCACGATCTCAGCTATATAAGCTGCCCCGATCCTCATGACAGACGCTTCGCGTTATTCTGCACTTGCAAGCAGCGTAACACTCACCGTCGCCTGAGGTCAGACTTACCTTTGAAGATCCTGCTTCCTGGACATCCTGCTTCCTGCCAGCATACGTACCAACTGGGGGAAGCTGTTCTTACCTGTACATCTCTTCGGCGAACCAAGTATTCATCTTTGCACTTTCTTTAATGTTGAAATCTTCATCTTGGCACCACAGCATGACACGCTCCATCGTCGACAGCAGCGCCTGCAAGGAAAAACCGGAGACAAGGTTAGAAATCGAAAAAACAGTCAGTTTAAGGTTGCGCTTCGCCATATTGCGCGCTTTTCCCTTAACCATCACTTACCTGCTGTCGATCATTGTGGTAGCATCCATCTTCCATCCGGCCGCGTCTCGCGTCTCACAGCTGCATTGAGGCCGCATTTCCATCTAAGGGAAGAAAACAGAAGAGAGACATTATTGCGGGCATAAATAGGTGCAACATATTAAGACATTAAACAGAACGAACAGCATCACAAGAGCTCAAGAAAGATTTACCAATCATAAGGAGAAGCATAGTCAGAGCTGGACTGGACTAATCCTTATCAGGGATCAGTGAAGGAACTAGATTCCATTTGATGCACCCCTGCCAGAAGTAGCAGGACGGAGAGCTTATCTTCCATAATTCACAGGTGAGCTTTATGGGCTGGCGTATGCTCACAGAAACCGTACTTTGGGGTGAAGGGTTCGAGAGGTACAACAATCACAGATTGGTGCACTCACACACTGTTATCGCCACGCAGGCCCAGTATCACCACATACTGAGGGAGAGGTCTCAAGGGGGTGATTCAAGTTCATGGAGGGCTGTAGCCATGCCCCAACGCCTCCACACAGACCAGGTGAGCGTAACAAGGACCAAGGGTGTATTCTTGATCAGTAGCCTACAACCTTGGACCCTCCAAATCATATAAACCCCACCCAGCATAGTTAATGGGTAGGCATCTTGGGAGTCATAGTGCAAAATATATGAAGAGCAGCAAGTTACAGTCACCTGTCCTAGATGGAAAACCCAACTTAATATCCCAGATAAATGCACTCACAGTTATAGTAGTACCTGCAAGCCATCAAGCATATATTTTCTTTACATAGCTTTTCACATGTGGTTGGTAGAAACCGTGGCCTTCAAAACCATAAAACTTGATTATGGCAATTGATTAGATCCAGGCCTTAAAGAAAATGGTCCTTGCGTTGTTTGCAAAGAGTTGTCTTTATTTGGTCCACCTTATCTATGAGGACTGTGATGAGGAAGATAAGGAGTGTAATGAAGACTAGCAGTAAGTAATCGGGTCATACTGCTCCCTCTTGGTCACATCACTCTAGCTCTGCAATTTAACCACTGGTTCTGATTGCTAAGAAGGTCCAGTCTTCCAAGGTATTTGGCATCCATTCCTTGAGCCATGCATCCTTCAATAAAGAAAAAAGAAAAATCCTGAATTATTTTGCAGAGAAGTCATCAAATTCCACATGACTGTACACCACAAAATCATCAACTATGGCTCATCTAGTACTGCAAACAGCTTTCAAAGAGACAAATAGGACCCATGCATGCTCCATGTTGGGGGCAATGTAATCCTCAAAGGCCTTCCGTCGTCCTCCCTTGTGCCCCTCAGAAAGGTCCTACACACGGCCGCATGCCTCATCAGGGGCCTACTCAGATATGACCACATCACCATAACCCTCATCGACCTTCACTGGCTCCCACTGCACACACAAATCACCTTCAAGTCTTGCTGCATCATCTATAAGGCTGTTTCCTTCAAGTTAGCCAGCTATGACGTGGAGAAACTCAGCATCTCTGGCAGACAGCACACCACCAGAAGCCAGGACACCTTCAGACTTAAAATATGCCATTGCAAAAAGGAAAGGACCAGAAAACAAGACTTCTCCGCCTATGCCCCAAGAATATGTAACCTCCTCCCCTCCAGCATCAGACACCCCTCCACACTCCTACAATTCAGAAAAGAGCTCAAGACCCAGCTCTTCAAGGAGTCTCTCCTCCTCAACACATAGGCCATCACGTCGACCCATTGCGCCACCTGACTAGCTAGACGATGCCTGTCCCTCTCCTCCCCACCACCCGAAACTGCTGTAGCCCTCTACTGTGCCCCTCTGTATACTACCCCTTCTATATATCTGTTATGTTCTTTTGCCTCTGAAAAGTGCTCCGTTATGCATCTGTAATGTTGTATACCTCGGTAAAATGCTCAGTTATGCATCTGTACTGTTGAATACCTCTGTAAAGTGCTCCTTTATGCATCTGTACTGCTGTATACCTCTGTAAAGTGCTTCGTTATGGAGCTGTACTGTTGTATACCTCTGTAAGGTGCTCCGTTATGCATCTGTAATGTTGTATACCTCTGTAAAGCGCTCCGTTATGTATCTCCATTGTTGTATACCTCTGTAAAGCGCTCCATTGCTTCTTGAAGCTAGGCCCGTGCTCAATAAATACAATAATAATAATAATAATAATAATAATAATAATAATAATAATAATAATAATAATTAATATCTTCACCCAGATGCTGGAGCACGCTTTCTCCTCCCCAACTTTGCAATCAGAAGATCGGAAAGAACTCACCTTTTCAGACTGATCATCCCTTCTAATCCTTGAACTCTGCTCTCTCCTCTCCCTATTCCCAGTACCTTCACTTTTCCCCCTCAATAATCCTCTAACTTACCCTATCTTCCTAACTGTACACTTTGTCAATTCTTCTATATTGGATTTATTTAAAGAACAGGGATGCCAATTTCAATCAGAAATGGCTTGCAGTAGCACAGGTTCATAGGGCAGTGGCATTCCCTTGAATGGTGGCTTTAAAAGATGAGATCAAGTGGTGAAAACTAAATTCTGGTTTAAAGTTTAGAGCCATTGTGAGCCGCAGCTCCAAATGGCTTGAATCTTTTGAGCCAAATCGAACTCCCATTCTTTCGATAGGCTCAAATCTTTTTTGAGCCTGTTCGCCCAGCCCTAGTTGTATTCTAATTCCTCCTTCCAAATGCATGTTTTATTACCGAAGGCTAACTTTTTTATTTTTTAATAGTTTCTTAAATTTTCCATTTTATCCATATACATATTTACTCATTCTCCCCATTAACTGTTCTGACATAACGGTTATTTTGGTATATCAACAATTTAGGAAATGTATAGCATGTTGTATTATGATATGCTACATTATTTCACATTTTGTTATGTCATATTGGCAATGTCATGTCACTTTGTGCAAACCGGACAAGGGCTGTGAAACAGCAGGAAGGAGCATGTAGCACTTCAGACACCAGTAAATCATTGAATAATACATGTCGGTGACACTGGGTTCTCAGCTCAATGAAGACCCACACATGCAGTTGCTACAGCCCTTATGAACCTAAGATTACCCTGCTGCCCTCTGGTTACAGGACAAGGAAACTGCAGCTCTGCCAATGCTGGAATATGCAGATTAACTTCCAGAAGAGCCCAGCATCAGGCCAAGAGGATTCCAGCAGCCCAATCCATCATTGACATCTTCATCAATCTCTATGGGGAACAAGTGGAATAGTGTATGTGCGCCTGCTTCTTTGGGCGCTGCTTAATTATACCTCACCAGTGCAGGAATGCCTTGAGTCCTGTGTCTAGGATGCCAGACAGACTCTGCATACAGACATAATCATAATAGACAGTTGCCCTCTCAGAGTGACGTCCTTAAAGTGAATGTATCATTTAATCTAGGTAGCCTGCTATGCCTTATGGGAGGATGGCTCAGGGGCAACGTGCTCACCTTGGAAGCAGGACGACGCGGAGCAACGATCACCGGGTCCGCGCTTAGAAATCTCTGGGTATTAAGTGTGTTATAAATAACCAATTACTTTACAACTTTATATCTAATTAAATTCTCTTATACTGCATTCAAATAAATGGGCTCTTCTATCGCGCTTCATGCCAGAGTATGCCATCTAAGCAGGGGACGGGATATCAAACCTGTGGTGCTCAGTGGTATCTTGCTTCCAAGACAAGAACACTGCCCCTGTGCTATCCTCACAACTATTCTACTTGCATTCCAGAGGCGTATATACCAGTTCACTACATGCAAGAGCACCACTCATTCTCTCGTCTCCACCTGAGGCCAATCTGATATGGCTCGTGGTGGGCGAGATGCTCTGTCCAACTCTTGTTTTGTGTCACCCAGCACTCTTTCTGCACACAGCCAATTCTTGCCTCTGACACCTCTGTTAGTGGGCTCGGTTTTACCAGAACCCTCTCCTGCTACCAGGAGGAGGCGATCCAATATGATTATCTGGTTATTACCCCCAAAACTCCTAGGCACTCTTCAACACACCTCAAGACAATAGCACAGCCACATCATGACTTAACGTAATACCACCACCACAGAGTTAGTGGTCCCCATGAATGTTCTGTCACTTTGTAAGGGAAGGTTTTACCCCTTCTTTTGATTACATTTTCTTCCGGTCAAAAGACTGAAAGCTATTCATCTCAACAATCATTATCACTCAACCTTATCTTTTCATTTCCCTACATGGGAGTTAAGTCGGTACGTTTTTTTTCCCCTGACTTGTTCCACACTTCTTCTTCCCTGCTCTCCTTGTCCATGTCTCCTTTTCACCCAAAGCCCGTGGTTTGGCTGCCACCCTGGGCAGGGGTCACAATTCGTCTCAAAACGGGCAAGGCTCAGGGCTGTAAGGCCACTCCATTGGTGATGTACACAGAATACAAGAACGGCCACATTGCATAAAACAGCATGTTTTTACCCACTCCTGTTTTGTTTTTTTCTTCGCTTTCTCAGGCTGGCAGTACTGGATTTTACATTAGGAATCCAAGACTGCAAGTTCCAGAATGCACAGAGGCAGTGCCTCCCGAATGGTGCATGCTGCCATGAATGCATGCAGACACTTTGGCACCGATCTATAGTTTGCAATCAGTGTTTTATTCTATTTATGTGTAAACAGGAATGAAAAAGAGGAAGTTAGGCAGGAGGAAACCCTGTGAGGCAAAATCCCCTTCTGTTTTTTTTCCTCCGGACTTTAAACTTCACTTTTATGGCACACCATATGAAAAAAAAACACCCTCTTGTGTGCACGAATCACTTTGATAGCAGCGTGTAGAAGCTGCCATTTCACAGCTGCTCAAGTTGAGATTAACCCCGGGAATATATAACACATCAGAGCATTTAGCTAAACTCCGGATCATAACAAACCAGCGTCTTTGGGGAATGTGAGTAACTGCCAATTACCCAGAATCTAGCGATGGTTTGCGTTAAGCTCTTGATACGTTTATGGTTGCAACCAAATTCTCTTAATTAAGACATTACGTAAGTGGCACTGATGTGCCATCTGCTTCCAATCTTCCCACCCTGCCCCCACACACCTGCACTCAGTCTCGAACCTTTGCCAGTCCAGGGAAGGGGCGGTTTATTGAGGCAGAAGGGAAGCCTGCCAGGCCTGGGTATAGAGTTCCTAATGTCCCCTGAAGCACAATTCTTACATGACGTGTTGCCCTACCTGTGGGACAAAAGATGCTTTACCTTGCTTCTGGAGGCCAGAAGCAAGGAAAGTCAGGAGGGCAAGGCCGGATTCTCTGCAGGGCGGGCCTGCACTTGTTTCACGTGGGCCTCAGGCAGGGGCGCCTGCAACTAAAGCGACTACATTACATTTATAGGCACATTTTATCTAGAATGCCCCCGCGGACCTGGATAAAGTTTGAACTTTTTTTAATAGCTATTATATAGTTTTAATCAGTAAAAGATAGTATTCAACCAAAGTCCAACTTCCATTGTACCAAACCAGAAAGTGGTACGAGCCCCAACAAAAGTGGAACAAGCGACCCCCCCCCACAAAAGACTCCTCTGTGTTTTACTATTGTACTTTCAAGACACAAATCAAAATGAACTGTGTGATATTGGCTCCTGTTTGTAGTCATTGTTTGACAGAGGCATGCATCTTATTGTTCGTGATGAGACCAAATATTGTAATTACTTACATGTCTAGCAAGTAGACATTATGGAAATAAGCTAAGCAGTTTATAAAGAAAGGGGATTTACTTTGCGGTTTGTTATCTTGGAAAATTAGATGCTAACTGGGGTCTTTGAGACCATATGTCCCCATTGCTGTGTTAGTCACTTAAACATTCACACGTATTAGGAAGACCTGTCGAAGGTAAAGTAGTGAACGTCACTGCATCACAATCAGTATCCACATTTTAAATAATACACCTTAATTTTACCCAACTAAATGGTATTCGTTTTTTTCAAGTAAAGATAATACACATGAGTCTGTCCTGCTAGGATTCAAGCATGTGCATGTTTTTCTTCTGCCACCCAAAAGCACAATCCATTCAAAGTAACTGCAGAATAAGAACATTCCGAAGACTGCTAAAGAAATAAATGCAGATAAAACATGATCAATTTTTTTCTCACCAAACTCACTACCACATATTTGCGGCTATTTCATAAACATATGGTGAAACAGGGTACTACAATCATGTGATATAAATGTGTGTTGCAGGCCATTTTGCATGCCTTTACATATTATAACATATTGTACCAGAATGCAATAGGATGTGAACCTAAAAGCCAGGACTGGTTTATTACTTCACACGGCAGCTTGACATCGTGACAAACTACTCTATGGTTGTACCACCTTCAGAATTAAACATAACTGAGACAAGTATGTATGATGGTCACTGGCTTGTGGTCATTGTTTAATGTTGGTTGTTACTTTGTGTGCTCCTTGGCCTCCCACTCGATTCTGCTCCCATGTGCCTGTATTGTACATGATTGCCTGTCTTAAGCTATGTCCCTCTGAATGTCTGTTTCTCACAGTGATTTTGCTCCTACATTGTGTCCCGGTGCATTTTTGCCCCCACTGTGTTTTGTTCCTAGATGTGTCCCACTGCATGTTTGTCCCTCACTCTGTTTTTCTCACTGATGTCCCACATAAATTGCCCCTTGGTGTCCCATGGTAATTAGTGCTATATTGTGTTTTTCTCCACGTTGACCCACATCACTACTCCTTGGTGTTGAAAAGTAATTAGTACTATTCTGTGGTTTTGCTCCCTGGTGTCTCACTGTAATCAGTGCTATACTGTGATTTCACTAACTGGTGTTCTACAAGTAATTTGTGTTATTATCTGATTCTGCCCTTTTTTGGATGCACGTACAGTGTCCCAGCCAGATGAAACCATTCAGGCTCAGAAAAAACTATTTATCATAGGAAAATCCCAAAGGGGAAAAGGGAGTTCACATGGAAGAGTACTATATTAGTTTGAGTACTCAATTGTGGAGAATAGAGGCAAAAAAGAGAAGGAAGCCCAGTCATAAATATTCACATTTTCATTTTTAATTTATTACCATTATAAAATAGCATAATATACAAACATCACAACAAGAAATAAAAATGGGTGAATTAATTTATAGTATAAAATACTTATCAAATCTAATGCTTTACACCATTCAATCGCAATTTGATTGCCACAGTTCATAACCTCGTATTACTCAAGGTAAAATACCACTGTCTCATTTTTAAATTTCATTCAAATAGTGGAAATGCTGTGGAAAAAACGAATAGTTAACAATTGGATAAGGTGCTGAATGTAACCAAGTGCTAAGTACCAAATTGTTAATAAGGAATAAGGTACTGAATGCAAAAAAGTGCAAGGTGCCGAATGCAAAAAAGTGCTGGGTGCCTACTGTGCATACATGATCTTCAAATATCATAACAGTTTCGGCGAAATCAACCTATCTGGCTCAATAAAACGAGCCAGTAGTCGCCTTCTTCAGGGCGCACTGAATATTGCAAGTGTGAACCTGGAACATACTAATGCTTGAATTTTTGTCTATCATTCAGTAGTTCTCGCAGGTAAAACTTTGTACAGTTCATGAAAGCTTGATTGTAGATCTGGAAGTCTGTTTAGAGACGTTAACCTTTAAAAACACATAAAACAAACAAAATAGAAAAAAGACATAGAAACTTTATGTTAAAGTGCAGAGTATAATGAATGAGCCTCCTAATATTCGATGCCTCTAGCCATACAAATAAAACCTGGGGATATATATATATATATATTCACCTAAGTTGGTCCAAAAGTGGTGCCGAAAAATGTATTAGTTTCGATCCGCCACTCAAACAGGACTGATGATGCAAGTAAATTTACATCTAAAAAGACAAAAATAAGAAGCTAAAAGAGATGTCACAAGATTATCTCAAACTTCAATTGCTAAAACACAGTGTCCCCCATCTCCACAGGGAGCAGATCAGTATGTTGTCCCCTCTATTACCAACCTTAAAGTGTTGAATATTTCCAACACTGATCATAACGGCAATGGACTCTATTATGGATACCGATAAAGAATAATCCAAATCCATGAATCTTGGACGGTGTAAGGTCCAGTCGGAAGAAGCCAACAACTACAGGGCCATAAATCCCTAAGTGAAAGATATAAAACAAGTTTGCATTTTAATATTTGCAAATCATTGAGTGCAGCGATTACAAAAGCATTTTAAGATGGAAACAAGCTGCATCAAAGTTAGATAGATTCAGACAAATAGGTGGCCTCCGAGCCTCTAAAAAACTAAAATAAGTGGAATTTTTCCCGTATTGCTTTACACAGTGTTCCTTTCTCTGCACTACATTGTTCAGAAAAAACTATTTGCAGGTACCGCGGTGTGTGCAGGGCAGCTTTCGCTTGGCAGAAGGTGCACATATCACATGTAGTTAGTTTTGGCACATATTATATACCTATAACTCGGGAGGATAGCTCAGGGGCAACATGCTCGCCATGCAAACAAGACGACACAGAGCAACATAGGTTCGATCCCCGGGTCTGTGCTTTTTAAACCTCTAGGTATTAAGGGCATAATAAAACCCATATCATATCATATCATATCATATCATATCATATCATATCATATCATATATATAGCAACACAGAACAAGCAACAAATATATTAATTTTACGGTTGCAGAGGTTATAAATAGGGCAGTGTTATAGGCCCTGTGTTTAGGAGTTATATACAAAGTTATGTTTCTTAGTGAAGTGTGAGGAAAGAGCCGAAGCTTGTGAACGATGGAGTCAAAAAGGTACTGTGGCAGGAACGAGATCAGCGTGTTAATGTGGCAGGAGTGTAGATGAGCAGCCAAATGTTTCTGCAGGAAGACCCGCCCCCCTGCTGCCTCTATGTTGGAAGCCTGAAACTGCACCATGTTTGACACCAGTAGTTGTGACCATACTTCGACAAGTGTTCGAGAAAAGGAATCCATTAAGAAAGCCATACCAGATGTATGCCCAAAGAGATGACAATCTCTAGGAAGAAGTCCCCAAAGGAATATGAAAACGAGAGAAAGAGAAGCTGGTGACATCACAAGACGTGAGGGTGACACACTAAGGAGATAAGAAAAAGAAGATGTATGAACCTTATAGAAACTGATGGCGAAATAAGGAATCGATTGAACATTCTTATGCAAAAAAGAAGATTGCATGTGTGTGTGTGACACACTGCAGGAATTGTAACCCGTTCAATGAATGTACAGACGCAGCAATGCAAGTAGATTAAGTGATCATAGAAGCTAGCTATACGTAGTGGATAGACTGCAGGCGAAGCCGCCATTGTATAGTGTCTGGACATCGGTGTCATACATTTTAGTAAGTTCAGAGCCACGGAGAAAGAAGGATCAAGAGCTGTGTGCCGCAGCAAAGAATTAGCTGGAGATCGTGGACTTGAAGGGTGAAGCTGTTTGGCATGATATCAAAGCTGGAGCAAGCCAAGGCTGGTTATCTGTCCTTGAAGAAGAGAAACCGTGAGACGCTGAATCATCACTTGTTCAAGTGCAAAGAAAGAACATTATGAGTGCCAAGTTTGTTAATTCAAGACAATTGCTGAAAAATGGGCCGAATTGCGGTCTCCTGTCGCGTGGACTAAGGATGGAAATAGGAGTTGGGCATGCAGACCAGAACTGTGATAAGCATATGCCTGTACTCCCTTATATTCCCAGAGACAAGAATACATTGCATGGTCAAGTTCAAATGCAATTATCATGGCAGAAGGCAATGGCAATGAGAGATTTTGGGCTAATTGGGTGGGAAAGCAAAGTGAAGTCCACCGCCCGGCACCTGGGTATGAGTTTATGAGCTGCTAAGGAGCCGAATGTTTCAGACATCTCACGAGCGTGCCAACTAGTTATCGAGGGCAGTATATGAACGGCCCTTATAGTTTAAGAACCACTAGTCTTCTGTGTACTTAATAAGTGTTGAGGATGACTTGCACTAGAGGCAGGCTTAAGTTGTCCACCTGACAATAGATGCCCTATCACAACCCGACCCCATATAGAAAGTATACTTAGATGTTCCCCTTGAGCCAACCACAATCCCTCGTAGGTTATTCTCATTTGCCAAGTAGTATGACATCACTTATGGTGAGTTTTTTGTGTATAAGTGTGTTTTTATATAAAATGCTTGAGCAAACATCCATCAATGTCCATTGTAACTCCCTCTTTTAGACAATTGATTTTAAAACAGTCGAATTGGACTTTGCCAACTTCCTGAGCCGGTCTGATTATTTGGTGTAAGAGTTACTCTGCATCCCATCCTTTGCATGACATGTTACTGATTAAGTACCTTATGTTTATGTGGTAGCAATGTCGGATGGTTCTGACCCATCGACTTGTTAACTCCAGATTTTTGGACTATTAGTCATCCTCCAGCATTTAGCCAGAAGATTTCAGGATTTCCTGTGGACAGCGGCCAAATAGAAATCTTGCAAGAAAATCGAGATGGTGGGCAGGATCCCTCTTTGATGAAATCCATACCTGGTTTCCACAGCCGCTTTGCGGAGTGAAGGAGAAAGTGGTCAGTTGGAAGAGGAGACAATACCGAGGGCCTTGAGTCAAATGACCAAATTGTGAGTAGATTGAGGGAATGGCAAATTAAGGGGACGTGATTGTGGTAATATTAAAGTAACAGGAAATATTGTGTGAAGAAATAGAGATAGCACCTAACGAGTCCTGGCTCAAGGGATTTTCAGAAGAAGTCGTCTCACACTCCAGTCAGAATCTTTAGACTACGTGTAAACAGGTTTACATAAGGAGTCAATTGAAACTCTGTGACAGAGTCATTGATTAGAGGCAAAGAGAAAACATTGCTATCATGGGATATTTTTAGTAAATGTGTAAAGTCGACTAGTTTGTCTGTTGAAGTAGAAATATTGAAGAGGCAGTAGAAGCCGTGAAATTATTATTGAGAAGAATCAAGAAGCTATAAGTAGATAACTTAGTGGAGAGACTGGTACAAATCCACAGACAGACAGAGATCATTGAAAAGGGTAGAGGTGTGAGCGGCAATTGTTGGAGTGCGCTCACATATGTTGTTTTAAAAGTATTGAAAAGTGGTGGTAGCTGTTTTATAAAATCTGGTAAGTATTGACAATCAATTGAGATTTGTCACAGTGGGAGATATCACTCATCTGGTGCATTTATGTAAGACATTGCCAAAGCACATGCCCAAGCTCAAACAGTATAGTGCGGAATGGGTGAAAGGCATGGCAGATGAGATGTTCATGCCATGGCCACAAGGGGATCACTGTCAAAAGCAGTATTACAACACATGACCACATACTTGCACGCTGTGTACACAGGGAAGAAATTGGAGAAAAGGTTAGCTATTTAAGAGCTTTGAAAGATGTACCAAGAAGAGAGAGAAGATCCACCACCTGAGGAGTGGATGCTTAGCCAGCATAAGGAGGAAGGTGACGAGCCTTCGGCTCCCCTTACCTCGCCTGAAGTGAAAGGTATTGATATGGAAGACATAGGGTTGTATCCATTAAAGGAACTGAAAATGGTGGCAGTGTATAGTTATCAGATATAGGAACTGCCTGCGTATAGCAGTGACGATAGTCCAGAGGAAAGTAAGAGAAAAGAGGAGATCTTTAAGATCATACAAAACATGGAAGAGAAAAGTGAGGGATCGAATGTATCAACAGAAATAGAACGGGAGATCAAGAGTGTGGTGAGATGAGATAAGACAAGAGGAAGAGAGAATCAGAAGGCGGGTGAGAAAACAAAGGGAATTAGATGAAGAATTAGAATGAAAAAGGAGACAGCAGGATTCTGAATCTAGCCTTGCTCGAAGGGAGTCAGTAGGGATGAGTACAGCAATACAATGGAACAGAATAGAAGAGTTTCTTCCGATGAAGGAGGCAACACCAGGGACATCTAGAGTAGCATTAGAAGAAGAAAACTTCGACATAGGAAGCATCAGAGATAGGATTGATAAAGCCTATCAGGAATTAAAGGGAAGTAGCAGCTATGAAAGTGGAGGGAAAGGGGATGAGTCCCCAGCATTTAAACCATGAAACAAAGAAGAAAAACTTTTTCATCTTGAGCATAGAGCCTTGTCCACAAGTAAACTGAACCTAGACCAGGGTGAAGGGGAGGGTAGTCATACTTCTTGTCAGACGAAGAAAGAGAATCTTTCCTTGGAGGGGAGGAAGTAAGCGCATGCTCCCTCGAAGGCAGCCTGCAGACAGACAAGGAAGTAAGATACTCAGATCTGCAACAACCTAAGGATAGGACGCCACATCCCATACCATATACAGTACGCCCCTGAGGATGATCATATAGTGAGAAGGGAGAATCACCGCCATATGTGAGCAGGTTAAGATCGTTACCAGCGAGGAGATGGTCAGGAATGATCGTCCCCGCCATGAATAGACAGACGATGGGAGCCAACTGCGGGTTAAGGTTTACGCAGTTTCCCCTACTGGAAAAAGGGGGAGCAAGACCACAGTATATTCCATGACCACAGATGGATAAGGATCATTTAAGGTGCAAGCTCCAGATTTTAACATCGGTCCCTGGGAAATGGATATATGTGTTAGAAAAGATGACAGGAGGAAACGCATTGGCCATAGGGGACATTAAGGGTCTCTTGGCAGCCATTATTGGAGAGAGAGCTGATGACATATGGGGGAGAGCAGGATATGTAAGCGTAACAGCACAGAAAACCATGCATACTGGAGTGCTGTTTAATAATTGTAGGGCAGACATGTGGAGGGCTCTCAGGGTGCAGTATCCTGACACATCAGATATGGGTGCAATTATGACACATAAGATGAAGGAAGATGAAGACACTATTGCTTACATTCAGGATAGTCAAGGCTATTCAAAAGCGGTTGCAACTTGAAACGAAGGAGCCGTGGGAAAAAACAGTGGCATTATTTTACCACATTTTATGTCAAGGGTTGCCCGAGTCAGTACAGAGAGAAATAAAGAAACAGGTGGGAATGGAAACAAAGCCATGGGCTGAAATACAGTTGACAATAGTGCATAGTGCAGGAAAAAAACAAGAAGAAAGATGAGGCTAGGAAAACTGAGGAGGCCAAATTGGTTCCGAAAAAAATTGTCAAAATACACCATAGAAAGGGCGGTATTGACAAGCAGAGAAAGATTGGGGATACAGCAAACACTGGGTGTATCGCAGAAAAATAATCAGCGCCCAATGGGCAAAGGAGGCAATGGGTTCATGCCACGAGGGAGAGTTATGGGATATAGAGGAAGGGATGGACTTCAAAACAATCAAAGTGGGTTTCAAAATGCACAAAATGAGAATCAGAATGTACAAGGAGGATTCAACCAAAGGGGATTAGTTAGACGGCCTTCTCCCGTATGTTGGACTTGTTAGTTGACAGGACGTATTGCACGCCTATGTGGGAGCCAAGGCAATGTACAGAATGGATAATTCACAAGAGGGGGACAGCTTATCCTCCACCATACAGCACACAAACTAGGAAAGGTTTTGCCCAAGATCAGACAGTGTAACAGACACAAGTGCCGCAAATACAGCAGATATCACAACCAGAGCAAATGCAAATGAATCCACTGCAAGGGCAATCACAATATGCCCCCATGCAGGCAATGCAATATGCAAACATGGGACAATTATTGACACCTAGAATAGGAGGTGTCACTGTGGTGGGAGGGAATCCCTTCAGATGTACAGGAGTGTGTGTGTACCCACAATAGGACAGCTCACAGGGTGACTTGATGTGTTCAGTACTATCTGTGACACCAGACTCCCAAGAGGAACCAAGGGTCGATGTGACAATAGGAGGCACATCTTTTTCTTTTTTATTAGATACTCGGGCTACTCGTGCATGTATGCGAGAGGGAAAATATCCAATGTCGGAAATTTCCCTGAATGCTCAAGGGTTCTCTGGAGCTACAAGTCGAGTTCCTTTTACTGGTGAATTACCAGTCTCTATAGGAGAGTGTGACATGTCTGTTCCATTCTTGTATTCACGACAGACACCAGTTAATATTTTGGGAAGAGATTTGATGACAAAACTTAACATGACAATTGTATTTACTGACAAAGGACTAGTGTGTTCCACTCGTGGAATATACTATTCAAACACGGGTGAATGTATACTAGCGTTCACAGGGCAAGTGGCTCTGTGAGGTATTCCATTAGAGCCAGAGGTTTTGCTTTATGGGGTGAGCATTCTATTAACATGATTACCTGGCTTAGTGGGGAAGAATGTGAGAATACCTGACTAATTCTTGTTAGGCCACAGATACCTATGGACGAAGGGGGAGGACAGACTATCCCTATAGAGCTAGAAGCAGCCATAGTACAAACGGAAATGGCAATGCTCGAAGGAACGGATGACAAGGGTAGACCATGGAGGACAGTGGTAGCTATCAAAGTTGGGTACATGTTGACTGACATTACTGATGATGATATGTTTAGGGATGACTCAACAGACGATGAAGTAGTGTTCTTTATGAGCATCACATACTGGATAAGAATAGAGAAAAGGGAAGCCCCACAGCGAATGGCAATAATGCAACAGCGTCCAGCCTTTTTTTATAGACCTGGACAAGGTGCCAAGCATCATTGGGACAACAGGCCACTAGGATGTAGGTTTGTTAAAAGTGATAGGGGAAGTCAAAATAAAGTTGAAGCCAGAGGCGATTTTACCTCAAGCAAGACAATACCCCATTTCTCGATAGGCAGATGAGGGTATATTTAAGACCATTTCAGCACAAGACATGATGTCATTTACATTCCGCCAGGCTCATCTAAAACACACTTGTTTGCCTCAAGGGTACTGAGAATCTCCATCGATTTTTAACAGGGTCCTAAAAGTGGACTTAAGCAATTTAAGCAATGTTGATTTGAAAAGTGTGGTGATACAATACGTAGATGACATTTTCATTTGTAGCACTACAGAAGATGAGTGCAGGCAAGCCTCGATTCAGCTGTTGACTATCCTAGCAGACAAGGGATACAAGGCAGATAAGGAAAACATGCAGTATTGCCAAGAAGAGGTGTTATATATAGTACAGTTGATCTCACATGAGGGAAAGAAGGTGACACCTGAAAGGGCTGAGGCAATTATGAAAATCGCAAAACCACACATGGTAAAACAGATGGAACAGTTTTTGGGACTGTGTAATTATGTTAGAGCTTGGGTGTACGATTATAGTTCATAAACAAGACCCCTTTTACAGGCTTTAAAAAAGGCACAAGTGGACAAAGTTACAATAGAATGGACTGAGGAGATGGAGGAAGGATTTGTACAGCTCCTGTTTTGGGGATTGCCAATCCTTCTCGCATACGAATGGGACAGTCATGACTGCAGTGCTTACACAGAGGACCACATTGGGGTATACACCTTAAGCATATTACAGTGGATTTTAGACCCAGTTATGAAAGGACACTTTCCTTTTGAACAGTCATTGGCAGCCACTGTGTTCGCATGTCAGGAATCAGCGGTATCCTACTGGTCATTGTGGTCTCGGTGGGTGAAACACTGTTACTGCCATTCGTTATTTCTCCCAAGATGGCGGTGGACAGCTCCTGCAATCCATAACACATTGTGCATTCTAGTTGTTCCTCAAGATGGCGGCATGCCGATCCGCATGCCGATCCCGATGACCAAAACAGATGACAGATCTGGCTCAAAAGTGCTTACGGAACGGTAAGCCGATGCGTTCCTTCTTGTATGTGGCATTAACGCTAACTAACCTGTGATTATCTGTCTTTTCTCCCGGAATACAGAGCCTGTGTCACTTCGTTGCCTTCCCTTTCTTGATCCTCCTTCTGGTATACAGAACCTGTGTCGCCCCGTTTGTTTCCTTCCTTGTTTCCTTCCTTACCTTCCACTCTGATTCTCCAGTTCTCCCGTTCTGGCTTCCCCTCTTTATTTATCTCTGTGCTCCTGCCTGTTGTTTGGTGCTGCTTCGCTGAAGATTACGCTGTCATCCCAAGAGATCTACCACTGACGGATTGCCTTCCCCATTTAGCGGCCTTCATTGCAACTTACAGCCTCTGCTTCTACACAAGGGCTTTTCTGCCCCAGGAGGTTTTTTTCCGTAGCCGGCTTCCCAGAGGGTTCTCCTGATTTCCATTTTCTCTAACGGAGTCACGAGAGTCTTATGGGAGGTTTGCCTGTTCATCTGCATTCTTGCTGAGCAGTCAAACAGGTCAGTGCTTATGCCATTCTGACATTGCAATTGAGAAGTCTACAATCTTTGAGATGGTCTGCTCTATGACTCTCTTTGTGGAGCATGCTGTGCATGATTGCGCAAATTATATTGAATTTTATGATGACATACCTTGCGTGAAAGAAAGTGCTTTGCCAGGAGGGGAAATTCTCTTTATTGACGGTTCTTCAAAAATTGATCAAACTACTGGAGAAAGGCATTCTGGCACAGCTGTAATGAAGCAATTTGCCCTGAGTGGCGGGGGCATTACTGAGTCAGCTAATGTCCCTGCTGCAAGGGGCATATTGCTATTAGTACCCCGCCCTGCAAGACCGGGGTACTAAAAGCATTTTTTTCAGTCCTGTAACACTGCAGCATTTCAGAACAGGAAAAAAAATGACAGAGAAAATGGCCACCGGTAAAGGGAAAACGTAGTCCATTTTCCCTTTCCATGGCAGCCATCGGGAGCAGACGCACTGGGAACACTTCTGTTCCCAGCGCTTCCGCTCCCGAAAAAATAAAGATTAGAAGGTAAGTGGAGTAGGGATGGCGGGGGAGGAGGAAGGGATGGGGGTAAAAAAGACACAGCTGAGTCCCATTGGGGGACGATGGCAGCCTTCAGCCGTGTGGAGACTCGGAGCGGGGATGGACCTGCTTCGAGCCTCTTCATTGGCTAAGGGACTGCCACGTCCCCCCCGTGGACAAAGCAGGGAAATGCCGGCTGAGGGATTCTCGGCCGGGTAACCTCCCGGTGAGAGCCAATCAGAATGTGTTTTACATTCTGCTTGACTCTCGCTGGGTACTAATAAGGCATAAACTGAATGGGGAATTTGAAGTGCTAGCAAGTGCAAGACTACCGTCTCACTCAACAGCGCAAGCAGCAGAATTGGTAGCGCTCATTGTCGCGCTTGAGAACCACAAAGGGCAGGAAGTGACAGTGTACAGTGACTGTGCCTATGTGCTATCAACCGTACATGCAGGGCTAGCGCGTTGAAAAAGAAGGGGCTACCTCTGTGGGGACTGCACTGCAAGGCAGCACACATCTTTATTGGACAGGCTTATTAAAACACTACAACTCCCAGTAGCCATAGCGGTCGTTAAATGCGCAGCGCATACTAAGCAAACAGACTTTATTTCTTGCTGGAACTAAGCCGCAGATGTAGAAGCCAAAAGGGTTGCATATTCACCAGATATCTCAAGTTGTGATGCTCCAAATGTTGAAGAGAAAGTAGTCACAGTTATGGTGATGCAAGAAGGATTTAATAAATTATCGATGACCCAATTAATGGAGATTCAAGGAAGTGCACCACAAGAAGAGCATGAATTATGGAAGCGAAGGGGGTGTTCCTTATCCCCCACAGAAGCATTATGGCAACAGGACAGCACTGGAAAGCTGGTGATGCCAGTAGCATTATTAAAGGTTGTGCTTGAACAGCTGCATTACCACACGCATGTAATTAAGGAAAGTCTTGCTGCAACAATTGCTGAAGATTGGTTTATTCCAAATTTGTTAGCACACTTTGCATTTTATGTAGTAAACTGCATCGTGTGTCAATAGTTTACAGCTGGGCATACACTGAGAACAATTAGAGGTGTAAGTCCTCGACCAAATGTCCTTTTCAGAATTGACATATTGACTATGTTGATATGCTGCAGGTGTGTAGAGGATGCAGGTATTTGATAGTGGTGGTGTGTCCCTTCTCTAGGTGGATCAAGGTAGGTCCGTGTACACACCCTGATGCCACTTGGCAGCAAGGTTTTTAGTTAGAGAGGTCTTTCCAAGATGGAGTGTGTGTGAAGTGCTGAGATCCGATAATGGGCCACATTTTGTCAATCAAGTATTTGAACAAATAGAACTATTGTTGAGCATTAAACATAAGTTTTGTTCTGCTTATCACCCGCAAGTGAATGGAATATGTGAGGGACTCAACGGCCTCCTTAACTAAAGGATTGCCAAGCTCAAGCTAATGTTGAAAAAGGCATGGCTATATTGCCTGCCCTTAGCTTTATATGCCCTAAGGAATCAGCCTGGTTCGGACCACCACCTCACCCCCCACGAACTAGTAACAGGGAGGCGAATGAGAATGTTTCTTACACCTCCATCGAGGAGTAGAAGTGATGCACAAAGCACAGCAAAAATGTTAGGAAATTAATTAAACAAATATTTGACATGTATGACGTCTAGCATCTCTCTCATTGAAGATCAACTGAATGGCCAAGGGGGTCGGTCTCAGAACACATAAAAAAATCATTTGGCAACCGGATCAATTGAACTATTATCAACACCTAAACTATTTATTGACGATGCAGTGTTAATAAGAAATTTGACCCGTAAGTGGCACGAGCCACGTTTCCATGACCCATTTATCGTTCAAAACATAACCCAATCTGGAGTAAAACGTCAAGGCTTATGAGCTTGGCTTTATTTAAGTGACACTAAACCGTACAGATGCAAGACCGTACCTCCCACCATTGCTGATCCAGAAGCAAGACAAGAAGAATAATTTCAGCATGTGCAGACTTGACCGATGACAAGGAAGAAGGATTATAAAACTACTAGCTGATAAATGCAGATTTGCATTTGGACTGTGACCTTGGGCACTCCTTATAGCGATTATAGCAGGTGTGCAACTCTTTGCAGAGAGTCACAGGAATCGTGAAAAATTAAATGTAGCAAAGTATTGATGTGTCACAAATATGCTTGAGCTCGACTTTGAATTTGAAGACTGGAAACGAGAGCAATATCCTGACTCATTTGTCACTGAGCATCTATTTGACTAGCTCTATGGTTTTAACATTCGGGGGAGTGCATCGTCTTGCGCTTGCTGTTTTTGTGTTTATCCTTCAAGCTTATCCTGCTCTTGTCAGTAGAGACATTGATGTTCACACTTTTCTACAGGATCCTTAAAATGGGCCAGTGATTAGAAGATTGCTAATCGCAATTATTGAACAAGTATTATAACTGCAGGAGTAAATTGTCTCTTTTATCCTTTATTGATTACAGTAGAAATGAGAAATGATGAGGTAAACATGATTTTAGGGAATGAACAAGCCCAACCGATCTCAAAAAATCCACGAAAGGTGGATATTTGTATTCTGGTGTATAATATATGCATGTTCAATTTATATCTTTGTCTTCCTGTTTCTCTTGGTTCACACTCTCTATTTCATTGGTTCAAATAAGGCAGATGTCCCTTTGAACCTCCCCACTCCAGGAACGATTATTGATTTGCCCATTACTGATGAGCCAAAACCTCTTGTGTTGTCTTCCCATAGTAAAGCTGCTTTAGAGTTGTTTCAATGGGCTGCAACCATTCTGTTAGGGAGCCAAAGAAGAAGCTTGGAGGAATATAATGAGGGGGTAAATACATACTTGGATAATGCAGCACACTTGGGTCACAACATGTGGTATCAGCACATGAGAGGTGTAGGGGAAAGAACATCTAAACAGAGTTGTTACATTTGTGCTCTCATACCTTATGCCATGAATGCTGCCTGAACTTTCATTACAGAGAAATTCCAGAACATGATGCCAGATGTCTAGTTCACCTTGCAGCATGCATGACTTGAGGACAGTTCCAAGGAAATTGGCCATTCTGCGATGGAGATCGAAGTGGTTATTTCCATTCCAGGATGATTATATCAAGACTACACAGATGGAAAAGAATCCTGAATGGAAGAGGAATATGCTCACGTATCCTAGGGCAGGACAGGATGAAATGGTCATAGAAGAAATTAAGAGAATGGACTGTCCTAATAGAAGAGAAATAACTTGGGTGCCTGGATGCTGGGAATGATCTCAGCTGCTAGTCTATGAACGAGTAAAGTCCAAGAAAGGATGGGAAGAAGGATTGATGTCCTGTGCAGCTCATCTATTGAAGCCAGAATACGTGCAATCAAGAAGTGCAAAGAGTAAATTATGTGTGTTTGAAGTCATGGGCCAGACATGCCAAGCTGCTGACATGGTTAGCAGATGAATCAGGTCCAATGGTTGTGATTCCACTGGCAAATGGAACACTGTGCTTTCGAAGAGAAGGAATGAAGCATGTGGGAGATAACATAGGTTGCAAGACTACAGTTGATGTGTCCAGAATGGGAGCAGGAACAGCCGTCCTAATGGATCGATATTGGGCTTGTGGGTCCAGAGCCTACCTTAAGTTGTCCAAGGATTGGGGAGGAACAAGTTCCTGAGTGCTTATCCATCTTCTAGCGTTAGTGATTCCTTAGAGTGTCCTGAATATTGGAGAATTTCCAAACGCAGATGCCCATTTGAGAAGGAGAAGATCACTTGAATTTCTCAATCAAGCCAAGAGAGTGAATTACTTTTCAGCAAAATCAATAGATGCATACGAGGCAATCCTGTATTTGCATCGGCTCGCAGCAAAACTGCTTTAATCTTCACAACTATCTTTATGCCTGGGATCAAGACGATGGCCAATGCTAAATGGCTGCAGATAACAAGATGGGAGCTTCGGCAGACAATCAACACTACCATAAAAGGATTCAAAGCTATCAAGGAAGAATTGATGGCCATACGACTAATGACCCTCCAGAACAGATACGTTCTAGATATGATCACAGCGATGGAAGCAGGAGTTTCCACCAAAATTGGGCCATCATGTTGCACATTCATACCTTCTCACGATGACGAGAATGGGACCTTGACAGAGGCCATAACGTTGCTGATGAACCTGCATAACAAGATGGAAGATGAGACAGAGGATGTTGCAGGTGACAGTTGGTTTGCATCTATCTTCTCATGGCTTCCACAGTGGATGGCAAACATCTTCAAGCTTCTTGGAGCAATATTGGTGATGGTGATGTTTGGATTCTGTGTGATCAGGATAATAATTGCACATTGCAAGAAGACAGCCAAGAAAGCAGTGTGAATGAGAATCATGATTGATGTTGAATCAGATTTTGCATAAAAGGAATTGACATATGGAGAAATCAGAGGATACATAAAGGCCAGTATCGTAGCACTTGAGGGATCAAAGTTCCTATATCCAAAGAGTCACAGGAAGTACATGGGATGATGGGTCTATTGTAATCTAAATGGGCAGTGCAGTTACAGGACCTGGAGTGTGGATGAACATGTCAAATCAGACGGTTCCCTGAAGAGAGTAATGAAGATCTGGACTCCGAAGAAACACTTCTTCAAGAAAAGGTCTCAAGATGTGGAGACTGATGAAGGTGTGGTCAATTGCTCGACCAGAGGGTGGAGTGTAGAGGAGCAGCTGAATGCCTCTGCAGGAAGCCCCGCCCCCTACTGCCTGTATGTTGGAAGTCTGAACCTGCACCATGCTTGATACCAGTAGTTGTGACCATACCGCGACGAGTGTTCGAGAAAAGGTATCCATTAAGAAAGCCATACAAGATCTATACCCAAAGAGTTGACAATCTTTTTCAAGAGGTCACTGAAGGAATTTTCAAAATGAGAGAAAGAGAAACTGGTGAATTCACAAGAAGTGAGAGTGATGCACTAAGAAGATAAGAAAAAGAAGATGTATGGACCTTATAGAAACTGTTGAGGAAATAAGGAATCGAGTGAACATTCTTATGCAAAAAAGAAGATTGCATGTGTGTGTGCGAAGCACTGCAGAAAATGCAAACTGTTTAATGAATGCACAGACGCAGCAACGCAAGTAGACTAAGTGATCATAGAAGCTAGCTATATGTAGTAGATAGACTGCAGGCAAAGCCGCCATTCTATAGTGTCTGGACATCAGTGTCATACATTTTAATAAGTTCAGACCCACAGAGAAAGAAGGAAAGAGAGCTGTGTGTCGCAGCAAAGAATTAGCTGGAGATCGCGTCTTGAAGAGTGAAGCTGTTTGGCTTGGTATCAAAGCTAGAGCAAGCCAAGGCCGGTTATCTATCCTTGAAGAACAGAAACCGTGAGATGCTGACTCATCCCTTGTTAAAGTGCAAAGAAAGAACACCATAAGTGCCAAGTTTATTAATTCAAGACAATGAATTGCTGAAGAATGGGCCGAAATGCGGTCTCCTGTCACGTGGGCTAAGGATGCAAATAAGAGGTGAGCATGCAGAACAGAACTGTGATAAGCTTGTGCCTGTACTCCCTAATATTCTCAGAGATGAGAATACATTGCAAGGCCAAATTCAAAGGCAATCCTCATGGCAGCAGGCTTGGGCGATGTGAGATGTTGTGCTAATTGGGTGGGAAAGCAAAGTCAAGTCCACCTCCTGGCACCTGGATATGAGCTTACGTGCTGCTGACAAGCTGAATAATCCAGACATGGCACGAGCATGACAACCAGTTATAGAGGGCCGTATAATGAAGGGCCTTATAGTTTAAGAGCCACTAGTATTCTGTGTACTTAACAAGTATTGAGGATGACTTGCACTAGAGGCAGGCTTAAGTTGTCCACCTGACAATAGATGTCCTATCACAAACCGACCCCATATAGAAAGTATACTTAGATATACCCCTTGAGCCAACCACAATCCCTTGTCAGTCTTTCTCATTTGCCACGTAGTATGACATCATTTATGACAAATCTTTAGTATATAAGTGTGTTTTTATGTGAAATGTAACTTCATGAGTCGGTCTGATTATTTGGTGTAAGAGTTACTCTGCATCCATCCCTTGCAGGACATGTTGCTGATTAAGGACCTTATGTTCAGGAGTATCACCTTTTTGGAATTTAAGGCGTAGTACACAAAGAACAGAATAGAACGCAGGCGTTGATGTGAAGCTGCAGCTCTGTTTAGCTTAGTCCCAAGACAAATCCCATTTCCGTCCCTCAGGAGAGAAGCCAAGATCAGAGGCACCCACAGTGCACAGATAAATGCTAATTGTATCCAGCTACAGGGCTTGAACGTGGTGCAAACTGAATGTTAGTTGTAGGTAGGGATGTGCTCCTCGAAGGACAAATTCATGAGAATAGGGCCTGAGGTTTTATGATGTCAATAGGCCATTCAAAGATTTACTGCCCTAACCCCAAGTGCGGTCATCCCATGTGACTTACAAGTAGACACAAAACTAAAGCAGATACATCCATGAAATTCAGACTCAAGAGTGGTGCCATGGTCATGTAATCACTTGCCAAAAGGTATCTGAAGGAGATAAGGGGGAGCCGTGCCTGGAACGCACAGTGATTTGGGATAGTAGAAGCAGAGGGGATGCCAATACATTCAGTACAAGTTTGGATATGCAGCTTGTGTGTGCCACAGTGTCTGGGTTAATGAGAAGGCTTATTGTCTTCTCAAAGCAGAGTTGGCCTTGTCAGTTTACTTTGAATATGTCTGAATCAGAGGGGTGCACATCACGTGATGGTCACGATTTATTATTGTAACTATTCAATTATTAGCCAATCCCATACATGGATTTAATGTTGACGGCGTAGGGAGCCACGTGAAAAGGGGAATGGGTTTAGATAATGTGTGGCCAATCAGTCCAGCGACTATAGGTGGGCATTAGCATGTTCTATATGTGGTAGGCAATGAGGGTGGTAGGATAACATTGTAACCTATGTATGCTGGTTTGTGGTTTTCCGCTATATAACTTGTAACTTCTTCGGTCATGACGAGCACTGTGTCAGTTTGGTTCGACTGAACAATCTGAGAGCTTTTTGCATGTAATAAACTTTGTTTTCCTTTGCAAAACAGTGCATTGATTATTTGGTTTCTTGGATTATTTTAACAAGAGAGGTTTTGGGTTGCTATTCTCTTTACAGCCCCTGGTAACCAACTGAAATGTGATTTTGCTTTCTGATGTCAAACAGCAATTCTGTTCTTAGGTGTTCCACCGTAATTTGTGTGAACGGTCATTTTGCTCCCTGCAGTCCCACCATGATTTGTGCATATTGTCACTTAGCTCCCTAATATCCCACTGGAATATGTGCTATACTATGATTTTCCTGCATGGTGCCCCACATCTATTCAGCCCATTGGTGTGTCAACGTAATTTATACTGTACTAGGATTTTGCTCCCTGGTATCCCACTGTTATTTTCACTACACTACAGTGATTTGATCTCTGTTGTCCCACAGTAACAGTGTCCCTTGGTGTCCCACCGTCATTTGTGCTATACAAATTTTTATTTTGCTGTCTCACGTCCAACATTAATATTGCCCAGTGGAATCACAAAATACCTTCTTCTAAACTGTGATTCCCTCTGGTGTCCTTCCATAATTTGTACTAAGCTGTGGTTGTGCTATTTGTTGTCCTACCATAATGTTTGCTCCCTTCTGACCCACAATAATTCTTCCACTTGGTGCGAAACTGTAATTTCTGCTATACTGTGCTTCGTTCCCTGGTCTCCCAAAGCAATTCTGCCCCTTGCTGTCCCGCTGTAATCTGTGCTAAAGTATTATTCTACTCTTTAGTGTGCACTGTGATTTATGCCATAATGTAATTTGCTCCCTGGCGTCCCCCCCACAGTGTATACCATACTTGGTGGGCGATGTGATTCTGTTTCCTGATTCCCCACAGTAAGTCTGCCCATATGTGCCACCGTAATCTGTGCTGTACTGTGAATGTGCTCCCTGGTCTATCACAGCAACTCCAATTCCTGCTATCACACAGTCGTTTGTGCTTTACTGTGATTTTGCATACTGGGGTTGCAGCATTACACTTTCTGCTATACTGCGATATTTGCCCCCTGGGGCCCCAATGTATTGTGTACCCTTGCATGGTCTGCTTCTTGGTGCTCAATGCAGGCAGTGCCCTAATGTGATTTGTTCCTGAGGTCCAATGAACTGTACTGGCTCCTAGGGACCTAACAGCAGGAATCTGCCCTACATGGAACCCTTGCTCTAAACCCTCCCTGGTAATTATTTTCTCTCCCTTTCTACTTGGTACCCACTGATGTATGCTTACTATGTTTCCCAGCCTCTAACTTTCCCCACTCTTGTCCAGGACCAGTTCCAGCCCATTGTCCACTGCCAGAGATACCAGCCCACACTAGGGTGCCCCAGGATACCACCTTACAAGTACGGCAACCCAACAGGGACATCAACCAAGGGGCACGGCCACTGCGATGTCGCCAGGGACACATCGTACGGTCACTGTAAGTTGTCCAGCAGGCCCTCCACTAACCTCCCTGCACTAAAATGCCCAACCTCTTAAAGGTCGACTCAGAGGACCAATCAGCTGATTTCATGATATCCTGAAGGGATACTCCCGCTGAAAACGCTCTAGAAGCCATCGCGCCCCTAGCAGAATGCACGCCAAATTGGGCTAGGTCTATCCCTGCCCATTGCATCACCTCTCGCACCCATCAAGCAATTGTCACTGCTGCTACCGCATGGTAAGGCTTTCTACGTACTATTAGCGAATTGAGTCACTCCGCGGGGCCTTAGGTGCACTGTCGCAGTTTCGTAATCTTTAATGCACTGAGCTACGCACAATTTTTTATTCTCTACAAAGTAAGGGTATGAGATAACTCTCGAATCTGTTTTTGTTCGTTTAGCTATGGTGAAAGCTACTCCATCTGGGTAGAAAATCTTTCTATCGATCTCTAGAGCTTTCACATCGGATACTCTTCGGCATAACAGCATTGCTAGCTTACCTGATAGCTGAGAACGAGAAAGATGTTCGTTCTCAGGCCATGCCAGAAATAGCTGGAAAACATCGCTGACATCCCACAGAATCACGTATTTCGGTTTGGGGGCCTTCTGAGTTTCATCCCTCTCAAGAGACGTAGTACTGTAGGATGTTCGCCAATGGCGGTGTTGTCTACTCTGTCATGCCCTGCTAAGATTGCTGATCTAAGCACTCCTATTGTCCTGAAGGCGTTACCCTCTTGACATTTTTCAGCTAAAAAATTGCGTATCTGTACTACAGGGGCAGCAACGGGATCCATACTATGCTCTGAGTACCAGTGGGTCCAACTCTTCCATGCTGCGTTATAGCTCCTAATGGTGGAAGGTGCCCAAGAATGTCTGATGCAATCTGCAGCGAGCTGCGAAATTCCTGGAAATTCCCACTTTCTCCTGAAACCTTGCAGGCCATCAACTGCAAAGTGTTTGCTATTATTAACGGGTGTCTCTGTCCAGATGGACCGAGTAGAAGGTCATGCTGATGAGGAACTATCCTCGGAAAATCCGTAGAAAGTTCCATCGCTACTGGAAACCAGGGTTGGGATTTCCAGATTGGGAGAATCATCGCTAGCTCTGCTTGCTCCCTCTGAACTTTCGCTAACGCCTTTGTGATCGCGAGGAACGCTGGGAATGTATAGTGGAGCGCTCCGCTCCATGACAGGAGGAACGCATCCGTGCCAGATGCACCCGGGTCTATCCTCCAGCTGAAATACTTCTGGGTCTGCGCGTTCAGTCTGGACACAAACAGATCTATGTGTAAGGGACCCCAGAGTTCTTGTAATTTCCTGAAAACTCGTGGGTGCAGTCTCCAGTCGCTGGAGTCCACTAGATATCGTGAATTTCAGACTGCTACCTCGTTTAGAGTGCCTGGCAGATATTCTGCTGTGAAAGTGATCTAATTCTGAAGGCAATAATGCCAGAAGTCTTTCGCTAGTTTTGCTAGCAATTTGGACTTCGTGCCACCCAATTTGTTGATATAATGCACTGCTGATATATTGTCCATCTTGAGCAGCATGCACCATTTGACTTTCTCTTTCGTAAAAGCGCGGACTGCAAATGACCCTGCCAACAATTCGAGACAGTTGATGTGGAGACGCAATTTCTGTTCTGACCATTTCCCTCCTGTCTCTATGTGTTCGCAATAGGCTCCCCAGCCAGATCTGCTCACATCTGACTGTATGATGAGATCTCGGGAATCCCCAAAAATCACTCGGCCATTAAAGGCTTCCATATTCTGGAGCCACCATTGTGTCTCGGTAATGGCGTCGGATCTAGAGTCACTATCTGATGGTAGCCGAGCCCTCCTTGAAGGTGCCTGATCCTTAATCTCTGTAACGTTCGATAGTGGAGGGGCCCTGGGAAAATCGCTTGAATGGAGGCTGCAAGGAAGCCTACCACTCTGGCGAGGTTCCGTAATGAAATCCCTCTTTTCGCTATCACTAGCCTGAGTTCCTTCTTTATTGCTCTCACTTTGCAATGTGGAAGCTTGAGGGTTGATTTGAGCATATCTATGTTGAATCCTAGGAATTCTAGGGTCTGGACTGGTACCAACTGGGATTTGTCTAAGTTCACTAAGAATCCTAGAGATGCTAAGAGAAAAAAAATCCACTGGACGCTCTTGGTGAGGGGCTGTTTGTCTGGGCCTAGCACGAGAATGTCATCTAGGTAGATAATGATGCAAATCCCTCTCTTTCTTATGGCTTTCATCAGCTTGGTGAACGCCCAGGGAGCTGACGCTAGGCTGAATGGGAGACATGTAAAATGCCACGTTTCCTTGTTCCAGCAGAAGCGGAGATACCTCCGAAATTCCTGAGCTATGGGAATCGTAAGGTAAGCGTCCTTGAGATCGAGCCGGACTTACCAGTCTCCTGTCCGCAGGAGATCTCGGAGCAGATGGATACCTTCCATCTTGAAGTGATTGTACACTAGCCATTCGTTCAAACTTTTCAGATTTATGACTGGCCGTATTTTGTCTCCTCTGCGCACTAGAAACATATTGCTGAGGAACCCTAGTGCTCCTTGAACAACTTGCTCTATTGAATTCCTGTCTCTCAGGTTGAGCAGTTTGTTGTGTAACAGCGTTGCTTCTTTGTTTGACATATGAATGGGCCGAGGTTCTAAGTTCTGAATGGGGTTTTCTACAAAATCTAAATGACGCCCTGCTACTGCTTGCAATACCCATGCATCGTGCGATAACGCTTGCCATGCACTCAGATAGTGAAGGGTTCTCCCTCCTACTTTCATGCTTATCACACTCACCTCCTGATGCATTAGGCTGACGGTAGGATCCTCTGCCTCTACGACCTCTGGAAAATAAGGCTCTTGCCGGGAAGAAGGTATCTTGATGCTTCCCCTCCCAGTATTGGGCGCGCGGCCCCTGGGGTCTATGATGGTAATTGTATCGACCGGATGGTCGACCCCTTTGAAGTCCGGTCCCGTAAAAAACACGATTTGGGAAGATTTTCTTCATTGAGCTTTGTGCTCTCTCTAGAGCAGAATAAGTGCCCACAAACTGGGCCATCTCCTTAGCGAAGGTTTCGCCGAATAATAGGCCTTTGGCGTTTTCGCCTGCTTCATAGGAGGCAAGATCACTTAGTTTACCGTCGATCTTTAGCAGAACACCTCATCTTCTCTAGGAGGAAATTGCACAATTTGCATTCCCTAAGTGACACACCACCCGTTAGGCCCAATTAGCGAGAGCGGAAGCGTCTACTGGAGTACCCGTATATCTTGCCTTCTCTGCCAGGTCCATTATTTTAGCTAATGGACCTGCAATATCGAGGACCTTGTCCTGGCATCCTCGCCATGCTCGATCTATTCCTTTCCTTATGTCTTTTGTAGACTTTGTCACAAAAGTGACCATCTTGGGGTCTAGATCTGGTGTCTCAGCTAGCTTCCCTGGCAAGTCTGGCCTGGGGCATTCGGATCTCATGCGAGATCGCACGTCTCGTTCCAGTGGCTTGCGAATGTGCTGCACCATGTAAGCTGACACTCTAGACGACGGCACCCACTCCGAAGATTTTGGTGCCTGATGGCCTCTGGATCAAACATGTCGGTGGTATTATCCACCTCTTGGGGATCCACTTCTTCCTTATGTTGAAAGGTGTCATTCTCGCCTTCGTCGTCAGGCATATAGCCTTCGACATTGTCCCCTATATTGTCCGCCCCTGGGGAAGGGGGTCTGCCCTAGCATTCTTTTTTCTTTTCCAGGAAGGCTCTCTTCAGCCTAGCGACATGGTCGCTTATTCCTTGGGGAGCAGTATCCTCCCTTTCGAAATTGCTCGGTGTGTCAAAGAGTTCTGGCTCTTCCGAGCTGCTTTACGCCCCTCTGATTCACCCCCCGTGGGGTGTCTGGCTGATGGGCTCTCCGCTCTTCTCTTCCTGGCAAGCCTAGCTTGCTGTTCTGCCAAAATAGCCTCCAACACTTCCAACCTTTGTGGGATAGGTTGTACTCTCTGCGAGACTGCTTTTGAGAGCGAGTCTCCCAGCACTTGCTTAAAACTTTGGGAGAGGTCTTCCTCTTGATTGTAAGGCTCTTCCTTCCATTCTTCTTCCAACCACTCTGGTGAAGTGGATGGTGTCTGGCCAGGGCTTCTGCATTGAGCCATGTCTAGGATTGGCAGTGCCAAAATCTGTCTGTCAGCCAAGGGGTCTGGACAAGCTGTAAATCTCTCACTTGCTGTAAACTGACAGGCTTTCCTGCTGGTATATACCCTGTAGTACTGTGAGCAGCTGTCCTTAGATCAGATATAAACTCCCCATCGTTTGTTTTCGCTTCAATTATTATTGTTAATTTTCTTTCTGCAGAATTCGGACAGTGTTGAGGCCGTAGTATGAGTCGCTCCGCTATCGCACATTCAACTGTGCGCGCGAGCGTTGGACGTGCAGGGGAAGCTCGGAGATTTACTTATCTTCCCGCTCCCCTGGGTCCTAATGTTCGCTGGGTTCGCCGGCGCTAGCACATAGTGTGGGAAGAGCGGGGCCAGCTGCCTGAGGCGAGCGTTATTCACTCACGGCGGCGGCACCGCCTCTCTCCTGACAAAGAAAAAAATGACGGATTAACACACTTCACCCTCTCCGCTTTTGCATGAAAACACACGCGACTCTCCTTTACACGCGTCGAAACGAACGCGCTCCTGATTATGTTTATTCTATTATTATATATATTTTTTTTTTTCTCGCAATTATAAAACACGCACCTATTATCTACAATGACTAAGCAAAGCTCTTTTGTCACAAAAGGTATACATTACTGATAAAACCAACCAAATTAGAAACATATTAGCTTGGCAAATACTGAGGTACTTATCTCGTCAAGGCAGCAAAAAAGAAAGAGGAAAGGACCTAGTTTTAAGGGTTCTTAAGGACTGACCTGCATGCTGATAGGTGCAGGAGGAAAGGTCAGGGCTTCCAAACTCCCGGGAGTCATGGGAGTCGTGGTTTGGAGCTAGAACTGAACGGATTTAGAAACTTTTAAACCCAAATTTGCATCTTTTTTGAAAATGGTCAGAAAAATATTACAAATATTGCAGTTTTAAAAAAAGGTTAATTTGAAAAGCTAATTATGGCAGTAAAAAAGAAAGTAAAGCATAATGCGAGCCTCCTGCCTTGTCATAGAAAAGCCAGGCAATGGCGAGTGACCTCACTGACGTAGAGGTAGGCAGTAAGCAGTCAGGGTAAGGTGCACACGTCCAGTATGTCTTGCACCGCATTATGCATTGAGTGCTGTTGGCTATTCTGCAGTATAGTGCGAAAGTTCAAGTGTGGAGTGGAAGTGGAAGGTAGAAGCCTTACGCTTGAAAGGATAGGCATAACCAGTTCTTGAGAACTTTGTTTTCTGTATTCAAAGATATTTCATTGGTGGTTGCTTAGTATAAAAGCTTCATCACAACATTTAATGATTTGTCATTGTGGAGCACTGTTACAACCACGTCCTCTAGTAGCACACACCTATCGTTATGATGTCACCTTCAAACGACCTGCCACCCTTCTCCCTTCCCCTTAATCAGGGATGTCATTTAAAAAAATGCCTGGGGTAGAGGAAGTGACATCACACACCTTGTGAAATCACAGGAGGAGACATCACATAGACATCTGATCCCAATGATATCATAGGAAGTGACATCACTGAAGTAAACACAATCAGAAATTTGTGTAAGACTGATACAACAAATAAATACTAATATAGACAAAGGTTATTTGAGGTACCAACGTTCTTAACTAGAGCCCTGTTGTGATGTGCCTGGGGTACAACCATTATCTCCAAGATGTTCACCAAATGGAGTTGTCATTGACCAGAGGCACTTCATATGCCATTACTTTAAACATAATATACCTACTGCCATTCCATTCCATCTGTAGTGTCCCAGACCATATAGCCACCATAGGCAAAGTATAGATTAATATGACCAAGTGCTGTTCTCACATGAGAAGTGCAGCTTCAAATGCCAAAATGCTGACACCTAAAGTCCTCTTATTGAAGCTACAGCCTGACTTGCCCAGGTACTGCCCGCATATGCTAAGTGCAGCCTCTTATGACCCAGGACAGTACACCCGTCCTAGCTTCACATGCCCGGTGCAGCCACTACATGCCAAATCCAGCCTGAATGCCCAAATATTATCAGTTCATGCCAGGTTCTCTACACTCACAAGTTCTATTCTCCAACTTAATGCAACTTAATTATTTATGTATGTAGTATAGATTGTATGAAATATTGGGCCTGATTTACAAAAACGTTTTACAATGGCGCAATCCCATCGAAAAACGCTTTGTAAATCAGGAACATTATGTTTTATGTGTAATGCGTTTATGACTATCTGCCGACAAAAAGTCATATGTCCATCTATAATACTCAATTTATAAATATGTTAGAGGCAAGGGCTTATCCTGTTAGCTATCCCAAATAAAGCCTCATAATCCGGATAGAGTCATTGGGCCTCATTAGGACCCTGGCGGAATGGGTTTAACAGCGCTGATAAAGGTGCCGGCGGTGTTAAACCCATTCCGCCCTATTACGAGGTTCCCTCTTGGGACCCGCTCTGGACATCTGGTCAGACCAGACTTCCTTTGCGGGTCCCGCGAGGGGACCAGTATGCTAACAACGGGCCCGTCATTAACGGGCCCGTTTTTAGCATCATCCCTTATGGGGCTCAAATGGGAATGCAGATTTATTTTTACCAGGTCGATGGAATGGGGAATTTACGGGGTCCGCCAAGGTTAGCATGACCCAGTAATTGCCCATTCCATGGACCCGGTAAAATGTAATTATCGGCAGCAGCCGTGCCCTTAATAAGGGCACGGCTACCGCCAGGGTCCCAATGAGGCCCATTATCTGCAGGGGAAAATCTCACATGGCCAGGTGTTATCGTCAAATGGCAAGTGCAGCCTCAATCAGTCAAATAATGGGTATTGTCACAGTTGACCTAACGCCAACTTGAGCTACTCCGATTTGACTGCATTTTTTGGTCGAATTCGGTACGTCAAATGGTATATAGGTTGAGGTGGGGGGAAGTCGTATAGGGGGTGGGGTCTCCACCCGCATTAGCGGGGGTTGCGGTGGGTTTCCCTCTGCAGTAGGTAAAAAAAAAAAAGGACCAAAACAATTCAGTCAAATCAGCAATAGGTCAAGGTTTTTAGGTCAAACAACCCATATCAGACATGTCTTCTTATACTGGGCAATGCCCTTAAACCAGGTATAGTGATCAAATGCATTGTATAGTTTTATACGCTCAGGTGCGGCTATCACACAACACATGCATCCTCAAATGCACATATTGCCACCCCCCCGCCCCTCTCTCCACCGCAACCCCCATATGCTAGGCTGTGCTACTATGAAAGGTATGATCTCCTCTCCACATACAAGAATGGGAATCTCAAAACATTGTGCAAGTTGATCATCCAAGAGCAATAAAAAAAGAAAACTGATCATAAACGACCAATTACTGAGCAGCCCCCAGCTACCCACAAATTACCTCCATGCCCATGATGTTAACAACAGGAAAACCTAAATACATTTCTACTTAATAGTTTACTTTGACCAAAATCACCATGCATTAACCATCCCAGAAACCCCCTAAAGATGTGCCAGATGACCCCAGGGGATAGCAAGCCATCAGGTAAACAGCCACCTTCATTCCACGAGGAGACCCAAAGTTCAGAATCTAGTTGGGCTGGTGCCCTCTCTACTAGTTCCTAGTACATATCTTAGAAGTGGTTGCCACACTGTTGGGCAGACCTTCTACCTGTCAGCGATGGCATGAGCCAGGAGAGCCAACATTTGAATTTCCTGGCGAGTGCCGGTGGCCAGATTTTAGGGACGCTCCATTGACAGAATGGCGGCATTTAGCACAGATTGCTTTTCCCCAGCTGGTGCCCGCGGGGACCCTGGCATGAGCTACTTTTTGACATATCAGGACTTCTAAACGCCCAACAGTCAGGAGTTAGAGTGGGCGGCTGCCCGAGTTCCACTTCGGTGTGACTGCTTCGCATACTTCTAGTAGCTCTTGGGATGTTAGTTCCTCTACACCTGTTAGCAGAGTTTATTTCCCTTTTGCAGGGAGCCCTGGAAGAATGACCTCCAGCCCCGACATCTCCTCCCGTGGCCTCATGAGGTCCTTTTGAGGCAATAGAGGAGCCTGGGAATGTATTTCCTTTAGGAGGGAGTTCCAGCGTAGACTTCTGATGTCAGGACAGGAACGGAGGTCTGTAGACTCAGCTCTTCCTGGGACAGTGGGTCTGGAGAAACTGCACAGTGGAGGGCCAGGGATTGCTCCTGGGAAGGCAACGCACCAACGTTGTACAAAGGAACTCAGCTTGCTTACTCTGGTCCTCACTGGGTGATGCACAGGAACTAAAAGGAGAGTTAGTGGGGAAGGATACAGAGCACGGTGTGTAATTATGGGGTCATGTTTAGCCTTTAGCCCATATCCAGTAAAATATGTACCTTCTCCTTTCCTAGCAGTACATCAGGTTGGAAATCAATGGAATGCAAAGCTTTCCAGAGACATTGCCAGTGCTTATGATTAATTACACTTTTTCCCCCTCTCATCACATTTCACTATGAAAGAGTAGAAGATTGACAGATGTGCTCTGTACCCGCTGGGGCTTGTCTAGGAAGGTGGGGCAGATCAGGTAGAGGATGTCCACAAATTCCAGACGTGAGATTATTCTGTCACTCTTTTGGAAAAGGCCAAGAATGGGGGTGATGCACCTCAGCGTAGTAGAATGATGTGACCACAGCATTTACTTGCAATATGAGAAAGATCTCTGTGTCTATTAGGGCCCCTAAATTTTGACTTGCTTGGGTGGGAGAAGGCAGGCGCCCTAGTGAGAGTGGCCAAGGTAGATGGGGGTGGGGTCAATGAGGAGTTCACTCATAGCAGGCGTCCCTATTAGCCTGGTTCAGGCAGGGGTCTTTGGGCCATCCTATTGTCAAATGCCTGAAAACAGATTGCCAGGCTAGGAAGAGCAAGGCATGAGTGATTATCACTCTTAAAGACAATCGGACTGTTGTCAGAATAGTTGTATCAGGCCAACCCAAAAGTCCCAGTTAAGACACTAGATGAGGTTGCAAGTAGAAGCGGAGGCATGCTATTTGCGATATGTGTGATCAGGCTACAAATGTGGATATGGAGGGGCTTGGTGGATAAAATTGAGTGATCAATTCTGATAAAAGCTTTTGATAGGTCCAGTAGGACAATATTTGCAGCTTCCTCTGCTGGATGCCTGGTTCTTTGGCTTATACCAGATGGAGATGTGAGCCGTTTTTGTCCCTCTCAATGGTCTGAAAGCTTATCAGGCTGTTTTTAGTAGGTCATTCTCCCCCACTTGTTGGCAACGGTTGACAGCATAAACCTAGATGAGAGGTTGGAAATGATATCTTACTGAAGACATTGGGGCAGTGGTCGAAGTGAACGGGAATGGTTGGGAGCAGTGCTCCTCTACTTTTCTTTTTAATTAACTGTTGCCATTCGCACACTTTTACAATAGAAGTCTAGGCATAAGTTGAAACTTGAACTACACCCCCTTTAACAGAAGGCACGTTTGATTTTTGCAATCCCCTTACTGGAGATTTGAACTAGGGACCTTCTGGATCAGCTCCAACCTCACAGGATGGTGAGCTACCCTAGAACTGCTGGGATGCTGTTATTATTCAGTGGTTTGCTTGGGACGAAGCCCAGTCCCATGCCCCGTCATAGCCCTGCTCCCGTAGCAGTCCGAATAATTTTTTTACCAATAAAATACTGCAGGGACAGCTGTCTGTGCAGTTAATGGGTAGGTGCGAGGGGTGACTTTAATTTTTAGCATGCCCCTTAAGAGGTGTGAATGGTGGGTGATTAGAAAGGGAGGGTACATAAAGCTGCATGCTGTGGGGGACAATGAATAAAGGTAATGGGGTCATTTCAAATGCATTTTGCTTTTCCTGTGTACTGTGCATGGTAGGGGGTGTGTCAATGGGTTTGTGGTGATAGGGGGCTAGAGGCAATGCCCGGCCTTTGTACATAAGAGAAAGATTCGGAATATGACTCTGACTCCAGGGAAGACTTATTACCAAAACAGAGATGGGGATTTTATTGTTTGCGTTTTGCTCTCCAGTGGTACCTTGCCGCTATTAGATGACAGGATCATGGAATTGTGTGGGCTGGGACTTTTTGGACCAAGAACAAAAAGCATACTTGTGTTCAAGGATTGCAATGCTACCGTCACTTGAACACTAAACCACACTTAAGGATTTAGAATGTTCGTCCTGTGAAGCTAGACTTCTAGTCTTCCCTCTCGTCGAATGAATGTATTTGTAGGTAACAACACAGAGTTCCTTAATTTCAAAAATGTCAAAAGAGCAGAGGATGTGCTTTTTTCATTTGTGCTCATTGCTGAAGTATGTAGGATAACTTATTCTCAAAGTAGACCTGTGCATTTCAGGTGGGGCTGGACAGTGGCTTAGGGATGCGCTGTGCAGCATCCTTGCATATATTGGTTGCTGGGAAAGCATTTCACAGAAAAATGGCCCTTAAGGGGTCCTCTTTGTGAAATGATCAGGAAAAAAAAGTATATGTCGGGTTAGGGGATGGAAATGCTAGTGTGACAGTCACGGTTTAAACCGCAGTTGCCCCACTTCAAAAGCAAATCATGACCTTGTCAGGAACGACCTTGCCATCATTTGTGCCTGCCTCCCCTGTGCCTGTACCCTCATCTCTGCGTATTTAAAAGCGCATCCCATTTGTGAATTCGGAATCTAAATGCGCAGAAATGCCCCCTTACTGCGCAAATATGCAAAGGGGGAAACAGAGCACCTGAATGAGTGCTTTTAAGATGCGCCCTTTGAGAATTGGGATGCTTCTGTTTTTGGTGCAAGTGAGGAGACCTGCTAGCCAGTGCCGTCACCAGCGACTTCCGCACACCACCGAGGGTTATATCACCATTAACACCTGTGAGTAACCACATATGGATGCTAATGGGTAAGGAGACATTTAAAAAAAGGAAAGACTTACCTTTCTTAAATCCTGTGATGCTGTGTCTGCAACAGAAGTCCATTTTCTTTGTTGATTACGGTGACGTAATTAATGCTGACAGCGGACTTCTGTACCAGATGCAGTGTTGCAGGACTGAAACAAGGTAGGTTTTTCCGATTTTTAAAAATGTTTCCTTAGTCTTTAGCACCCACGTTTGGTTACTTGCGGGTTCTAGAGGCAGTGTGCAGGAGGTGGGGGGAGCAAGGGAGTCACAGGGCGGTAACATGCATCAGTGAGGGAGCTCGGGACACGAGACTATATTAGAGAATACAGCCTGTGTTCATGCTCCCTGGTGGGCTAGTGCCCCCACCTAGGGTGTTAATGCCAAAATGACAATAGCAGAAGAAGATGGGGACCTTCCTCTCATCGTCAGCAATGGTTAACGGAGGGATTTCACAGACCACCTCAGGTACTTCCTATCTGTAGCATGTACCTGAATCCAATCATCGATTTTCGGAGGATGCCGAGTCCTGCGGGTGACATGCAAATCTATGCAATGGCATGACCCAGTGTTGCAATTCCATTTAGCATCCCAGAGGGATCTGTTCTCCTCCCTGTCCGGTTCATAGTGTTCATTAGGTCAGTGGACGATATCGGCCCGATCCATATTATACAGTGTATGTATGAAGAATTGACTTCTTCCCTGAAGGAGTGCATTGCTGTGTGGAGGCCCACTCAGCCCTCGCACTTCTACATACCAAGTACCAAGACAATCATAAAGGTAAAACAGGCACAGTACAAATATATACCTCCTTCTAATTCTGTGGTAACATGGGCTTTTCTCTCAAGAGGGGTGTGAATGTGGTTCTGTAGCAACCCAAACAACGAAATATAACAGTCCAAAATAAAAGAATGTCCAAGCAAGGTTCGATAAAAATATATATACTTTAATCAAACACACCTTGTACAATAATAGCTAACTAGAAAACCCTGTAAAAACTCACCCCTGCAGAAGGAAAACGAAATATGCAAAGATAGAATAGATGCAAAACTCTGGGTCTTGAGACAGGTGGCGAAAACACAATTAAAAGACCACAATGCTCAAAAAGTATATTTTTTTACATTGTAAAAGGGATTAAAGTGACCCATCCAGTCTCTATGTCCCAAAGACGGACAAGGGGGACAGATATCATTCAGTAACACCTTTGCAAATGTCTTGGTAATTTGACAGCATCGAGCCTGGCTTCTTGACGTCCTTCGTGGGTTAATTTCAGTCTGAAAATGCAGCAGTTGTGGTGATCCAGCGGCAAGCTGGCATTAAGTTGGGGTTGAACGGGCAGTTGCTGCGCCTTCGAAGCGTCTACTCGAGATTTGCGGATCAGGCAGTCACAAGGTTCAGTTAAACGGTTGAGGTTCGATGGCAGCGAGCTGGTGCCAGGATGTACAGGTGACACGATTTTATGCAGAGGCTCAGAGGTCGCTGTTCAGGGGTCACCTGGGTGGGGTTGATCGTCTTGCAGGAGCAGCGATGAAGAAGATGGTGGTCCGAACTGTGTGTAAAGGATGATAGTGACAAGCAAGAAACCTGTAATGATGCCAATAACACGAGCAGCCTTTGAAGCAAAGTATCCATTGAGAAAACCTTTCTTTATGTATCCACAAAGAGCTGATAGTCACTTAGGAAAGATCTCTGAAGAAAGAGAGAAGATGAACGAAAGAGCATACTGGTAACATCACATGACGTAAAGTGATACACCAAGAAGAGATGACAGAAGAGAAAGGTAAGAGAACATATAGAATCCTGTGATGAAGTAAAGGAACAAATGGCCTTTTAAGTGTAAAATGAAGATTACCCATGTGAAGAGCACGGAAGAGAATGCAAACCATTTTTTAATTGTACGGACGCTGTAATGCAAGTGGAACTAAGTAGTCATAAAGGCTGGCTATACATAGTGAATAGATTGTGGCGATGTGCCAAGGTATATATATGCATAGGAAATCTGGATGTTTCACATAGTGTTTTAGAAAACGGGGACCGAAATCGTGGCACAGTTAATAAAAGTAGCTGACAAGCAAAAAAGAATCCAAGAGGGCTTGTCTGGCCCAGTGTCAAAAGGCCAGTGCAGTCGAGAACTGGTTGTCTAGCTTCAAAAGATACAATGAATGCTAGAAGTGGGCTAAGCCCTGCCAAGGTACAGGAAAGGACAATGAGTGCCCAGTTGTATTCGCTTTAAAACCATTAAAGACAGCAAAGAAGCTTGAAACGTGGTTTTCATTCATGTGACCTCGATAAAAATAGACTTGGGCAGATGACACTGAGACGAGAAGATGCGAGCATGCCCACACTCCCTTTTCTTCCCAGAAGTTGTGCAGCTTGCAAGGCCATGTTCAAAGGCTAATTGGATGACAGAAAGTAAGAGTGATGATAGATGTTGGGTTAATTAGGTGGGGGGGATGGTCAAGCCCTACCCACCTATGCTTGGGGTAGCAGCTTGCGTGCTACTAGCAAGTGGAATATTCTAGAAGGGTACATGCGTGCCAAACAAATTTTATAGGGGCACGTATCAAAGAGCCCTATAGTTTGTGGACCAAAAAATCATCATGTATTTTATGACGATGAAGATGGCTTGCATTAGAGGAGGGCTTGTTTCCCACCTGACAATATAGGTCCTATCACAACCCCACACCTCATAGAATGTATGTGTAGATGTTTCCAGTTATCCAACCACAATCCAGTTTAAGTTTTACAGTTTGCCACATAGGATGACGTCACTGATGATGAATTTTTACTATACAAATGTGTTTTTTATGAAAAACTTTGAGACCTTGCCATGAGACGTCCATCGATGTCTGTTGTACTCCCTGTTTTAGATAATTGATAATAAAACAGCGTTACTTTTGCCAAATTTCGGAGTCCATTTTTTATTGATGTTTGAGCAACTTCTGATCCCCATTCTTCCCATAAGAGCGCCACCTCGTCTTAGAGGGCCCTATACGAGGTCAGGTGCTCCAAGCAATGCAAGGCAGTAGTACCTCTTTGTTTGAGCCGAGGCAATGACATGCTTCAGTTGGTGAGGCGGAGAACAGAGTCGAACAGGTAACTGCTCTTTGAAGAAAGATAAACACCAAAGGCAGTGTCGAAGAGTCCTGAAGATTCGCTCAGCATCAAACACACTCTAATCATAGTTCAAAGCGGGTCAACACTGAAATACAGGACTCTTTGACTGTTCTGGTTGTCAGGAGCTGTGAGTTCCACTCCTGGGTCTCAAAGGCCAAGATTAGTCCTTTTCTCAGGCTCCCAAACACGGCAGAGGCTGGCACACACCTTCAGGGGTCCTGTAGCACGGTGAGGTCCTGGGTAACAGATGCAGGTCTTGATCTAGCAGCAGAGCTCACCCCAACGGTCCCTGGGGATGGTTGGGGGGCAGAGCTTGTCTCTTACTTGGAAAACCTGCCTTCACCTCAAAACGGTAGGACTTTATAAAGGACTGCTCTCCCAGCAGGGTCAAAAGAAATATTCTTCACTGGTTAAAGTCCAAAAGATGTCCCAAAGAAGTGGTCTGAGACCCCTTTTTTAAAGGTAAAAGTCCACAGGTGATTGTACTAAAGCGAGTCTATTTTGGGGTCCAACAACTGTCCTTGAAAGAAGTGGACTTTGCCCATCTGACATCATACCCAAAGGGCTTTGCTTTAGAGGAAGTGGAGCGGGCAGGAAGGAGAGAGTGGACAGACAAAAACAAGATGGTGGAAGTCTTCTCTTATGATAGAGCACTCTCCTGTCTACACTACCTCCACCACTTCCCTTCTCAGTAGGCTCAAAGGACTTAAGAAAGGCAGCACCATAGTGTGAGGCTACTCCCTTTCAATGGGTGTGCTCCTTTAATGCTTGGGCTCAGGAAATATGTCTGTTGTGCGTCTCTCTCTCTCTCTAGAGGAGGGTCTTACCTACCCTCACAAAGAGATCAAAGAGGAGGCATGGACATTCAGGCTCATGTCCTGTTACTTTGGAGGATCAGCCTGTCTGGCCAGAATACACATCCCCTTCCACAGCTGAGCTGGCTCACAGGAGCTGACACATGTCTGATATCAAATTGGATGTGGCTGCAATGATATTAAGAGGGCCATTCACTATGCCTTAACTCAGGCATAGCTTATTTTAAAGTTTACCCTGCCATCAGCATGGGCTACTTATGATCATCATAGTTTTGGTATAGGGGTGCAGTTCGTAAATGCAGCCCCTCTGCTGCAGAAACTTGGCTATCTCTGCAGTCGTCAAATGGACAACTGTGACCTCTGAACCTGCTCTGTGTCACTGGAAGAGCCAGAGCTGCAGTTCAGGATACTGATGCAGCAGGGCACAGATACACACTATGCTTTTGGCATGGAGATTATAAAAGAGGAATGTGATCAGCAGATTACCCTTTCAAAGATGGAATTACCCGCATCAGTGTATTAATGAATACAAATAAAAAAAGCCAGGGTTTCCACAGCCTTGCCGGATGGCAATTCCTCACTGTATGCAGAGAACCCACATATGCATGCTTCTTGCAAGATAGGACTGAGATGCTGGAGGAATCCTTGACAATATGTTTGGCCAAACTAATTGGATACAGACAAAGTGGAAATAATTATTGTGGGTTCTGGAAGGCACCTCACATTGGACATGGGAGAGTGTGAGCTGCCAAAAAATATTTGTGCGTGACACCTTTTAATCAAGTGCGAAATCGCAAGGTTTTGCTATACTTTAAACTTAATATGCATGCTTGAGTTACTGCAGTGGTTAAACGTTGCTATTCTCTCTCTAGAAAGTCAGAGGTTGCCCATGGCCTCCCCCTCTGCCATCTTCTAAATTGGAATTGCAATCACTGCTTTTATGTTGATGCATCTTGACTACAGAAATGTGCCATAAGCAGAGCTCCTCTTATTTCTAATACATAATGCTGAATGCTAATTCAATGTTTCAGCATGACTTATGCTTCGAACATTTTATTCCTACGATCTGCCAATGTACTTGTTTTCCATGTGACATACAAATGAACCCTCATGGCCTTCAGGACTCTACGCAGACGTAGGCCCCTCTCGTTTCTGTCCTCTGTAAATGGGAGAACGAGGAATATGCCAATCCCTGGACCTACAGATTACTCTTTGTCCCATTTATAGACAGTGGTGGACTGAGGCCCAAAGGCGGCCCTGGAAATGTTTTTCAAAGTGGCCCCATATTGCTCTGAGGGAGCAAGCCCCACTGCTCTAAATAGGATTGACCCAATAAGTGATTTCTTAAGCAGACGTACCCCTATATTTAGGTATTCTAAGGTATTACCTTACTTCACAGGGATGTAGGGGATAAGGAGAGACGGAAGGAAGGTGTTGGAGGTACATGGAAGAGGGGGTTAGAGTAGCGGAAAACCAGGGCACCCACTCAAAAGAAGAAGCCCTTGAAAGATAAGGTGCAGTCACACATGTTATTGAATGCCAATGCCCTTCTGGAAAATCAGTAACACCCAAACCTCCAGAGACGCTGTAAGACTTTCAAGACTTTCCTGATGGCCTGAGTTTATGGGCCTCATTCCGAGGCTGGCGCAAAGGGATTACGGGCACCGGTAAGGACACCGATGCCGGTAATCCCTTTGCGCCCTATTCCAAGGTCCCTTTGCGGGTCCCGCTAAGGCTGTCTGGTTTTACCAGGCGGCCTTAGCGGAAGCCGCAAAGGGTCCAGGGAGCAAATAACGGTACCGCAAATTGCAGTACTGTTATTTGCACCTTCCCCATTCCCATTGAGCCCTATGGGGGCTCAAATGGGAATGGGAAATGGCTTTTTCAATGGGGACTTACTGGTCCTGCAAAGTTTGGAATAGACCGGTAAGTCCCCATTGAATGAGGGCGGACTCGGTACCGGTATTGGAGGTAGTGATGGCGCTAATAGCGCCATGATTACCTCCAAACTCGGAATGAGGCCCTATGTGATGTTTCCTCTCGTTTAGTGACAAGCTCACTTTCCAGTGTCTGTTCGGAGGCAGAGAGAGGATTTACTTTGGTACCAAATGTTGACAGTACAGTAAAACTTCATGGCCCCTTTTTTACATACCCCTAGCCCAATGTAAGCAATAAACTATGATGTACGCGAGCGTTACCGGTCAGTAATGTCTGTAATGCTGGGTTACAGGCCCTGGCGACGCTATTCCTATTAGCATGCCGGCATGATTTTCCACAGTGCTAATACATTTTTTAAGTTGAGAAACGGAGTGGTTGACATTTTTCACCTTAAAAAAACATCTACAAAACAATATGGCCACTATGGACAAGGGAGAAGGGAACTACACATAGGGCCTCATTACACGGTATGCCGTAACCATGGCGCTATTAGCGCCATGGTTGCCGCCGGTATTTTACCGTGTCCGCCAAGGTGAGTGGGGGCGGTAATTCCCCATTCACCAAGGCACTTCCCCATTCCCGTTTTTGCCCCCATAGGGCTCAATGGGAATGCGGAAGGAGCTAATTACGGTACTGCAAATTGCGGTACCGTAATTGGCACCAAGGACCCTTTGCAGGCCTGTTCCTTAATGGCTGGTAAAACCAGCCATTGAGGTCGGGTCCCGCAAAGGGAACTCGTAGTAAGGCGGTAAGGGTTTACCGGTACCGGTGCCCTTACCGGTACCTGTAAACCCTTACCGCATTCTGTGTAATGAGGCCCATAGTCCCTTCACCCTTTCCATGGCGGCCACTGCTTTGGCCGGGAAAACACCAGACCACCAAGTGTTCCAAGCGCCAGCAGGGGATGATGCATTTGCAGGTAAGTGGGACAGGTGTGTGGGGAGCAAAGGATAAAAAAAATTGGGGGTTGAGATAGGGCATGCGGGAGTACTTACTTGTTGTCCAGGAGGCTCGAAATTAGGGCTTTGCCATGAGGTAAAGCACTTTGTCCGAGCTTCCTGACTGGCTAGGAAGTTCTCTGACCCTCCCTCCCGGGTGCTAATAATTGTATAGACTTTCCACTCTAGAGCAGTTCACATGCTTTGTGTCTTTGCAAAGGGCTTATGTTTATTTATTTATTTGCAGTGCTTATATAGTGCATTTACCCAGGTCAGTTTGCAGGTCAGAGTGGGATTCTCCTTAACATAACGTACAATCTCTGGCCCAAAATCAATGTTCAAATGTATCCCCATCACTCTCGCTTGGCAAGTTGGCCACACAATATAAAACCTGTAGTGTTCAAGAGCTGGTGTGTTATTATCTAAATCCTTCTACCTGGCTGACATAATTGCCTTTTTGCTTTCCGAGCATTGAAGTGTTTAGACCTAGTTATTATTTCACAATGAGCAATGGAGAAAGACAATCCAAGCAAATCGCTGGAAACCGACTCACACCACCCACACCCTCTGAAGTGGCAATAATTATATACACACACACACAGCATGTTTATTTACATATCGACAGGCGAAGCATGCATACATTAAAACGCATCTCCAGCAGCATCGCTCACAAGATGGAACTCGCCAAGGACAGTTTGCAGTGAATACATAGTTTGTGAAGTAAAGACTACCACACATAAAACGTCATGCATTCTAGAAGAACAGCCCAAAGAAAAAAAAGTTAAACAAAATTGTCTTTTTGAATAGGCAGGTTCAAATCAATTAGTCCAAAACATGCAATTAAACTACAGTAATATGTATTTTGTTGGAAATTAGATAATGTAATACACACATTAGACTGTTCTAATGCGGTACTGGGATGTGGAGGCGCTGGCCCCCCATAAGCTCCTTCCTGTCCACAGCTCTCCCCGACCTCCTGCCCAAGGACTGCATGTGGAACCCTGCTCCGAATCAAGCACCCCTTTCACTCCTTTCCCACCCTGCATTCCATACAGTCACATATGGAAAATCAAGAGGCTTCCTCAGCTAGGCCCCTGAGAACGGCACATAAGCATCACCTCCTCAGGCCCATTTATTTATTTATTTATTTATTTGCATTTTTAAAGCGCACAGCTGCCCTGGGGCATCGTGGCACTGTTACAGAGAGCTCCCTTGTCATGGCAATGTGTTAACATTGACATAAGTACAATATTGAAGCAGCAATAACAGGCTTACTTCAAGGCCCTGCTCATGTTCCAGGTTACATGGGAACAGTGGAGCAAGAAAGAGAGCTTTTCCTAGATTTAATTGCAAAAGGTCTGGGGGCTCCAGTGTCCCTGTCTGGGCAGCCGTCTACTGGAAAGATCTCCCCCCTTGTTGCGCAATGAGCCTTTTTATAACATTTTCAGAAAAAAGCTCCAACCCATCTATTTAATTGATGTGCCCCCTTTTTTCCTTTCCCCTCTGTTGTCTCTGCATCTGTTTTTCCATGTAACCAGCACCTAGTTGCCCATGGGCTTTGCACGCTTATACACATGTTTAAATAAATAAATAAATACATACATTCTGCTCCTTGGATATTCCCTACCACCCAAAACTAAAGTACCTTCAAAACGTTTTGATTATTATTAGCCAGTGTCATGTGAGTTTGTTGGAGAGGAATGCGGTCGGGTTTGGGCGGTAGGAAAAATGAAGGGGAGGGGGCGGTGTTATGACAGAACACGTTTGGGTCAAACGTCGCTGGTTGAAGATCAGGGTGATGGTAGTGGACTGTAATTATGAACGACCTGTTGAAACAAAGTTTTAACCCACCAGGTTTCAACAAGTTAGAAAGAGACAGGCCTTTCAGACTTTTCCTGAGGCTCGATCTAGGTGCCGCGACCGGTCCTATACTCTTAGTAGAACATGGGCAGTCAGCCAGTCAACACAGTGCTCTAGATAGGATAGATAATCTATCTAGTTTGGGGATTGTGGTGTAAATCCAGTAAGAGTCATTTAAAATGGATAATAGAGTAGAGTTAGGCATTTAGGGTAGGATTTTTGGCGGGGTTGGGTTGAGGATATAAGCCCTCTGTTATTTGTTATTGTGGGTGGAGGAGGATCACACACACTCACAGAAAAACTCTTAGGCACATGGTCATTTGGAAGGTGGAGGAGAGCATGCTAAACACATTCTTGGGCACAGTTTATTTTGGTGGGTGGGAAGAGAGCATGTCAAAGCATTTTTAGCTGCACATTCATTTTATAGGTGGAGAGCATGACAAATTATTGCTAGACACACATAATTCTGGTAGGAAGAGAGCATGTTAGCATCCTTAGCCACCGGTTAATTGCATAGGTGCAGAAGAGAGCAGGCCACAGCATTCTTAGTCATACATCATTTTATAGTTGGCGAACAGGACGAAACATTCTTAGGTTCACACTAATAGGGTAATTCATAGAATTTCGCACAAAAGTGGCGCACGCGGCTGGCGCACAGTGTCCCCGTGCGATACACGGTGCCAGCCGCGTGCAATAAAATCCATTTCATCGCACAGCGTATTCATGGATTCCGGCCGCCAAACCCAGCCGTGGCGCAGAGCGGCAAAGCGACCCTGCAGCAGTGCCAGTTACGCCCCCAAGAACGCCCTCGCGCAAGGAAAACCCTTCAAAATTCCCAATTCATCGCAAAGGGCTGCGCTAACCCTGGACCAGTTCACAGGGCTGCCAAACAGCAAACGCCAAGCGGGGAACGTGTATTTCAGCGGTTCGCGGGAAGTATCACACGCGATTGCCCTGGGTACATGTACATCAGGGGTGCGCATGAAGTAACACACGCGATTCCATCAGGGCACGTGTATTCCAGAGGTGCGTGGGAAGTATCACACGCAAAATCAGCAGGGTACGTGTATTTCAGGGGTGCGCGGGAAGTATCACACGCGATTCCATCAGGGTACGTGTATTCCAGGGGTGCGCAGGAACTATCACACGCGATTCCATCAGGGCATGTGTATTCCAGGGGTGTGCAGGAACTATCACACGCGATTCTATCAGGGCACGTGTATTCCAGGGGTGCGTGGGAAGTATTACACGCAAAATCAGCAGGGTACGTGTATTTCAGGGGTGCGCGGGAAGTATCACACGCGATTCCATCAGGGTACGTGTATTCCAGGGGTGCGCGGGAACTATCACACGCAAAATCAGCAGGGTACGTGTATCGCAGGGGTCGCCGGAAGTATCACACGCGATTCCATCAGGGTACGTGTATTCCAGGGGTGCGCGGGAAGTATCAAACGGAAAATCAGCAGGGTACGTGTATTTCATGGGTGCGCGGGAAGTATCACACGCGATTCCATCAGGGTACGTGTATTCCAGGGGTGCGCGGGAAGTATCACATGCAAAATCAGCAGGGTACGTGTATCTCAGGGGTCGCGGGAAGTATCACACGCGATTCCATCAGGGTACGTGTATTCCAGGGGTGCGCGGGAAGTATCACACGCGATTCCATCAGGGCACGTGTATTTCAGGGGTGCGCGGGGAGCACTACACGTAAATTGGCTTAGTGGGTCCTCCCAGGTGTTCCCTCTACACCCTCCACGGCCCCCTGCAGCCATCCCACACCACAGGGGACCACCCTGCACCCCTGCCCATGTCCCGCAGGCAGCCCATTCACCATGGCCATGCCCCCCAGCCAAGCCACATGTCACCTTGCACTACTGATCAACAATGCATGTCTCACAGCACCCTCACTCCCCAGCACTGTGGGGCACCTGCCAGCAGGCCCCCACACATGTCCAACACATGTCTCCCTGCACCCCCACCCCCCAGCATCCAGGGGCACCCTCCACCAGGCCCCCACTCATGTCCAACTCATGTCTCCCTGCACCCCCACCCCCCAGCATCCAGGGGCACCCTCCACCAGGCCCCCAATCATGTCCAACTCATGTCACCTTGCATTACTGATCAACAATGCATGTCTCCCAGCACCCTCACCCCCCAGCACTGTGGGGCACCTGCCAGCAGGCCCCCACACATGTCCAACTCATATCCCCCTGCACCCCCACCCACCAGCACTGTGGGGCACCCTCCACCAGGCCCACACTCATGTCTCCCTGCACCCCACCCCCCACCAGTCAGGGGCACCCTCCACCAGGCCCCCACCATGTCCAACTCATGTCTCCCTGCACCCCCACCCCCCAGCATCCAGGGGCACCCTCCACCAGGCCCCCACTCATGTCTCCCAGCACCCCCACCCTCCACCATCCAGGGGCACCCTCCACCAGGCCCCCACTCATGTCTCCTAGCACCCCCACCCCCCAGCATCCAGGGACACCCTCCACCAGGCCCCCACTCATGTCCAACTCATGTCTCCTTGCACCCCCACCCCCCAGCATCCAGGGGCAAACTCCACCAGGCCCCCACTCATGTCTCCCAGCACCCCCACCTCCCAGCACTGTGGGGCACCCTCCACCAGGCCCCCACTCATGTCTCCCTGCACCCCCAACCCCCAGCATCCAGGGTCACCATCCACCAGGCCCCCACTCATGTCTCCCAGCATCCCCACCCCCCAGCATCCAGGGGCACCCTCCACCAGGCCCCCACTCATGTCCCCCTGAACCCCCACCCCCCTGCATCCAGGGGCACCCTCCACCAGGCCCCCACTCATGTCCAACTCATGTCTCCCTGCACCCCCAACCCCTGCATCCAGGGGCACCCTCCACCAGGCCCCCACTCATGTCTCCCAGCACCCCCACCCCCCACCAGTCAGGGGCACCCTCCACCAGGCCCCCACTCATGTCTCCCTGCACCCCCACCCCCCAGCATCCAGGGGCACCCTCCACCAGGCCCCCACTCATGTCTCTCAGCACCCCCACCCCCCAGCATCCAGGGGCACCCTCCACCAGGCCCCCACTCATGTCCCCCTGCACCCCCACCCCCCTGCATCCAGGGGCACCCGCCACCAGGCCCCCACACATGTCCAACTCATGTCTCCCTGCACCCCCATCCCCCAGCATCCAGGGGCACCCTCCACCAGGCCCCCACTCATGTCCCCCTGCACCCCCACCCCCCAGCACTGTGGGGCACCCTCCACCAGGCCCCCACTCATGTCTCCCTGCACCCCCACCCCCCTGCATCCAGGGGCACCCTCAACCAGGCCCCCACTCATGTCCAACTCATGTCTCCCTGCACCCCCACCCCCCACCAGTCAGGGGCACCCTCCACCAGGCCCCCACTCATGTCTCCCTGCACCCCCACCCCCCAGCATCCAGGGGCACCCTCCACCAGGCCCCCACTCATGTCTCTCAGCACCCCCACCCCCCAGCATCCAGGGGCACCCTCCACCAGGCCCCCACTCATGTCTCCCAGCACCCCCACCCCCCAGCATCCAGGGGCACCCTCCACCAGGCCCCCACTCCTTCCTACCACCCCCAGCCCCCCAGAAGTGCGATTCGCCTGTGTACGTGTATCTCAGGGTTGCACGTGTAGTCTGACACACGATATCAGCAGGGTACGTGTTTTACGGGGTTCGCGGGAAGTTCCACACGCGATTGCCCTGGGTACGTGTATTTCGGGGTGCGCGGGAAGTTCCACATGCGATTTCAGCAGGGTACGTGTATTCCAAGGTGCGCGGGAAGTTCCACACGCGATTTCAGCAGGGTAAGTGTATTCCAAGGTGCAAGTGAAATTCCACACGCGAATCCAGCAGCCTACGTGGATTCCGGGGGTGCCGGCCAGTCTTACATGTGAATCTGCCATGTGGGTCCTCCCAGCTGTTCTACCGACACCCTCCACGGCCCCTGCAGGCGGCCCACACCACAGGGGACTACCCTGCACCTGTCCCACGGGCAGCCCATCCACCATACCCATGCCCCCCAGCCAAGCCACATGTCATCTTGCACTACTGCCCACCAACGCATGTATCCCAGCACCCCCACACCCCAGCACTGTGGGGCACCTGCCAGCAGGCCCCCACACATGTCCAACTCATGTCCCCCTGCACCCCACCCCCCAGCACTGTCGGGTACCCTCCACCAGGCCCCCACTCATGTCTCCCTGCACCCCCACCCCCCAGCATCCAGGGGCACCCTCCACCAGGCCCCCACTCATGTCTCCCAGCACACCCACCCCCCACCAGTCAGGGGCACCCTCCACCAGGCCCCCACTCATGTCTCCCAGCACCCCCACCCTCCAGCACTGTGGGGCACCCTCCACCAGGCCCCCACTCATGACTCCCAGCACCCCCAGCATCCAGGGGCACCCTCCACCAGGCCCCCACTCATGCCTACCTGCACCCCACCCCCCACCAGTCAGGGGCACCCTCCACCAGGCCCCCACTCATGTCCAACTCATGTCTCCCAGCACCACCACCCCCCAGCACTGTGGGGCACCTGCCAGCAGGCCCTCACACATGTCCAACTCATGTCCCCCTGCACCCCCACCCCCCAGCACTGTGGGGCACCCTCCACCAGGCCCCCACTCATGTTCCCCTGCACCCCCACCCCCCAGCACTGTAGGGCTCCCTCCACCAGGCCCCCACTCATGTCTCCCTGCACCCCCACCCCCTGCATCCAGGGCACCCTCCACCAGGCCCCCACTCATGTCCAACTCATGTCTCCCTGCACCCCCACCCCCCTGCATCCAGGGGCACCCTCCACCAGGCCCCCACTCATGTCTCCCAGCACCCCCACCCCCCAGCATCCAGGGGCACCCTCCACCAGGCCCCCACACATGTCCCCCAGCCAACATGTCATCACAATCTAGATCCCTGGCCCTTATGGTCAGCCTCCAAATGCCAAACACCCACGCGAGTATTGCATCCACCCACTTAGAAATGGCAATAACATGATAGAACCCCAATTGCAAGTTTGGAAATGAATACATGTCCCTCACATACACCCAATGGCTGTCAGTGAATGTCAAAACCCATATCATGATATGCATGAAACCAATGAGATGATACTACACATTGAAGTTTGAAGAAAAAATATGTATTAAAAGCAACATAAATTGAATCAAAAATAAACAAACAAAAATGGGAATTAAAAAAAAGAAAACAGCATGTCCGTGAAATAATGCAAAACCACAAATCATAATCCAAAGGAAAGGTGTCCAAAGTCACAGTCCACAAAAGTAAATCCAATGGAAAATTAAAATCGAAAACCATTGCTCCATGGGTAAATCATAAAAAAAAATAAAAATCCAACAGTCAACTATATACAGATAAACAATCCAGGGTCCATGATCCCAACAGAACAAATGAAACCTATCTAATAACACTACCTAATAAAAAAAACTATATACAAAAATGTGGCCCATTGTCCAAAAGGTCCAAAAAAAATGCAAAACCAAAGGAAACCTAACACTAACTACAGAACTATTTACAAGGGCAGCGGGCTTGTCCGACGGCTCACTTTGGGATGTTCCGGGCCAGGGCATCATCGAACTCCTGCTCAATGTCCCGGAGGCGGTCCTCCTCCATGGCCCCGAGGGTCCGCAGGGCCGTCGACATGTTCACCTCCAACTCCCTGCGGATTGCCTCGAGGCACTCGGCCCGCCTCAGGGCCCTCCGCATGGAGTTCTCCGCCCTGACCATCGTGAGCCGTGCCTATTCCGCCCGCTGCCGCTCCGCATCTATGGCGTGGCCCAACTGCTGCCACACGGAAGACACTTCCGGACCTGGGTCCTCCTGCCCTCTGGCCGATGCCTGCCCCTCCGATGTCGAAGGCCCCGAGCCATCATGGCTCCCACCTTGTTGCTGCTGCTGCTGTGCCTCTGCCCGTGCACTGCCTCCTGTTGCCTGCACATCCTCCACTGGCAGTGGTGCAGTCGTTGATGTGGCCACCCCTGCTGGATGTCCGACTCCTGACTGTGGCAGGGATGCCTCCTCCACCAGCCTGGCCGCACCGTCAGAGGCAGCTCCACAGGGCACCCAGGTGACTAATGGGTGGGAAGATGGCACAGAGGACGACTGGCGCATAGGGGGTTCAGTTGAGGAGGGGGTCTGAGCAAGCCCCATCAAACGGAGGAATCCGGCATGGGTGACCTGTCCCAGTAGGCCGACAAGGTCAACGAGCCATTCGAGATGACATGCAGTCTCCTCATGAAAAGACTGCAGGTCACCTCGCATGGCCCGTTGACACAACGCCACACCAGTCAGGACAGGCTCAACCCGGACCCGGATAGCCATGTCTGCAGGCAGAGGAAGGCCAGTTGTTGTGAGCTCATCCCCTGCCTGAAAATAGGTCTGAAAGTAGTCATCCCTGCTGGTGCAAGATGATGCAGTGACAGGATCAGGGACAGGATTGCACACAGGCACCTCCACGGTGGCCTGTGCTGCCTCCTGTCCCTGGTCCTGCACTGCACCTCTAGCACCAGTGGAATCCCCACCTCCAGACCTCGTCTCTGTTGCTTGCAGGGCCTCCTCCTCCACCAAACCCCCCACCAACCTGGATGACTCCGTGCCATCTTCCCCCGTTGGGCCCTGTGGGGTCCCAGCTGCCCCTTCTGCTGCCAAGGAGTCCAACTCCGACCTCCGCCTCTTGGACCTCCCCCCGGCAGCTGCGGCCTGGGATGCGGCACCAGACTCCTCACTCCCCGACGAGATCACAACCTGGGAGGAGAGCCGGGCCTTGCGTCTCCGGCTGGCGGTGCGATCCCCGCCGCTGTGCTCCACAGCACCATCTCCGCCGTCTTCATCAGTTGACGCTGCAGACAGGGAGAAATAAAACACAGGCATCAGGGCACTGTACAATGAACACATACACACATGACAGTTGTACATGAGTGGCATTGGCAAACCTCAGACATGGCATCACAATCGCCAACACACATGTCATTTCAACTTGCACACATGAGCCATACCACAGCCATATCGCAACTGCCAGCACCATCCATACACATACAACAGCATGAGCAGGCAAAGGTGAGCCGGACATCACATGCAACACAGGGAGTGCACTACATATGCACACACACCACCACACTTGCATGCATGTGTACACCTCTGCCAACTGTCGCAGTGTTCAGATGGGCATCCATGTTACATCTGCCAATCAGGCTTCCACATCCCGCTGTCACATGCATCCATGTTGCATCACTGTTGCACCCTTGTCAAATACACACACATGCACATGTACACAGTGCTGATACATGCAGCTGAAAACAACATACATGTGTGACATCACAAACATGCCTACCTACATACACATTCATCCAAACATGTGTGCCCACACAACTGCATTTGGCATGCAAGCCTACACACACAAGCACCATCCATGTCTCACAAATGACAGCCCTCGCATGTGTTAGCCTCACGGCCCTGTACACCCCCACCCATACTCGGCCCCATACAAACAGATGTGCAACCTGCACACTACTGGCACATCACCACACGAACAGCTTACAATCATGATGCAGGTACACTTACCGCTCGACTCCAGACGGGTCTGCCTCTCAAGGACCTGGACGTGGAGCGCTGGGGATATGCGTTCCAGGACCCTCATCTGATCTTCCGACAAGTGGCCCCGGCGCCCCTTAGCATCCGCTGCCTTCAAGAGGCGCCGGGCCTTGTTGAGGGTCCTGGACCTGAAGTCCTCCCAGCGCTTCTTGACATGTTGGAAGTCGCGGACTGCCACCCCCTCCACGTTGATGGCAGTCATGATGTCCGTCCAGATCCGAGTCTGTCCTTCCTTGTCGGCGCGCAAACTTCCGAAGAGGGCATCATACTGCCCCAGGACTTGCTCCACCAGGACACCAACTTCAGTGGCAGTGAAGCTGGTGCCCCTCTGCCTCTCTGGCCGGGGTGCCAGATGTTGCAGTGCCCGACATGACAACCCCAGAGGCAGGAGTGGGTGGGCAACTGGGTCCTGGGGCTGGGCTGTGGAGCGATGGAATCCCAGTCGGGAGTCTTCGGTTCCAGCAGGGGTGGTCACAGCAACAGCACCCCTGGCTGATGTGCAGGCAGCAAATGGCAGGGCACGTGGGCAGCAGGCAATCAGGCAGCAGTAGATGGCAGGTGGGAGCGTGCTTGGGGCTCTGGGGGGCAGTAATTCGGCCTTCTGGGCAGGAGCGTGGTCTTCCGTGTGCTTACGCGTGGCCAGCTTGATGCGGAGTGATTTGGCACGTGAAAATCCAGCACGTCTGCGTGTAATTCGAGGAAAGGGCCTTATCACGTAAGCGCGTCAGCACACGTACGCGAATTAATTGGCCCAAAGGCCAACAGCGCGTATGCGCGTCTGTGACATGCGTGTGCGGGCGTTTCCCTGTACTCGGGTGCATGTTACACGTCCAATGACTGCACGTCAGAGTGTCAGCGCGTGTAATTGGAGGATGGGGCCTTAGCGCGTACATGCAGAAGTGACGCTGGACGTGTGGGCATGTTTAAAAGGTACGTGTAGAACGCCATCTCCTTGTACGTGCTTTTCGTGGAGAGCAAGTGGGTGAAATCTGTACTTCTTGTCAGTTCACATGCGATTTACTTCACGGCGTTCCAAGTTCGTACTCCCTGTTACCTCTGACAGCTTTTTCTCTTCTTGTCTTTTTCCTGGGCCTGTTTTCTCAAACAGCGTTCACTTCTCCTGTTGTCCTGTCTCCTCAGACAGCGTACAATTCTTCTTTTGGCGGGGGTGGTGCCAACGTGCACACGCGCATATTTTACACGCGATTTTTCCTGGCAGACGGTGAGTTGCGCACGTATTTGACATCTGTGCTTGCCCCGTGTGTTGCCTACCTAGAGGTCATTCTAGGCTGCGTGTGACACGCATACGTTCAATTTTGTGTTTCTGGGTGCCACAGCGTAGTGCAGGTTTTTTTTCCACGCACGTGGTCTAGGAGGGGTTGCGTGCACATTATCTACCTTTTTCGGGGTGCCTTTGTGTTGCGTGACCTGTCATCTTCCCCCAGGGGTCACATACAGCCTTGCTAGAGCACTAGGGTACGAATTCCATCTAGTACCCTACCCCTTTGACCCCCAATTGCCCAGGACAATAGTTTACTGCAACTCCCATACGCACAACAACATCAGTGCCATTGTTGGGAGGCGAGCACGCGGTAAGGGTGGCAAAGGTCGGCGAGCCACAAGAGGTGGCCCTGGTGGATACAGTAGGGGACGTGGCCAGGACTTGCAGGGTGCCCCTAGCCCCCCATGTGTGGGTGACCAGTCAGGGACACCCATGCCCCCCCCCGGTTGAGGGTAACGTGGCTGACACCATCCCTGCTCAGCCCTTGTTGGACCAGCCCATTGTGGCACCAGACCTGGCACTGGGTGACTCCATGGCTGACTTCCATGTCAGCAGGTCTAGGCCACGTGTGGCGGTGCACGTTGGTGTCATCAGCCCACGTGGATCAGGGGTAGCTATGTCATCTACTGCCCCGAGTAGGCAGGGCGGGGAGGCTGCAGGGGCAGCTGCGGCTCCATCCACCCCAGTTCTGAGTGTCCCAGCCAGGACAGTGTCGGTCCTAGTCCATCCTGCTGACGTTCCCCCTGACCATATCACACTTCAGCTAATGCCTGCACCAACTCCCATGGTGAGTGTTCATTCCCACACTCCTAGTCCACAGTCCACCGGGGCTCCTGCCCCTAGTGTCCAGGGCGGGTAGGACACTCAATATCACCACCACCTTCCAAGCGGAAGAGGAAGAGTGCTCGTCCAGTACAGGCTGAGGCCCCAGACACAGCTACACAGTCCGGCCCACCAAGGAAGCCCTGCTTCAATCGGGTCGAATTTGATGCACTTGTGGAGTATTTGTCTGCAAATGACAGCGAAATGGTGATTACTGCAGGATGCAAGACCACACCTGCACAACGTCAGGCACACTGGCAGACCATTGCGGAACTCATAAGTGCTCTTGGATTCGTGAGGCGCACAGCTAATGATTGCTACAAGCACTGGAATGACCTTAAGTGCAGGGCAAAGAAAAAGCTGGCCTCAAGCCATGCCGCAACTCTAGTGACTGGAGGTGGGTCTTCGGCAGAGGACATAGAACTCACTCCACATGAGTATGTTGTTGGGACCTACGTCACAGAGGAACAAATCCAAGGCGTGGGAGACCTGCCAGATTACGAGGCATTGTCCGGTGAGTGCACATGCATGTATGTGTCATCCATGTGCAAGGCGTGTGTGTGAGTGCTTCTGATTGAGTGCCAGGTGAGTGGGTGTGTGCCTGAGTGGTTTGGGTCACCCATGTGCTTCATCCAAAACATTCTGCGCACCAGGATTTGGGTGTTGCAGTATCCCTTCTGGCAACAGTAGACATTCAGCCCAACCTCACGCCAGTTGCCCTTGAATTGTCATCTTGCCACAACATAGTTGCATGTTATTCTGTGTTCATTCAGGCTGATTGTCTGTATTCCACCACTTTCACTAGGCATTTCTCAGTCCTATTGTCACATGTGTGACATGGCTAGGGTAAATGCCATCTGTGTGATGGCATGTGTCATGTATGTGTATTGGACATGCCAATCACAGGCCAATGTGTGATGGCACTGCTAGCAAGCATGCAGCAAATTTGTTGGTCTTCCATCTTGGTGTCATCAATGTGTGCCATTTGCCTCCCCTTCATACGCAGTGACAGTGCATGCATGGGAGGGTTATGGTCATGTGGGACATGTGTCAATGAAGTACTGTTTCTGTTGCTTCTCAGCCCTAATTGTGTTCCATGTTGCTAATGCCTGTTCCCATTTCTTTTCTTTCATGTCTTTGCAGGGGATGACGCACTTGATACTGCTGGGGTTGTGGAGATGGTGCAGACCCAGGAGGGGCACCAGCGAGGGACGTGGTGTGGTGGTGGGTGAGAACCCACACTTGCTGCAGGCCGTCATCTCAAGGGGTGTCTCTGGGTGCACCTCCCCCGAGCTCTATTCAGGTGTCGATTCGGATGATGAGACCTATGTGCCGTCGCAGGTAAGTGTCTCTGGGAGGTATTCTGTACTGTCCAACCCACCTGCACCAGGGGTAGAACCCTCAATGGGGATGTCAGTGTTGGTAGGTCAGCCTTTGGTGGTTACGGATGCAGGGTCACACTCCGCTACATCTGATCCTGTTCCTGGGCCAGCAGATCAGAGGGGGAATGCAGTCCTGCAGCCTCAGGCAGTGCCGGCACAGCAAGGCGCAGTTCGCCTTGCCCCAGACAGGTGTGGTGCCCGCCGACGCGGTGGCCGTACGCCACCAGGCAATACCGCATGGGAGCAATCCATATACGGTATGGCAAACCAACAGGCAGCATCAACTGGGATGATGGCTCAGGCCATGGATAGGGTGGCCACTTCCATTGTCCCCCAAGAAAGGCTAATTGAACAACTACAGCAGGCAACAGACTCCATTAGCCAGTCACACAGGGAGGACATGTTGGCGTCCAACAGGGACAGGCGGGCGGCACTGGAGACTCTGCGGGAAGCCATTTCCATTGAGTCCCAGGGCCACAGGGAAGCCCTGAGGGTGGAACTCCGTCAGCTCAGGGCAACTCTGGTTGAGCTTGAGGCTTCAGCTAACACGAGGACAGAACAGCAGCTGGAGCGGCTCACACGTACGCTCTCAGCTGAGATGCATGTAACTAGGGCAGAGGTCCGGGCATCCCGTGAGTTGTTGCATGGGGACCTCTGCACAATTATCCTCCAGAACCAGACCTTCCACACCCGCATGCTTGCTGCCATGGAGGACCAGACTAGGGCTTTGCATGGGCTGCCTACCATAGTGCCACCACCTCCTGATGCAGCTGCAGAGGGTGAGGAGAGCGACAGCAGCGATTCTCCCACAATAGGGTAGCCGTGCAGGCCATGAGCCCATGGAGGTGTTTTTTTTTCGCAAGATCCACACAGGTGGGTTTTGGTGTGCACCCTGTCCTCGGACCTCCTGGGTGGCCTCCCCCACCCCCATGGGCCCATTAATGTCCATTTTTGATAGATTTTTTTTTTTATTTTTGATTTTTTGGACAGTGTGTTGCCTTGTGTGGCTCCCGTGGGCATACGCTGTATTGTGGCTGGGCATGTGCAGGCTTGCCCTGAATTTGGGTCAGATGCTTGGGTTTGTGTGACACACACCCCTCTTGCTTCCCGTTTCCATGGGCTTGCAAAGGGTGTGCCCAAGTGACATTGACTTACACGGTGACGTTGGACTCCCATTTGATGTGTGGGCAGTCTGTAGTCAATACTGTGTATACATTCCTAGTGCATATTGTTGTTGTATTGTACACTGCATGGTGTATTGATATGTGCCTCTGCATCCATCTCATCCTCCTAATTTGCAGGTCCATTTCTCATGTCTTCACAAGGCGGTCTACTTTGGGACTGGAGTCCATGTTGTAAGCAGTGCACCTACACTCTTGCGTGGCGCTAACACTGTATACTTTGAAGTGTTCGAAGTGCTGCCATTATCAGGTAGTGAGGCTACCAATTTTTTAAGACTGTACTGTCATGTTTATGGTAGGTTGGAGGTTGTGTAGGTGATTGGTATTCTTGGTAAGTATTTGGTAATGTGTGTTTTTGGTCCTGCATTACTGTGAGCATTTCATGTGTGGCCAGTTTCCATTAGGGACACTGTAGTTGGTGACACTTGGGACATGTTCTGGGGATTAATTGGTTTGCTCTCACATTGCATGACATGCCATGGTGTGTTGTGTGGCCGTGCCGGGGAGGGGTTGGGTGACATGGCACTGTTCTCATGTTGTATTTTGCAAGTGGGTATTCATTTTTGCTGCATGGAAGTGTGTCTTTTCATGACACTGCATTGGTGGTGTTGGTGTAGGTAGGGATGCACACATTGTGACACTTCCAGATGAATAATCTCAGGCTGCTATGGTTCTGACAGTTGACTGTCCCTTTGTTCATCATAATTGTCAGATTGAGTCATCATTGATTGTCAGATGGTATGTGCCAGGGCTGTGTGCACTCCACAGGGATGTGCTTTCTATGTGAAGTAATTAGCCACCAGCTGCGTACGGGCTGCCTCACCCCGTGCCCTTTCCCCTCCCATGCGCACCGGGCGTGCATGTGGTTGGGGATGTAGGGGCACCACCATGTCCACAGCCGGGCCGCAGCGTGTTGCAACATTACGCAGGGCACATGCTGCCACTATGATCCTGCACACTACTGGGGGAGCGTATAACAGCTGCCCGCCAGAACGGTCAAGGGAGCGAAAGCGTGACTTGAGCACTCCGAATGTGCGCTCCACTATGCCCCGTGTTGCAATATGGGCTCTGTTGTATCTTACCTCGGGAGGCGTGATGGGGTTCCGAATTGGCGTCATCAGGTGTGTGCTCAGACGGGTAGGCACTGTCCCCTGGGGAGGTGGTGATGGGGATCATTAATGGGGTATTGGCATTACTCTGTATCTGTCATGCATGTGTGTGCTGTGGCATTTCTACTCACCAAGCAGCCATGCATCACCATGCCGCCCAGCTTCCATGTCCCGGTTTAGGGTTGACATCCTGTAAATGAAGCTGTCGTGGGTGGACCCTGGATAGTTGGCATATACTGAGGTGATGATTCCCTTGGCATCACATACTACCTGGATGTTGATGGAATGCCAGTGCTTGCGGTTTCTATAGATGTGCTGAGATGCCCTGGGGGGACGTAGAGCCACATGGGTGCAATCAATGGCACCTAGCACTTTGGGGAATTGTGCCACCCTGTAGAAATCCTGGCTGACAGTCTGCCTTTCTGCAGGTGTTCTGGGCAGGTATATGTGCCTGCGGACTGATGGGCGTGCAGTGATGATGGCCAACACCTGGTGAAGGCACCGTGACTGCGTGGCCTGTGACACCCCCCCCCACTATGGCACTTGTCCACTGAAATGATCCGGTAGCCAAGAAGTGCAGTACATTGAGGACCTTCTCCAGGGGGCTGAGTGCTTGGGAGCACAGGGTGGGTGATGTGAGGTCATCCTCCCACTCACTGACCAGGTCGAGTATTATGTGTGGTGGAAACCTGTACCTCCCATACACCTGGTCATCTGGTATACCAAATAGGCTGGTTCTGGGTGTGAAGATTCTGGCCCTGACTATCCTTCTCCTCCTCCTGCCGTATCCCACGGCCACTGCTGCTAGGAACGGTATATTCATCCTGGTGTCTGAGCTTGTTAGTTGTTTTATGGCGTATGTGTTTCAGGATTGGTCCTTTTATTTTTTGGCGCGTTGTAGGCGAGCGTGTAAATCTTCCCGCCCACCCTAGGAATACACGTAACACGCTCTCCCAGGCCCAGTCGCGAGTAAATAATCCTGCCCACCCCTGGAATACACGTACCCCACTCTCACAGGCACAGTCGCGAGTGTAACTTCATGCGCACACCCCGAAATACACGTACCCTGCTGAAATCACGTGTGGAACTTCCCGCGAACCCTGTAATACACGTACCCTGCTGATATTGCGTGTCAGACTACACGTGCAACCCTGATATACACGTACACAGGCGAATCGCACTGCTGGGGGGTGGTGGGGTGGTAAGAAGGAGTGGGGGCCTGGTGGAGGGTGCCCCTGGATGCAGGGGGGTGGGGGTGCTGGGAGACATGAGTGGGGGCCTGGTGGAGGGTGCCCCTGGATGCAGGGGGTGGGGGTGCTGGGAGACATGAGTGGGGGCCTGGTGGAGGGTGCCCCTGGATGCAGGGGGGTGGGGGTGCTGGGAGACATGAGTGGGGGCCTGGTGGAGGTTGCCCCTGGATGCAGGGGGGTGGGGGTGCGGTGAGACATGAGTGGAGGCCTGGTGGAGGGTGCCCCACAGTGCTGGGGAGTGGGGGTGCAGGGAGACATGAGTGGGAGCCTGGTGGAGGGTGCCCCTGGATGCTGGGGGGTGGGGGTGCAAGGAGACATGAGTTGGACATGAGTGGGGGCCTGGTGGGGGGTGCCCCTGACTGGTGGGGGGTGGGGGTGCTAAGAGACATGAGTGGGGGCCTGGTGGAGGGTGCCCCTGGATGCTGGGGGGTGGGGGTGCAAGGAGACATGAGTTGGACATGAGTGGGGGCCTGGTGGGGGGTGCCCCTGACTGGTGGGGGGTGGGGGTGCTGGGAGACATGAGTGGGGGCCTGGTGGAGGGTGCCCCTGACTGGTGGGGGGTGGGGGGGCTGGGAGACATGAGTGGGGGCCTGGTGGAGGGTGCCCCTGGATGCAGGGGGGTGGGGGTGCTGGGAGACATGAGTGGGGGCCTGGTGGAGGGTGACCCACAGTGCTGGGGGGTGGGGGTGCAGGGGGACATGTGTGGGGGCCTGGTGAAGGGTGCCCCTGGATGCAGGGGGTTGGGGGTGCTGGGAGACATGAGTGGGGGCCTGGTGGAGGGTGCCCCTGACTGGGCGGGGGGGTGGGGGTGCTGGGAGACATGAGTGGGGGCCTGGTGGAGGGTGCGCCTGGATGCTGGGGGTGGGGGTGCAAGGAGACATGAGTTGGACATGAGTGGGGGCCTGGTGGAGGGTGCCCCACAGTGCTGGGGGGTGGGGGTGCAGGGAGACATGAGTGGGGGCCTGGTGGAGGGTGCCCCTGGATGCAGGGGGGTGGGGGTGCAGGGAGACATGAGTGGGGGCCTGGTGGAGGGTGCCCCTGGATGCAGGGGGGTGGGGGTGCAAGGAGACATGAGTTGGACATGAGTGAGGGCCTGGTGGAGGGTGCCCCTGGATGCTGGGGGTGGAGGTGCAAGGAGACATGAGTTGGACATGAGTGGGGGCCTGGTGGAGGGTACCCCTGACTGGTGGGGGGTGGGGGTGCAGGGAGACATGAGTGGGGGCCTGGTGGAGGGTGACCCACAGTGCTGGGGGGTGGGGGTGCAGGGGGACATGTTTGGGGGCCTGGTGGAGGGTGCCCCTGGATGCAGGGGGGTGGGGGTGCTGGGAGACATGAGTGGGGGCCTGGTGGAGGGTGCCCCTGGATGCAGGGGGTGGGGGTGCTGGGAAACATGAGTGGGGGCCTGGTGGAGGGTGCCCCACAGTGCTGGGGGGTGGGGGTGTAGGGAGACATGAGTGGGGGCCTGTTGGAGGGTGCCCCTGGATGCAGGGGGGTGGGGGTGCAGGGAGACATGAGTGGGGGCCTGGTGGAGGGTGCCCCTGACTGGTGGGGTTTGGGGTGCTGGGAGACATGAGTGGGGGCCTGGTGGAGGGTGCCCCGGATGCTGGGGGTGGTGGTGCAAGGAGACATGAGTTGGACATGAGTGGGGGCCTGGTGGAGGGTGCCCCTGACTGGTGGGGGGTGGGTTTGCAGGGAGACATGAGGGGGGGCCTGGTGGAGGGTGCCCCTGGATGCAGGGGGTTGGGGGTGCTGGGAGACATGAGTGGGGGCCTGGTGGAGGGTGCCCCACAGTGCTGGGGGGTGGGGGTGCAGGGAGACATGAGTGGGGGCCTGGTGGAGGGTGCCCCTGACTGGTGGGGGGTGGAGGTGCTGGGAGACATGATTGGGAGCCTGGTGGAGGGTGCCCCTGGATGCTGGGGGGTGGGGGTGCAAGGAGACATAAGTTGGACATGAGTGGGGGCCTGGTGGAGGGTGCCCCTGACTGGTGGGGGTGGGGGTGCAGGGAGACATGAGTGGGGCCCTGGTGGAGGGTGCCCCACAGTGCTGGGGGGTGGGGGTGCAGGGGGACATGAGTGGTGGCCTGGTGGAGGGCGCCCCTGGATACAGGGGGTGGGGGTGCTGGGAGACATGAGACATGAGTGGGGGCCTGGTGGAGGGTGCCCCTGACTGGTGGAGGGTGGGGGTGCTGGGAGACATGAGTGGGGGCCTGGTGGAGGGTGCCCCTGGATGCAGGGGGTGGGGGTGCAGGGAGACATGAGTGGGGGCCTGGTGGAGGGTGCCCCTGGATGCTGGGGGGTCGGGGTGCTGGGAGACATGCATTGGTGGGCAGTAGTGCAAGGTGACATGTGGGTTGGCTGGGGGGCATGGCCATGGTGGATGGGCTGCCTGCGGGACATGTGCAGGGGTGCAGGGTAGTCCCCTGTGGTGTGGGTCGCCTGCAGGGGCCGTGGAGCGTGTAGAGGGAACAGCTGGGAGGACCCACATTGCCAATTCACGTGTGGGACTCCCCGGCACCCCAGAAATACACGTAGGCTGCTGGATTTGCGTGTGGAATTTGCCGTGCACCCGGAGTACATGTACCCTGCTGAAATTGCGTGTGAAACTTCCCCGCACACCGAAATATACGTACCCTGCTAATTCGCATGTGAAACTTCCCGCGCACCCCGAAATACACAGACCCAAGGCAATTGCGTGTGGAACTTCCCGCTAACCCCGTAATACACGTATCCTGCAAATTCGCGTGTGAAACTTCCCGCGCACCCCGGAATACATGTGCCCAGGCCAATCGCGTGTGGAACTTCCCGCGAACCCCGTAATACACGCACATGCTATTTTTCAAACAGCGGGTGTCCGTGTTTGTTGGTACCCCTTTGCACCTCATTTGTCCTAGAGGGCCACTGCATGGACCATTCATCATGGCTGTATATGGGTGCTTTTTGTTAGCGCACATTTTGGCGCACATTTATTTCAGGCACAGGGACGCTACCGCCTGCTTTCTTGGCCCTGTGCACGTCTTTCACCGTGCGCTGGTTTGCGCTATTCGATTCCATGAATACGGGTTGTAGGCGAGCGTGTGTGCGTTCCGCGCACTTGCCACCTGTACTTCCCCCGTGACGCCCATATTTTCATGTGTTGTTCCCCATTCCGAGTGTTACGCCCCGTGTTCCGCCTACTTTTGTGATGTGCGGCGCGCTATGTGCGATTTCGCAGTGGCCGTGGCGCACGCCGTTGGATGACCTGTGCGCCGGCGTGCGCCGCACACTTTTTCAGCGCACATCCAATGTTTTTCTCGCTCACGGACTTCCATGAATCGATGTGCGCTGGTTTCCCTGCGATTTTCGCAGTTGCACAGTGATTTTTGCACTTTTACTGCGAATCGCACGTTTTGGCACCTCTGCGCGGGAATTTTCGGCGCACATTAATTCCATGAATCGCACGAGGGACAAAGCACACCAAAGAATTCTTAGGCATACTTTATTACAGTACATTAAATGAAAGGATGACAAAACATCCTTTTTTCATGGGAAAGCACACCAAATCATTCTTTGGTGCAAATCCTTTTTGTACGGAGGAAGAGAGAATGGCAAAGCATTGTGAATCATACATTCCTTTTATAGACAGAGGAATGCGATCGCCAAAGCACTCGACGGAACACATTTTGGTACATGGGTAGAGCGCATGCCAAAGCATTTTTAGGTTTATGTCATTTTTGGAGGTTTGAAGAGAGAATGCCAAAACATTATTAGACACATTATTATTTTATGGCTGGAGGAGAGAGAACCCAAAGCACTCTTACTCACACATTATTTCATAGGTGGCGGGAAGAGCTTGCCAAAGAATTCTTAAGCACACTTTATTTTTATAGGTGGAAAAAGAGTACACAAAAGCATACTTGGTCTCACATTCATTGTATAGGTGGAGGAGGGAGCATGCTAAAGAATTGGTAGGCAAATGTTTATTTTATAGGTGGAGGAGAGCACACTAAAACATTCTTAAGTGCATGTCATTTTTCTTGGTGGGCAGCAGAGCACTCCAAAGCATTCTCAGTCATACGCTCACTTTAAAGACAGAGGAATAGTACATGCCAAATCTGTTGTTCCTTCTGCGTATTGTACTACAGTTGAGTATATATTGCATCTGAATCCATTGCAGTTCAGAAACATGGTAGATTATAGGATAGAGGCTGGTGGAGGAATATACCTCTTGGGCATTTTTCACCAATTAAAGTAACAGCAGTATGCATTTGAGAACCCCAGATAGTGTGTGGGTCTATGTATCAATCACGCCAATCAAGCCATGGCTGCAGATCTCTTCTTTTGCACAGAACAGTGACAAATTAATCACAAGCATTGGCAAGAAATGTATGAACCATTATCACACTTGCAATCAGTAATGCTGGAAGAAGATTGAATGAGGAAGTCCGTGCCCCCCAAAATGGACAGAAGAGAGAAAAGAAATGACATTACCTCAGGAACGAAGCGAGACATCCACAGATGATAAACAAGAAGGAATCCTGGCGGATTCCACAGCTCTGATTTACTTGGTCTCAGATGGCGATACAGAACATGACAAAGATTGTGCTCCATCCCCTGGTCCCTCTCACATAGCGAGAGAGACAACGAGTCAGAGCAAGTGAGTGCAAGCATAGACAAACCATAGAATTTTAAAGTTCAAGAACCGTGCGCAAGAAGCAAGCATCAGATCCATCCCAATCATCAGTGTACTGCCTTTTCGAAAGACAGCCAGAAAGCACACACAATTGTTGCTCACCTTTGCAGAAAGTCACATCAAAACCACCATCGTCAACAGAACCCACACAGCAAAAGACAGGAAAGATTCCAAAGCACACAAACATTTGGGGCATCCAGAGTAAGGGTCCGTCACAGCTCTCCAAAACGTATGGGGTATGGAGTTATCTTACAGCTGAAAAGCAAGAACCACAAATTTGCAAGAGTGGGGCAAGAGCAAGAATTAGCACAGTGGATATTTCACAGGCTCGCCATTGTTGAAGCAGCTGACAGTATTTCAAGGGGGTGCCAGAAGACAGTAGTTAGTCCAGAGCAAGTTCACAACATTACATGATCAGAAGGTTCTTGTAGACAAGACTGTATTGGTCAGTAAGAGGGACTGCCTCTGTACTCACTTCAGTCAGTGTTGTCGCTTCAGAAATGTATCCAAAGTGTAGAGGAAACAGACTATGCCTACTTCAGGAAGCCGGCATTCCATTGCTGGTACTGGCACTGCTACGTCCAAGCTTCACCATAAAGCTAGAGTAAACCAGTTACGCATCAATAAGTAGGTTCTTCAGAGTGGGAAGGTGAGACTCTCAGGGCATACCAACCAAGCACACACTTAATTTGACAGAACATATGACATTATAAGAAAGCATTTTCTATTGAAGAAAAGTCCATACATGTATGAATGTACCAAATAACAGGTGTGTGTGTGTTCTCGTTGTAAGGGTCCTAGGACAGCGGCCACACTAGTCTCGGCCCTGCTGTGGTGTACAGCAGCCCTTTATACCAGGTGTCTACCATCACCTTGTTTGGGAGCTGATGAGTTGTGAGAAGTTCTAGTTGTTCAGAATTCCATTCACCACTGTTTCAGAGTGACCTCTCCTGTCACTTGGCCATTGTTGGGAAAGCCTAACTTCTTCCAGTCTAACTTCAATCCATTAAATCGTATGACAACCAATAATCTCTGGACTGCAGCTCCAATTATTAAAGGAGGCAGTTTATAAATGAACATAACACAAACACGGCACTCTGTGTTTAGCGCACTGTCCAATGTGACAGGTCAAAATGTGAATACATGAAGGGAAGCACAGTTGAGGGTTTAAGCAAGCCTGACACAGACTGCACATTCCAAGATGTGGGTGCACCCAAGAGTGAATCCTTGATACAGTAATAGGAAGCCTTGTGTTTGCCAAATGACTTGAATTGCAGTAGGGCCATACCAGGAACAAGAAGGTAAACCATGCTAGCAACACGAAGGTAAACAAGAAGGTAAACCATGCTAGCAACATTTGTGATGAAGACATTTGCCGCGCCTCTTTCAGTATAGGGAATGTGCATGCATGCTGGTCCTACAGCTGCAATGCCCAATCTATGCAATCCCTTATTGGACATCAGCCTCCCGTGAAGCAGCCCCTTCATGTGTTCTCACTCCTTTGCTTCCACGCATGTCTTGTCACACATTTCTCTCGCTGTGGGATCATGTTTTTAGTTTAGTTGTTTCTGATTTGTGATCCTATGAAAACCCTAACATCCAGACCCTTTCAGACAGACTCACAGCCTGCCGATGGATCTGTGTAAACTGCACCCAAATATTCGGTGTACCCGTGGTGAGAAGTAGCAGACTCGGGCACAAAATAAACTGATACAAAGGAAGTAGAACTGCTACTGAAGAAGGTTCATCCTGATTGTTTGTCATTGAATAAAGCATGACTAATTTGTAATATCAAGAAACCTTTACTGTATTTACTAATAGAATATATCTTGGGAAGATTAACCCAAAGAAAATGTCCAGGAGGAAAAATCCACATTCACACCAGGGGCTGTGAAATTAAATGATTAGTATTGAAAACACACAATTAATATGTACAAAACATGTTTTCATTGATTACAAACAAAAGCAAATCATAATGTTTCCAAAAAACAATACAACATGAACATAGTGCTGTAAAAAGAGATTCTAAAATGGAACATATAACAAGAAAGAAAGAGCAAGAAACAAGCAAAAAAGTGTTTGGGATGTGGCACATATCTATGTTAAACAACAACTTGTATTTTTTAGAAATATATTTGTGAAAAAGAATTCCTGGGTCGTTCCAGTAATCTTAGAACTATCTAATTGGGTGGGTTCTATCTGAATCCCAATGTGAGGACGTCTGTTCTGGTAAGTTCTATTGGGACAAGGTCATCCCAACTAGTTCTGTGCCAAATGGATCTGTGTAAAGCCTGGCTTAAAAACAAAACTTAATTATTTATTAAAATGTTTCTATTTTAACAGTTTTACCTTAACCATATTAGACACAGAGGAAGTATGTCAGTTCCTACTTGTACCTCTAATCAGCAAGCCCACATCATGAAAGCTTTCTGTATCTCTCTTGGTCTTCTATTCACATAAATAGGGCCTTTAAGCCACACTCTGAGGATTGTGCAGCTTGCTGTTGTCACATGTTGGCATGCAAGGAGAGGCTGGCTCCAAATCAGTGGAAATTGGTGTAGATTTTGGGCAAACATCCAAGGTTTGTGTTGAAAGACCTTGAAAAAATGCAAAGTGCTATTAAACTAAATGTATGCTGTCATCAATTTGATTATGCTACTCAAACCACATTTCAAAAAATGATTACCTCTCTAGAACCTCACATCTATGGGGATCACTAAGATCCCAGGTTTACAAATTAACCTGTTCCCATATTCAAAAACCACTTCATTTAAAACAAAAATTATCACAGAAATCAAATCAGAAAAAACGGTTTATGATCCAAAAGCACATTCATGATGGCTCATCATGGCCTGCATGGCTCATCATGGCCTACACATGGTGCACACCCTGCATGCTTCTTCTGGGACTGTGTTGTATTCTCTACTTTTGCGATCCCTGGTTCACATTTGCCAGCACTTCTAGCAATTTTTCTTCAAATAACCCAACCAAATCTCTGATTGAGCAGGGTCTGTCCTTTCGGAGAAGCTGCCACAATTCATTGTAACATCTGCAAAAGAGGGTGGCTGGATTGGAGGATTGCCTGTTCATTCCACAATGTGTTTCCAAGAAACATTTCTGGCGACTTATGTACATCCCTAAAGTGGATGTCCTAATGGTACATGAACCCCCCTTTCTGACAGCCCCAAACAGGAATCACACAGAATCTCACACATCAATCAAACGAGAAATCTGGACAGGCAAGGGATGGTTAGGGAGTGCCTATACTTACCTGACCCCAGTACTAGTAGAACCTCCCTCAAAGACCCATGAGACCTACACCATGACATTTATACAAGTAGGAACCTGCACCATACAGCACCAATCATGAATCAGACAAGCACTCACATAGCAATTCAACAAACATGGTCAGGCAGGGGATGGGGAAGAAATGGAACGCTTGCAAGTACCGGGTCTCCCGCTAGGACCTTACACCACCAACCCATAGTCTTATACTATGCCACCCTTTCCATAATCCAATATATCAGTTATTCATTGAGATGGTCATCAGCCAAATACGGTCATGTAAATGGCAGAGGTTCGCGTAATAGCTCGACAGATTCACACCTCAACTCTCTGCCATTGCAATATCTCCCAGCTGTCATCAGCTGTGACTTCTCAGACAAAGCACACCTCACCAGAAAAACACAAACAACACGGTACCAGCCTGCAATGCTCTGCAAAGTCAACCCTTCCATCACTGCTGCGAGTTTCAGAAGAATGATAAAATCCCTGGTTGTCTCTCATTTGGACACAGACAGCACCCTATTCGTAGGAGCCCGAGAATGTACCTTGACCCCCTGAAAGCAGTCCATCATGCTGTAACATGCCTCAGCCTAGGACAAAGAAATCCCAACCACATCACCCATATCCTCGAGGGTTTGTATTGGCTACTCCTTCAAGAATGCATCGTGTTCAAGCCAGCCTGAATCATCTACAAAGTAAGTAAACACCTTACACATATTTTAAAAATACAGTTACCTGCAAAAATACATTATCATCTCATCTGCTCAACTGATAAAATTACAACGAATACACCTTTTATATATAATAATACATCTTTCTAAAGTGCCATGTGCAATTATCAAATAATTCGTTTTGACCTTTCAGGAACGTCTTACATTTCCTATAGCACGACTAAAGAGCCTCCTGACCACTTTGCCCTCCAATTCAGTCGAAATCAACTGATTAAAAACTGTCACAGTTATTCCATTAATTTACAGTTGTAATGCAGAATTCCTTATATAACGAGTCCTGTGCAAATATATTGGTGTCTTCCCAATGTACAAGAATGGCACCCTCATATTAACCTGCATCAAATTGTAAATTGCAATTGTTCACTTGTACAGCGCTTATACACAAGTGAAGTGCTTCAAAGCGCTACAAGGCGGGAAGGGAGCAAGGGAAAAACAGTAGTCATTCTTAGACCTTGAAGTTTCCGAATGATCTAACAAAAAGTAACTAGCGAACTAGGCCTGACGGCATTTCACCTTGTGCAAGTGCAAGTCAAGAACTCTCAAAGACCTCTCTATTATTCCTTTTGGGGGAGAATTGGTTGAGATTAAGAACATTTCCTTTAGGAAAGCAATTAACACTAATTATAATGCAAGATGTCTTTGCCAGCATAATTCTTGACCATGAGGCCTCTGAACAAACTGCACGGGTGGAGTGGACACATTTCTCAAAACACAATTGTCGTTTCTCCATCAGTTTGGGACAAGCTAGGATCAAGTGGCATAAGGTTCCTTCAGTGTTACTTTTATAGATTTTAAATGTATGCTTCCTTCTTGGTATGTGTGTTCTCAGCCCAAGAACTTTCAAGGTATGTGGCACATTGAAACCACATCCCAGAAGCCACATTCTTGACCCGGAGGAGGGACATTTCTCTGCAGACACCATGGGAGATTGTAGGCTTGGAATAGACTCCACATATGCCTTATGCAATTTTAAATTCACCAATTTGTCCCAATTGCTTATATTGTCCTGTTCTTTCAATTTCTTCATTACCTGCACAGGGTTTTCCATGAGGACAGATTTATCCAAATAAATATCCTGCAGTAATTTATCACATTTCTTGGCAAATTCTGTCACAGGGAAATCCCCTCCTCATTCCAGTGCTTTATTTACAACATTAAAGAGGGTGTTAGTTTCTCCTAAAAGGATTTTCCCATATAAGTTCAGTTTGTTCCTTATTACTGTGTGGAGAATTCGATCAAAGGAAGTACTGTAAAGAAGCAATAATTCATTAATATTACTTTAATTTGCGTTTTAAACAGTTCGACTTTTCCCTTTATTTTCTCTACAATCACAGCCAAGTTGTTTTTGTTCGTGATCATGAATCCAAGATATATCAAGAAATTCACTTCCTCTATTCTCATGTCATTAATTGACCAAACACACTTATGTTTTTCCGCATTTTCCTCATTTTCCAAAAAACAAAATTATTTTTGATTTTTAAAAATTGATTTCCAGTCCAATCCTGCTGGCATATTCCCCAAAATACTTCAGGCTTCTTTGAATACCGCTTGGGGTCTTGTGTCAAGAAGTATGATGTCATCCGCATAGGATAGCTATCCCACTTCAGTGATGCCTATTTTTGGAGGGTACAAGTCAGATCTAGATAAAGCCTCCTACATTTCTGACATATATAAATTGAAGGGGCAGGGGGCGAGTACGCGCCCTTGTCTCAGTCCCACATTGGCCTTGATACAGTTTGACAAGGAGCCTTTGGGGTCCAATTTTACCAGCAGAGAGGTGTCCGTGGGGAACATTCACAGCATATTAAATTAGCCAGGTGTATGTTCCATGCAAGCAATTTACACCACAGCTTCTTCCGGACCACCTTGTGAAAGTCCGTGGTCATATCCAGCGCCGCATTGTATACTGAGGCGGAAGCAGTAGCTTAGACGTAAAAAATGCTGTTGGGTTCCCATGTTCTTTCTGAACCCTGTTTGCAACATTGCTAAGTTTCCTGATTTGCTGGCCCATTCCGACAAATCGTTAAGCACAAATGATGCCAAAATCTTGCTTGAGGTATCAATTAAACTAATTGGGTGAAAGTTTACTGGTGAAAAACGACCGCCCTTCTTATAAATTGTCACCACTATGGCTTTACGCCAGGTTGTTGGCTTTTCCCCGGTATTTGTTACCTGGGTGTAAAGAGACCTATGTATATTCGCCCATAAGGCCGGTTCCGATTTATAAACAGTATTTGGCAGGCTGTCGGACCACAGGTGGCCTTTTCTTTCAATTTAATGATTACATTTTGAAGATCCTCCACCTCAAAATGTGTGGCCATTGTGTGAATTTTGTATTTACCATTAGAGTAGTTTGCAGCTGGGCCTGAGTAGTAAATTGACTGAAAATGCACCCCCAAGTGGATTCTAGTAACGAGTTGGATTGAATAGTATGTTGGGTCTCTGCATCACCAGTTAATAGACTCCATATTCCCCTGCTATCCAATTAGGGATAGGAAGATTCCATCGCTGAATTTTCCATTGTGTGAGAATTCATTGAATATTTTTCATTGAATGTTGCTGCAAATGTATGTGGGTGGTTGGGTGAGGGTAATTATAAAAGTAGGGAGGATTGGGGGTCTGCGGGGGTCTCCCTGGCATACATTTGTGGCATAATTCCCTATGCTGAATGTTCCTAGCCATATTATGTCATTTCATCCAGTTTCTTTGTTGATTATTTTCACTGTTTTCCCTGTTTTAGTCCAATTGTATGAATAATATGGTGCCACCTTATTTTCCTTCTAAGGGCACTTATTTCTTGTCTTATGTGTCTCTTTTTGTTCTTAACGATCATATGTGGTGAGATGTAATGAATGGTTGTAAGGGGATTTGATTGGTCTCTGAAATCATGGCTATGTGCTCCCATACGGTTTTAATTAAGCTCTCAGGGGAGGTTCTTACAAATCTTTCAGACATATTCCACCTCTGCCAGTGGGTGGCTAAGTTTGTTGTTAATTGCCGCCCTACGACATGGGTAATTTTCAATCCATTTCTTGAATTATTTACTAGTAAATTCTTATAATGTGGCTAATTTGAATCCATGATTAGCTGAAAATTTGATTAAAATCTAGGATTAGCTTTTCATGATCACTATTAAGAGACTTTAATACATTTAAGGACTTGACATTATTGAATAAAGGATCTGACACAAAAAATAAAATCTATTGTAGAATACGAGGAGGCCGCGAAACCAGGTTGTCTGACATGGGCAGTCTTCCCATAGATTACCATTACACCTTCTCAAACTCCAATTACTCAAAAAGTTGGCTTAACTGGTGCCTCTCCATTTATTGTTGGCTGACGCTATTGGTTCAATGTTCGGATGAATTGAGTGATTAGCTGTTTTTAATTGCCCATTGCCTTGAAGGTCCGGACAAAAGTAATTAAAATCTATGGCACAGATTATGAAAAAAGGAGCTGCTTGCTTTGCCCAGTCCAAGAGCACCAGGTGCAATTCTGTTCTCATTGCCTCCTTGCATACTGACACATGATTACAGTCAACGTTTATCAATAGCATGCCACTTTTGGTATTTAAAGGCCTGCCCTTCAGTACTCCAATCAGGCAGGCTGTCCAATTTCTCTTAAATGTGACCTGGGAGGTCCCTAAATTACGTTTTGAGGCAATTAGTATACCTTCATAGGGCCGTCCTTTAACACCTCTTTTTGCACTCTTCGCAATAACATTAAAACCATCAATAATAAGGCAGTCTAATAGCCATGTTTCTTGAATAACCATGATATCAAAGTTTCCAAATTGTTCATTAAAATTATTCGCTAAAAAACTATTACCCCCTCTTTAAATCCAATTTAAGTACCTTCAAATCTTGGGTTTCAAACTGGGAGGATAGTGGAGTGCCACAACCAATCCTAATCCCACCCTTAACCCAAATTGGAGTAGAGAAGCCTGTGACCCATACTGTCCACAATACACTTCAGGTTTATCTGGTCGTGTTGAGAGTCAAGTCTTTGGTATGCAATAGCATCTCCTAAAACAGGTTTCAATGTATTAACCGCATCTTCTACTTCACATACTGTCATGATGCCTACCCCCGGACTTCCAGATCAAGTCCATCAGTCCAGAGGACAGACATCCAGCCCCTTATTGGAACCCACAAAGCCCCGGTTAGGGGCTCTATGGGGCGCCAGGCTCATATATGGGATCAGTCCTGGCGCCATAGGCGCCAGGCTCATACAGTCAAACTTACCTCATGCAGACCATGCCGCAAGGAACTCAAGCATTGGCCTTTGTGAGGCCAAAGAAGGACTACTTTTCTTCAGGGACTATTTTTTACTGGGGTGTGGTGCTTGGAACTATTTACCTGGGACTACTTTGGAAGCTATTTAAACCACGCTCGAAGAGCAGAACACGCTTCGTGTTATTCTGCATTCAGCAGCGTAACGCTCACCGTGCCTACAGCCAGCATCCTGTTACCTGCCACGCCCGCCCCGAATCCGGACCGCTTCCTGGGAAGAAAGGAAGAAGAAGAAGAGGTTAGAGCAAGAACCTACCTTCTAATCTTCATCGGCTCCTGAATCCACCACATTCCTGCACAAGGAAAAAAGACTTTGAAAAAATAAACGTGTCGCACCGCTAGCAGCTGCGCCGCACCATACTTACCAGTCTTCACAGCATCTACATGATCCGGCGCAGCTTACATCCCTTCGAAGCTGCATTCTCAGCACCGAGAGGAAGACAAGAAAAAACAAGGTGAGCCGAGAGCAACATAGACAATCTTGGTTACCTCCAGGCACTTACTTGATTTGCCGCCCGAGGTATATTTCTTCGGCATCCAGCATCTTCTTACGCCGCACCTGTAAAAGGACAAAAGCACTTGGTTAGAGACATTTAGCATCATTATTTTCTACCGGACAGTGCTGGGTAATACAGACTCTTACCTTAGCGCGACCTGCTGCCAATCAGGAGAATTCCTTTTGGACTAAGCTGCAAGATAAATAAAGGAAAAGGGAAATGAGTGAATAGCAGACATTGGAACTCTATATAATTATGGCTCCACGCCACATTCCCCAGAGCCCTATTTCGTCTGGAATTCACCCTATTCCTTCGATCCAGTGGAGTAACTGGCATTCTACGCGCCCCTGCAATCAGCGCAGGATGGAGAGCTCATCATTGCAAGCACTAAGGTGAGGACATAAAGGGAATATCGGAGGTGTTCAGTGGGAACGAATTGTGTGCAGGTATCCTTGCAATCCACGGGTTGCTAACTCCCTTCTATTGTTCTCAGGAAACTACTCTTATGGGTCAAGCAGACAAAACTAGGAGGGCCAGTCCAGTCAGCCATCTCCACCCTACGAGTCACGCTGGTGGATGGAGACCGCTGCTGTTCAGTTCCGTTCAACGCCCCTGCGGGAACCAGGTGAGCGTAACACATACGTCATAACACTGTTTCAATAGCACTGCTTGGGCACTTTTCACCAAGTTGAATATCAACTTCAAGTAGAAGTGAACCAACACTTTTTTTAGATGATCGTTGTCATCATTTCTACCATTTTCATAACCGCAAAAGTCAAATTGGCTAATGCATCCACGTTTCTAAATACCTCTAAAACCCTTGCACTATTCAGTGGTGTGTCCTGTTCATCTCTGACGATCGACTCTAGACTCAAGCAAAAGGACGTTGGTTCCTCCTGGCCCCCAGATCGTCGAGATACTCCCCATATTATGCAACCTAACGTTAGATCGAATGGAGACATCATCTATGGACTTACTGGGGATCCTAGTAGGTTTGTTCTCCTCTTACACAGTGATGGTCCTGCAGTAACACAAGGATTAGAGAAAGATGTGATGAGTGAGTTAAAGATTCTCTGTATATAGAATCATAAAGGCACACCAATGATTGCAGAACCAAGTTTAAGGCAAAAATTGGACCAGGACACAACTTGGAAAGATAGTGAAATTCTGGTATTAGAGTATGGTAGGGCGATGAGACATATCCTTACCTCTAGACGATTCTGTGTTTTGCGTGTCATCATCCAGAGGATTCACTGTGTTGTTTGAAGGTATTATTAATGCCGGGACGCATTTAGGTTTGTAGATACACACATCCATGAATGTGGTATCCAATATAACTGTCCATGTCCCTGCGTCAGTGACCTGATCAGTTGCTGGATGGTCATAGCATTGGCCTCATTTGGGCCCACTAACGTATCACTATAGGATTTCCCCCTATGTGCTGGAAGAACGCTATAGTTATGTTTCTTGCTGGATCGTCTATATTTTTTAGACTTTGTGATGTTCTCCAGTTGTGCCATCACCTCGATGTCTAAAGGCTTGTTTTCTTTACTATCGAGATTATGTTGCTTTTTTAAATGGGCACACCGCCCCCTTCTAAGTGACTGAACTGTATGAGGCAAGCTGGAGCCGCCATCTGAGGTGTCAAGTAAGCAGAAAGTTTTATACTGCAGAATCAACAAAATGGTGGGACTAATAATACTGACGGCAGTCAGATGTGATCCAATTCAGCTCGCTGCGTCCCTCCTTCTACAAAAGGGGTGAGTTCCGCACTGCAATAGGAATGTGTAGAAACACTGAGCCGGCAAACAGTTCTTCCAATGAGCAGCGTTCCCTGCTGGCAACTGCACTCCCACACTCCACGACGCTCCTTGCATGATAAGATGTTTTAAAGTGGATAATCCCGCACTGCAATAGGTCCATGTAGAAACACTGAGCCAGCAGAGTTCTTCCAATGAACAGAGTTCCTTGCTCTCAAATGCACTCCCACACTCCACGACGCTCCTTGCCTGAGGAGATGTTTTGAAGGGATAGGTCCCACACTTCAATAGATCCATGTAGAAACACTGAGCCAGCAAACAGAGTTCTTCCAACGAGCAGCGTACCCTGCTCTCAACTGCACTGCCGCACTCTGTGGTGCACCGTGCCTGATTTGATGTTTTAAAGGGATGAGTCGCGCACCACAATAGATCAGTGTAGAAACACTGAGCCAGCAAACAGAGTTCTTCCAACAAGCAGCGTTCCCTGCTCTCAACTGCACTCCCACACTACACAGCACTACGTGCCTGATAATAAGTTTAAAGGGGTGAGTCCTGCAATAGCTCCATGCAGAAACACTAAGCCAGCAAACAGAGTTCTTTCAACAAGCAGCGGTCCCTGCTCTCAACTGCACTCCCGCACTCCCTCACTCCTTTACAAAGCAGTTACAACCAAAACACAATTTTCGCTGGCTGAGAAACTCAACACCTTCACAGGCCAACACACTACCAGAAGCACCAACATCACCAAAAGTGATACATCCCCTTTGTGCAGCACTCAGAATGCGTACCCGCTTGGTTTTCACTTTATAAATCACACACATACATGTATAGACACACACACATATATAAATCTCACATAACAAAGTATGAAATAGCATTGCTAAGCAGTGCATGCACTGCTGTAGAGCCGTATCAGACTCCAGTGCTCTCAACAAGGCAATATTCACAGATGCAGATACTAAGTTGTCAGAAGTTCTTACAAGCACTGTGGGATGACTTAAGTCTTGATTCACAAAGATGGTTATATGTGACCTAACTATATTAATCTGTGGGGACTTTAATTTTTCATGGTTTGAGGCACCACCCAGAACCTTAGCGCAAACTGGTGCTTCATACACACGGGGTGATAAATGGATGGATGCCATGCAAGTAAGGAACTGCAAGATGGTCAATGGCTCCATTCAAGGGGATATCCCTCCAGGACCTACTTGGCAGCGAGATAAAAGTCAGAAAATACTAGACTATATCTTGATCTCATCCTCATTCTGGCCAAAAGTGGATAGTCTGTCCATACTCAAGACCCACAACAGCGATCACAGCCTATTGAAATTAACATGTGCAGTAGAGCGGGTACCAACTACACACCACTATAGCTGTCCAGTGGAGGTAAATGAGGGCATGAATCGGCTTCGAATTAAAGATCATCACATCTGTCGGCTGAGTGACCGACTCAAGGATGAAGCCACAACTATCACTGAGAAGATAAATTATGCACCCTTACTTATGCAATTTCGTACCAACAAGCGATGTGTAAGTCTCAGCAACAACAAATAAAAAATATGTCTTTAGTCCACAGGTCAATCAGAAGAAAAAACAAATGCACAAGATTATCAGACAAATAAAAAGGAAAAATAACGCAATCATTGATAAAGAAGTGGCCATCAAAAACTGCAAAATGAAATATCGAAATTGGTTAAAATCCTTCAAAATAATCAGAGATCAGGAACGTGCAGAATTAATACTTGGTGTGATAATCCAACGTAAATATAGAGATATCCGGAAAATTCTAAATATGAATAATAGCCAAGAGTCTAGTTTGGCCAATGGCATCTCTATGTTAACCTGGGAAAATCATTTCAAGAATGTCTTTCAAGATACATCGCCACATGTCTTTATAGAGCCCACGTTGTCAACGGATCCCTGGAATGAGTGCGAATCTATAGACAAGATCATTACTCTCATTAAACAGCTAAAAAATTCTCGTGCTGCAGGACCCGATGGGTTTACGAACATAATGATAAAAGACAAAAAGGAGCTTTGGGCCGACTTCATTGTCGAACTATTAGAATTGATTTCAATGTCTAAGTCAATCCCTAGCTCATGGAGATCTGCGGTAATCATTCCTATTTTCAAGAAGGGCAATAGGGACAATCCTGCAAACTATCGCCCTATTGCTCTCTTCGACATAATAGGTAAAATATTTGCTACCTGCTTACAACAGAAAATTGCGGCATGGATGTCAGCTAATAATTTATTAGATAACCACTAAACTGGCTTCACCAAAGATGTCGGTACAGAAGTTAATCTTCTTATAGTGAATCTGTTAAAGTTTGAAACCTTGAAGACCAAAAAGAAAATATTCATGGCATTCATAGATATACGTCAAACTTTTGACAGAATTAACCGTACAAAACTTTGGAGCAAACTATCAACATGGTCCTGTCCACCAGCTTTACTCCAGCCTCTCATGGCCTTACATAATGAAACATCAATTAAAGTGCGAACTAACAACAGTGGTCATCTGACAAAGAAGGTTTAACAACACAAGGAGTTAAACAAGGATGCCTTTTGGCAGCGCGGATGTTCAATCTGTATATTGCCGATCTACCTGAAGCGTTGCATAATCTCTGCTGTTTTCCACCGAAATTGAACAATCAGAAGATAAGCTGGGCAATCTACGCAGATGATATTGTGCTCATTGATCAAACTGAGATTGGTTTACAACGACTATTAAATGCATTGGTCATCTATTTACAAGCAAATGACCTTGAAATTAATGCAGGGAAATCGAAGATAGTTACATTCGGCACCACTCAAAAGGCATCGTTGAAGAGATTTAGATGGTCAGCAGCTGGCAAACATATTGAATCTGTGTCCACCATAGGATATCTTGGAGTCCAAATAAACAAATCCATCAGAGAACAGGATTGGATAGATGACTTGAAGCCTTGTATGTCATCATTCACCTTGCAAGACAAACGTCTACACAACGAATATGGCAAATTTACCTTGATTCCAATTATGACCTTTTATCGCCAGAAAGTTATCCCTGCTCTAACATATGGGGTGGAGGCGGGACTAAACATCGACAATCGTATCTGGGCAATTCTAGAAGGTCAATTCTGGAGAGGGGTGTTGGCTCTACCGTCCTATATGTCTATTGCAGCGATAAGGCACGAATTAGGGTTGGACCCTCTGAATGGTTCGGTTCAATGGAAATCAATTGCACTCTTACGCAAAATTAATCTTAACAGTGTTGCACCTGCCTACGAAATACTCAAAGAATCTGCTGAAAATCCTTATACTGGACTCCTATGTACCTGGGCCATGAGAGTCAGAAAGATACTAGCAAACACCGACATCTCTTAGGCTACAGTAATCGACACGCCTCAGATTGCTAAAAAGAAGCTTAGACGGTGGAACTGGATAAAAAACACTGAAACGCGCAACTCTATGCCATCTACGCTCAATTTAGGCTTAACCTGCAATAATCTATACAAACTACTAAAATATCTAGTAAGATTTCCATCCAGATTCCTTTGCAACTAATTTCTAAGGCTGCGTCTCAATATCTACAAAACAAAAGAGATGATGTGGCTAAAACATCAAAAAGAAATAACAGATAATACTTGCAGGTTTTGCAAGAATGAACCAGAATCTCTAAAACATCTAATCATCGAATGTAGTCATCTGTCCATCCAGCGATCATTTTTCCTGCAGCTTCTAACATCGACCTATGAACAAACCGATGATTGGTGGTATACATTAATAGCTGGAAATAGTGTTAGACTGACCTGTGCCTTGGTAGACTTTCTTGAAAATATTTTAGAAGAGGAACCATCCTAATGTTAATGGGCCTCATTCCGGGTTTGGAGCTAACCATGGAGTAATTAGCTCCATGGTTGCCTCCGAAACCGTCCCAAATCCGGCATGGTGAATGGATTAATTACCGGTCCATTCCAGGGTTGGAGGGACCGGTAATTCCCCATTCACCTTTTGCCCTTCCCCATTCCCGCCCCATAGGGCTCAATGGGAATGGGGAAGGAGGTAATTACGGCACCGTAAATTACAGTACCGTAATTACCTCAGAGGTACCTTTGCGGGTCCTGTACTTAACCGGTAATCTCTTGCCTCCAACCTCGTAATGACCCCCAATGTCTAAACTTGAATTGAATCAAAGATGAACTATGAATCGAAACGGACCATTAATGGGGATGATGGTGAAGGAATTGTTGCTATTTTTGTAATTAAAGTTGTGTAAATAACTCATTGTTACAATACAAAAATAAAAAAATAAAAAAATGTGATATTACCGAAGCAAATTTCAGTGGTACATTTGACTGCCACCAAAATACCGAAAAAATACAGAATCTTCTTTTTTATTTATTTGGGGCCACCTACCCCCAAACTCCCTTGTTTTTCAATACTTGTAACCCCATCCCAACCCATTTTAACCCCTTACATCACTACCCTATATATATTTATTTAATATGTTCGGTATTTTTCGGTATTATGGTGGCACTGAAATGTACCACTCTGAAAATGTACTTCATTAAATTGACTGGGTACCACAAAGATGTGCCCAGAAGCACATAGGGAGATGTCAGAGAGAATCTAATATTTTCACTTATTACCGTACACCTGATTCCAGCAAGTCTGGAGATGCCTGGAGCATTTGTAAGATTCTCATGTGCAAGTGCGATACATGCACATTTGCTCGAGGGCCTCTTGTGGATGCTCCGAGCATCTCCACAGTGGCTCCACCTTTCAGCTTTGTCAATCAGGTGTAAAGTATAAGGTAGCAGGTCAGGCATCTTCTTATTTCCCCGTACACAGCTTTGTGAGTCAGTCCTTTCGTGTGCAGTGTGCACAATTTCACCGCACAATTCTACTATGAAAGAGGCATTCATAATTGCCTTGGATCTGCACGTCTTTAGCTCTCAGTCATTTTACCCCAAACACTGCACATGTAAAAAAAAGAGTAGGCTGAGTCTGGGCCCCATTGCCGAGCGTGGCTTTCATTGTAGTACTACTGCTGAAGGGCATCACTCCAGCTATTATTGTGTTCTCTGACGCAAACTTTGCAAAAGATTTGTAGACGAATGAAAAGCTCACAGGGGAAAAAGAACATTCTGGAAGGGTTCATGTGGCGTAGAGTCGGGCAGGGTCGTCAGGTCTCGACCTGCTGCTCAGGCCAGTGTGGGACTCACCTCTCACTGCGTGGGCAAGCTTCTACTGCGTCATGCTTTCGTGGGACTCTGGACCAGACAACAACCAGTGAAACAGCCAAGGTTTAGACAGGTCAGGGACTGGGAAACATGAAAAGCGAATAAATCTGCTTCTCGCGTTTTTATTCTTGTGTTGTTTGTATCCCATGTATTTATAATTCTCTAAAAATGTGTGTGCTTTGGGGGCAGGGCATTTGTACGCAGATTCCCTGCAGGCAGACCCAAATAATAATAATAATAATAATAATAATAATAATAATAATAATAATAATAATAATGTGCCAGATGTCAAAGCCATTTTTTCCTCACATCCAAATCCAGAGATTGTCTTGATGTGTGTATAAGGTTCTTGGTTACAAAAGTTTTCATGTTGGGGAGAGTCCAATGAAAAGTTAAATGAGCCCAAAGCACAGCGTGCATCATGTACTTAGTAATTCAAGATAACAACCCTTTTATCACACACATATCTGGCAAGTATAACAATATGAGTTCATTCTTATCTTCTGAAAATGTTTGTTGATGTTATGCAAAGCATCCATGAACCCACATTTGTGCTATTTGTCCCTTTCCCCTTTCTCAAAGGGGTATTTCAAAGAGTATACCGGAGGGTACCCGACTGTACGTCATGAAATGATAACCTTGTGTCAGAAAATAATTGAAATGGTTATTCAAGGTTGTGATGATGTGTTTTGGTCAATAAAACCCGCCTAAAGGTTTTTATTATGATTACAATATATACGGGAATTGAATATTTAAAAATATTTTCCTTTTCTTACGTTTTTCTATGACAATACTCACCAAAATGTGTTCTCTTCTTGAAAAGGGTCATGGTTAGATTGAAACCAATTATCTGTTTCGTCTGTTAGACCAAGGGAATTTTTAATTCTAGATGCAGACTGTGGATTGGTGGTGCTTAAGACACTTTCCATTTGGAAGAGAAGGCATTAATACTAATATCTATCAAAAAATAGAAAATAACAAACACATTTGCAGATCCTGCAGCATGGTCCCTTGCCCCCTCACACGATTTCTCAGAACCACGGCATGCAGCTGCTATCCCCTTCAAATCCCCCCATAAGGACAATGTGCCCGAATCTGCAGGACGCGTGCAATGCCAATGTGTGTCTCCAAAACGCAGGCCCCTCCAGACCTCGGGGATGCCCCTCTTGCTAGTGTTCTCATTCTACTTTTAACTATACAAAGCACAGCACCCCCCTCCTTCAAGATTTCAGTTGTACTAATGTCAGCAATGGCTGTGGTGGTTTTCGCAAACACGTACCTGACAATGTGACTTTTGACCCCAGAGAGTGAGAGTGACACAGCAAGAGAGAGTGACAGAGCGAGAATGTGATTGCAGAGAAGTAGAGAGTGAGTGTGAGAGAGTGCTAGATTGGCATATGATACCCTGGGTGCAGCTTGCACATGTATACTTATTTTGTATCTAGCTGCATGTGATGCTATTGCGATAAAGTGTGGATTCATCTTTTCAGAATATTATTGTTAAATTAATATTGCTATTATCTAGGCAGAGCCTTTTATGGTGACGCCAAGGCGGATGATGTTGGGTTGAAATGTGGAGTCCCTAAGGGCTCCTGCCTGTCTCCCACAGTAAATAACATCTTTACGAGGCCCCTGTATGATCTACTGGTTGCTGAGGGTGTATGCTACAACTATTGTGCTGATGATACTCAGTGTCTCATCCCCCTTTTGGATAACCACTCCAGGGACACTGAAGTCATCAATATAGACTTGACCCTCATTCACATCTGGATGCTGGATAATGGACTAGCCCTGAACGACTCCAAGACAGAGCGCATGATAGTTGGTACGGCACTCGACTGAAGAAGTTAAGTCTGGACTTTCTGGCATTTCAGTTAGCGGGTTGTGCCATGGTCACACTTCCTAAAGTGAAGACTCTGGCCATAGTCCTTGACCAGCATGAGGCTGTATGTGTGTAGGCTCATGTCCACCTTGTACTATATGGAATTGGTTGTCCAATTGAGACCTTTCTTGACTCTTGATAACTGTGCCACCATTGCACGAGCCATACTTGGGGCCGTATTGCTTTATTGTGCTAGCTTCTTGGAAGGGGTTAGAAAGGGTGACAGTTCTCGACTTCAGATCATGCAGAACAATGTGGTCAGGACGGTTGAAGGCCTATGCACAAAAAAGACCATCTGTCAGACACCAGGAGGGTCTTATAATGGCTGCCCATTGCCAGTAGTAGAATTACTTGTGTATTACACATACGTGCCTTTATGGTGCCAGCCCATGTTACTTATCCCGTGGACTCTCCTGGCTGCCTGCACACAGAGTGCTGAAGTCAAACAATATGGCCCTCCTTCATGTACCCCTGGCCAATCTCAGCTGGTTTATCCAGGGATCTTTTTCTTATGCAGCTCCAAGAAGCTGGAATGCACTTACTCCAGATGTAAGGGCATGCCCGTCGCTTGAAAAATGTACATGTGGACTGAACACATTTTTGTTTTTGCTCCCCCTGTTGCTGGTAACTGGTTAGGTTTGTGTTTTTTGTCGTGTTTGTCTTGTTAGAGCTATTATGCCTGCAACCCTGCTTCTAGTGCTTTATAAATTAATACATTCATGTAAAGTATATTTTATCATTAATATATTTTAATCATTATTATTATATTGATACATCATTGGTACAAGTACTTTAATCTTATATTTGAAGACGTAATCAGCCAATCAATTTTCAGGTAAATGCCCAAATAAAGAAATGTTTATATATTTGATGGGCTTTGCAAAGGCATACACCATTGCTGTACTGCTGCCTTTTGACTCTTGCTGTTGTTGTGCTCCAAAACATTGCATTTCTTCCCTCAGTGCTTTCCAACTGTATTTGGCTACTGTTTTTCCACTGCCATACTCTCCTTTCCTTAGGGTCCGGGGTGTGGGTTTCAAGACTGTATTTTGCTACCGTGTTCCACTGGCATACTTTTCTTCTCTCAGAGTCCAGGTTTTGGGTTTCTAAACTGTATTTTGCTACTTTCTTCCTCAGCCATACTTGCACTTGTTCCCTTAGGGTTCAGGGTGTGGGTTTCTAGACAGTGGCCCTCATTACAGGTGACCCGGTCCGGAAATAAAGGTGCCGGTAACAAGTTACAGGCACAAGTTACCGGCACCTTTTCCGGACCGTGTCACGGTGAGTCTGCTGGTAGGGGCACGGAACTCCCAGCAGGCCTAACCTGCCGGGCATTCAGGCCCCTGCTGGCAGGCTTTTCAATGAAGAACCGGCACCTTTACTAAGGGTGCCAGTGGTTCAGGTTTCCCATGGGACTGCATGGGAATTGGAAATAACCGTACCTCTGCTGCTTGTGATATCAGGCAGCGGTAACAGTGCTACAGGGTTGCCGGTAAATGGCCGGCAACTGGTGGGTTTTACCGGTAACCTTGTAATGAGGCCCTGTATTTTGCTACTGTGTTCCACTGGCATACCTAGTTTTCTTCCCTCAGGGTCCAGAGTGTGAGTTTCTAAACTGTGTCCTATTATCCGACCAGGTGTCAGTCTCTCTTCAATGGAACGTCAAGCACGCCATAACAATGAATCATAACTGCATCCCGTTTTGGGCCAACCCACACCTGCATACCTCTCAATAAACACTACTCGATTACACCATCCCCAAACAAGCATCACCTCATCCAATAGAGTACAGCTGAGAGCCAGGCAGAATTCAGACCAGCCGTTCACATAATCTGACCCTTCTAACTATTCCATACCCTTGACAATTTGTCATGGCACCCATTCTCTCACCCGATAACTATGGGTTGTTGCTAGGAACCTAGCCACTCCCTTCCCAACTTCATGCTGTCTTAAAATGCACACACGCATTTTAGAAACCCTCTCTTCGCCTCTTACATCTCTGACTACGGTCTTCCAAAGGGCGTTCAACCAACAGCACTTAGAAGCCATATCAATGGTAGTAGCCAATATACAAGTGACATATAACATAACATAACATGCAGCTGTGATGTCTGGATGCCTCTACGACCCCTGGACAAGGATTGAAGAGGCAGAGGCAGTGTTCTTAGAGACCTCTTTATTTTTCAGAAATCGCCCTGTAAAGTTTGACTTTCTCTACTGTGCTGTATTTGCAACGGTGGAGCTGGAGATCAGTGTTTGTCTGTATATGCCAGGCAGCCTGGATGCCACAGACACAGAGATAACTTGATGGTTTTGTGTTTCAGAAGCAGTAGTTTAAGTTTAAGTGCAGTCTTGCACACCTTAGAGTTGAGCGTTTAACTTGCTGTGCTATCCAGTTGTGGCACAGTCTATTGTATAATTAATTGCACAGTTAAAAAGAAACATTTATAAGGATATCCAACCAACGCCCTCTCCTGTTCCCTCCAGTCCCTTTTAAACCAAATATAACACTACTATAATCCGGTTTGGTAGTGGGCCGTGACATGTTCCTCCTACTTCTAAACTGTAATTATAAGGGTTATTTTAATAAGTAATGCAGCCCCCTGACCCGCACGAGCCAATGCATTACCTAAAGCAGTGATATCAACATTTAAGGAGCAATAACTGGTAACATAGCAGAGCGGGTTAAGTGCTCACTGCTGAGATCTATGTGTATTCAGCAGGTCGCAAGTTTGTTTCCTAGCAATGTCTCCGCAACCTTCTTCTAAGGTTGACAAATTAATATTAATATCGTTTGCCGGGTAACATTACTTTTTATATAACAGTTTTTTCATGTAAAGTGCTTTGGAGAAAACGCTATATAAGTAATGGGTTTTTCTACAAGTGTTACCATCAATAAAACCAAGCGTAAACTCAGAATAATGCAATAGTTTAAAATTGGTGTTCCTTTGCTTCATGGAGACATGTGTGAATCTTATTTTATGCTGGCATAACTGAAGCTGAATGTGACTGGGTTATGAATATATTGGAACAAACAATACTAAATATATACATATATATTTACATACACATATATTGCCAACTTTATTGGTGTGAAAACTTTGTTAATGCCACCTTTGCCTCTCCTGAGGTTTTGGACGAAATCTCCTGTCAGTCAATTGGTATGCTATGATACGTTAATTTGATTTATACCACGCAACACTGTCATTTTCATGATCTCCAGGCGCTCTTGTGGATCTGTAACGTGAAGTCTCATTCCATCAACGCACCTAGCTGGGATCCTTTACATCGATGTACCAGCATGTGCTAGTATGCTGCCCATTCTCCTGGAGGAACCGAGGGCCTGTGCTAAAATGGCCGACATGATTCATATCAGCCTCCATGCATCTCTGGAATCACCACATCTGTGCATCCTGCTACTTGATTGGATGTTGGACAAATCATCTGCAGTGTCCTCCCTGAGCCGGGAGGTAAAGCCGGCCCTGCTGCAAGGCCCTGATACAAGGCTGGAGGAGCCTGTCTTTGTCTGTGCGTGGCTGTCGTGGTGTATGATGGCTCTCCCAAAGGAATCCAGACTTCGTTACAGTATTACCCTGTGATCTCGGCAGCAAGCCGTGACTTAACCCCCACTGCTCTACCGTATCAACATCCTGCCATCACCCACTCTTTCTAAGGTAAGAAGAAGTCTGATTCTTCTCCCACTATCACCCTGCAGATCAACATTTGTACTATCCGTTCAACCCTTGCCTACCACTGCTACTGTACTGATCTGGCCAGCACCAGATTGGTTCCTCACCACTGCATTCCACTCTACCTTATCATGCTTGCTCATTACCGTGAACCACCTCCCCTGACGATCTCGGCCACCACGTAGATCAGCTTTAGACTTTGACATCCATGCGACTCCCGCTACCACTTCCAGACCTCCTTTAAGTTCTGCGATGCGTGCCTCCCGAGGCACCCCCTGCTCCTACTGTGGCTTTCTGACAGTATCAAAGCCACACAACGACCCGCTGCCCCCCTCCAACGCTGCCAATTTGCTGCTGCGATGATGACCCCCAGCACTCCTGTATTGACTTGCTGTGCTACCCACGCTGCCACCGTGTGTTACGAACATACCTGCAAACACACCAATTTCGATTGCTATTTCTATCACATCGCTAATCCTTTTAAAATGCCCGTAACACACCCAATCTTGACTTTACTAGCCTAGTGCTAAAAACTACAACATACTGGAAATACACTGATTTTGACATTCTGCCTATTGCTATGTGTGTAATATGACTGTAATGGGGGCTACTGTAAGACCCCTCATCTGTGTTTCTCGGGCTAATGCTAATCCTGTAATTTACCTGCAATGACCTTTGTCTCTTTGCTCTGCCATTCATGCTTTCCTGCATACCTGAAGTAGCCTCCTGTACCATGAGACGAGGCTTTGCCAGAATGTGCACTCATACTTACTTTGTCATTCATGTCTGCTTACATGCCTGAAGTAGCCGCATACCATGAGGCGAGGCTTTGCCAGAATGTGCACTCATACTTACTTTGTCATTCATGTCTGCTTACATGCCTGAAGTAGCCCCCATACCATGAGGGGAGGCTTTGCCAGAATGTGCACTTATACTTACTTTGTCATTCATGTCTGCTTACATGCCTGAAGTAGCCGCATACCATGAGGCGAGGCTTTGCCAGAATGTGCACTCATACTTACTTTGTCATTCATGTCTGCTTACATGCCTGAAGTAGCCGCATACCATGAGGCGAGGCTTTGCCAGAATGTGCACTCATACTTACTTTGTCATTCATGTCTGCTTTTACATGCCTGAAGTAGCCCCCATACCATGAGGGGAGGCTTTGCCAGAATGTGCACTTATACTTACTTTGGCATTCATGTCTACTTTTATATGCCTGAAGTAGCCCCCATACCATGAGGCGAGGCTTTGCCAGGATGTGCACTTATACTTACTTTGGCATTCATGTCTGCTTACATGCCTGAAGTAGCCCCCATACCATGAGGCGAGGCTTTGCCAGAATGTGCACTTATACTTACTTTGGCATTCATGTCTGCTTACATGCCTGAAGTAGCCCCCATACCATGAGGTGAGGCTTTGCCAGAATGTGCACTTATACTTACTTTGGCATTCATGTCTGCTTTTACATGCCTGAAGTAGACCCCATACCATGAGGCGAGGCTTTGCCAGAATGTGCACTCAAAATATACCTTTATGTTTGTAACCATTTGTGTGGTCCAACACCCTGTCGACTATGCTACTGCACTTACTGTAACAAGCTCCTAGATTCCCCTGAGCTTTGTGCTATAAATGTTAAAATAAATGAATAAATAAATAAATAACTAAAGTAGAGTGATAAGGCAGGTGTTGTGCTCAGCTGTTAATGCGTATAGAACCAGGAGTAACTGGTACCTGTGCATGTGTGGTTTCTGGGTGTGTTTTGTTTTGTACACTGGATGCTTATTGTCTCCGGATGGGCGGCGTCCAGAATTTGTGTTTTAGGGTGTTAGAGGCTATTGAGGTTTGCAAGCTGGTTTGAGAGTGGTATGCAGTGTGGTTGTTTTAGCAGGATGGTTGTTAGCCGCCTGGCCATGTGGTGTAAGTAAGTGAGAGAGGGTGGTGGAGAACATGAAATGGTTATTGGGTGGTCTCTGGGTATGATGCGGCTATGCTTTTGTTTTCCTTTAGTAGGGCATTCACCTTTGCGTTGGCATGCAGTAAGATTGATGAGACAAGAATAAAAGGAGAGTGTGGTTAATATAGCAGAGGATATTGTCTAGGGGACTGTAAGCAGTCGCTTGAGTGGCATTATCTAAATGGATTGAGCATGTGCTAGGAGCTATTGGATTTTCTGGGTTCTCCTGATCCTTTAGTGTATGTATTTCTTGAAACATCTGTCCCACAGATGAGGAGGGTTCATACACATGGGGCTAGAGTTTCAATGCCTTTGTGGAGTTCTGAGGGCTGTGGTGATGTGATCTCTTCTATGTAGTCTCAAGAGTAGTCTTGTCACTGTGCTTTGGATGTGTTGTAGTTTTTGGGTGAGGTGTTCGGGCATTCCTAGGTAGAGACAATTTGTATAGTCTACCCTGGATCATACCAAGGGAATTATAGTGAGGGTTTTGGTGTGGGAAGATGAGATAAGGGAAGATCCCCCTTATTAGTCGAAGATGGTAGAAACATTTTTTTGTTATTGCATTGTCCTGCGGTTCCAGGGTGAGAACACTGTTCATGAGTATTCCCAGGTTTTTAATCACTCTTGAGGATTCAGGTTGGGTCTGCATACTCGGGGGTCCAGTGAGAACTGTCTATGTCAAGTTGTTGCCTCATGGTGTTATCTTCATTTCTGTTTTGGTTGGGTTACGTTTAAGGTTGTTGCTTGCCATCCAGGTGTTTATGTCGGTGAGACATTTATCAAGGACATTTTCAGTGGTTGTTGTCAGTAGTCATCTTGAAAATTAACTGGCTTTTGCCTGAATAGTTGTAGGATGTCAGTCCACGAGTTTGTATGAGCTTCATTAGTGGGGCCGTGTAAATATTGAAGAGAAGTGGTGAGAGGCTTGATCCTTGTGGTACAATGCAGGTGATGGTTTTTGTGTGTGATGTAAACTGTGGTATGTAGGTTCTTTCCGTTCTGTCGGTGAGGAAATATTTTAGCTATTGTAGTGAAGAAATTTGAATGCTGGATTATTCTAGGCATTTGATTAGTGTTCTGTAAGTGATCATATGAAAAGCAGCTGATATTTCCAGTAGTATGGGGGCAGATTAGGTGCTGTTGTCCATGTTGGTCTTTAGATCATCCCATATGAGGAGGACTTCTGATTCGGTTCCTTTTATTGGTCCGAAACCAACCTGTGATTGATCAAGTAGTCCATTGGATTCCACATGGTTGAGTAGTTCTTTGTACACATGATTCTCCAAGATTTTCACTGAGTAGGGAATGTTTGATATAGGTTTATAGTTGGTGGGGTCATTTGTTTTTCCTGCCTCATTTATTAAGGGAGGTTAATTTAACAGAGACTGATTTGTATAATGTTGGTACTATTCCCTTGTTCAGAAATAGGGTTATTAGTAGTCGGACTATAGGGCTGGTATTTTATGGGTGACTATGGGTTTGTAGATATTCGTTAGGCGTGGATCACACAGGGAACTGACCCTGTTGGTTTCTTTTAGGGTCTGGGAGGGTGTGACGAATCAACTTCCCGGCCACCATTGGTCCAGAGATGAAAAGCGGTTTCTAACAATCAGTCAGCCCCACAACTCTAGTACACCAGAAGGGATCCAAACAGAATGGAAACACAAACAAATTATAAACCTCCTTGTGCAATTTTGGTAACATGGACACAACGGCAGGCTTATCTCTGAAAGCTCGTGGATCGCTGGTTAGTTGCAACACAGCGAAAATATAATTATTACCTAATAATAAAAGGGAATGTCCAGTCAAGGTTGTATAAAAATGTCTACGTTATTATTATCACGACTGACAGTTTTGGCACACCACAAAGTACAACCCACCCCGTAAAGGAATGCAGAGGACAGAGAGTTTCAAAGAAGGAAAAGGTATGCACTCTGGATACTGACAGGAGGGTTGTCGGTACAGTAAATAATTCCAATAATTCAAGGATAATTGGTTTCAACATGAAAGGGAGCAATGGGTCATAAAATGTCACTAGGGGCCTTCGAGAAGGACCAGGGGGACAGAACCACAATGTACCTTGTGCTGCATATGTTCTTGGTGCTCCACAGGGTCCAGTCTGTTTCAGGGAGCTTTGCAGCTTCTGCGACAGAGTTCAAGATGGGAGACAGCTGTGGGTATAAGGAGGCAGGCAGTTCGGCAAGCGAGGATTGACGGATGGCTGCAGGTTGGCCTACATTGCAGCTAGGTCAGGAATCTTCGTCTCAGTGCTGGTTGGTGGTTCTGAACCACTGGTCGAGGCGTCTCGAACGGCTTTAGCGACTGCGGTGTAACAACAGTCAGCAGTGCAGTCGGTTGCAGCTTGAGGGGCTCGACTGGCTCATAAATGTTCTTTGAGGCGGATGTTGGTAGATGCTCATTGATGCACTCCTCCTAGCATCTTCACTAGGCTCATGTTGTCCTTTAAGACGAATGGCCCAAAGTAGAGGAGAGTGTTGCAAGCATATGCCTTGTCCTTGGTTTGGTCCAGAGACACTCTGGCACTTCCCACCTAGGAAGGTTGCTGCAGAGCCTATTAGGGCACAGTGTGTGCTCGGTGGGTACTGGTTCTGGCGCTGCTGGAGGATCCTCTGGATTCGGTATCTCTCTCTATTCCCTGGGAGATATTTAGGGGAGGGATCTTGCTTCCCTCTTGGAGGTCCTGGCCTTCCTTCACTAGCGGAAGATGTAAGGCCGACTGTACCTTCTGCCAGGATCCAATGATGAGTTCTTCCTTCCACTTCTGGTGAAGCCTTCAGGTGATCTACCAAAAGAGGGGGTCAGCCATCTTTTAAAGCCAAATGGACCCCAGGGATTGGTGTAAGTTAAGCCTAGCTTAATATACCAATCCTAGGCTCCCACCAACAATCTCCTGTATGCATGAGGTCATAACAAAAAGGCTTTGCAACAAAAAAGGTAAAGGGGTGAAAACATGTTAAACTAAGTGCCACCCATCTTCCTGCCTATTGTGGAACAAAGGGTCTCTCTGGTTAACAGAGCTCTCTGTGGTTCCTGATTAAAGTGGCAGGTCTTCCTTGAAGCTGCAACGAGACCACACTTTCTGGCTCTATCAATCCACATACTCGTACTGATTAGTATGTGAATGCAGCCATCAGCTATAGGGCTCAACAAAAGGACAGGGAGGATCTACTGAGCCTTTGTTAGTTAATTTAGGCCGTCCCTGGCAGGGGGAAGGTTTGGCCCTTCCCCTTCTGAGATGACATTATGTACTCCTGGCTGTCATATCTCAACTAAATATGACATGGGGGACTGCGCATGTAGGCTGTGTCTACTCAGAGTACACAGGTCTATGCGTATGTCATGCGATGAGCATAGGAATATGTGTCCAGATTAGCCCCACACATTTTCCAGAGGTTGATCTGCATTTATTCAATTTCATTAAGAAATTTAAAAAAATTCCAGGCGAGCGTACATCCATCATGCAGATGGTCGAATTCCTCACAGAGGGTGTTGTTTGTGGTTCTGCTGGATGAGTTTGTGGTCTGTTGTACTAAGTGTATTTTTGCTCTAAGGTGGTCTGCGATGCTGTCACATAACATTGGCGAGGGTGTGGTGTTGTTGCTACATGAGGTTGTGTTTCTTTTTTCCTTGATAATTCTGTAAATTTCCATTTTATGGGTTTGTTGCTGATTTAATTCTGGCGGCATCGTGTGCTTTCTTGGTTTTCAAAACTGCTGATTTATATAGCCAAATTTGTCATTGGTAGTTAATTTTGTCCAGTTGTTTCTAGTTTTTCCTCCATGTCTTTTAGTTTAAAGTTTGTTTTCTTGAGTCCTCTCAGTTCTTTTTTCCTCCATGTCTTTTAGTTTAAAGTTTGTTTTCTTGAGTCCTCTGAGTTCTTCTGCTGCAACTTCTTTTGTTATACTTTTGAAAGATTTTAAGGGTGTCAATTGGTATAACACATCTGTGATCCAGATGTGAAGGTTCTCTTCAATGGTGGCTGACATAATTTAATTTAGTTTGGAGGTATCAGGCTTGTAGGATTCTGGAAATTGAGTGAGAGATCAAGCCTTTTCTAGTTTCTTTGGTTTGTCATCAGATGCTTTATGTTTGCAGGTATTGTTTGGCTTGGCATTTTGAAGGTGAATGGGATCATATGATGGTTGCTCCAGATGATTGCTACCAGTGGGGTGGCAGCTGAAGATTGCGAGGGATCATGTGAGCTATAAGCCAAAACATCTGATTAGCCACAGGCTGCATTTGAGCAAGAAAGTGTAATTTCGTTAGCATAGGATGGCAGCAACTGTGCGTGAGATTGCACATTACATGAAGGGACATACTATTTGCATGAGGCATTGACTGTCATTTCCTGTGGCAGTTGAGGCTGCACATCACCCATGGTAAAGATACCATGCATGTAAGGGAATATGGGGTGTTAATGGATCATTTTAGGTTGAGCTTGGCACATGATTGAATCAATGACATCTGAGTCTGCACCTACTGTACCTTATACCACGCATAAACTGCATTGAATGGCATTACTGTGGCACTTGACGCTACACTGCAAACATGATGGCAGCAATTACATATGGTGACTGTACCAGGTGTATGAGGCATTAACTGTCATTGGGGGGCATTATTGGACATTTAAAGATGATAGAAACAATTGTGTATATAAACATCTTACCAATATATTTTGACTATACCTAGGCTGTAAGGCTAATACAGACATAATACGTCTGTAGCCTTAGATAGAGGCTCCATTTGGCATACTGTATTATGGCAGCACCCAACATGTGCAGCTACAAATGGTATACAATGGCAGTAAATGGCCATATGAGGATCTAATGGCCTATGCATGGCAGTGCTCATGGCCTATGTTGGCTCTGTTGCTTTTACCACTGCCCTAACATGACACCTATCATGACATAGCAAGCAGCACCCTAGTTAAAATGTGGTTGGTTTCTAAACATGTCTTAGACCTGTTTAGTATAAGTTTGGGTATTTTCTGAAATATAAGCTTACTTATCTTTTTTACACCCATCAGTCACTACAAGTGATGACATCAGGGATAACTGTCATGCAATGATCTCTGCCTTAATGCCAGTAAGACTGAGACCCTCCTCATTGGAACACCAGCTCTCTCCTTTCCTCTCACTCTCTGGCCACCCACCCTGGGCCCTCTTCCTTCTTCTATCTGTGCGGCTAAGAACCTCGGGGGTCATCTTCGACTCCACACTCTCCTTCTCTCCTCACATCTCCGACGTCTCTAAAAAGTCAAACTACCAGCTGCACCTCCTCAGAGGTATTCCTCACTTTCCCCCAGAAGCTCACTGTCTCCAGAGCTCTGGTTCTCTGTAGGCTGGACTACTGCAAAAGCCTCTTTCTAAATCTGCCTGCCTCTACTCTCCATCCTCTACAACTCATCCAGAATAGGACTGCGGGACTTGTCCTTGGCCTCAAGCCCAGGGATCGTATCTCTCCGGCTCTGAAATCCCTTCACTGGCTCCCAGTGACGGCAATGATCATGTTCAAGACCCTTTGCATTGTCCACAAGGTTTTCTGGGGCCTGGGACCACACTATTTCCAACTCTCTCTTCTAAATATCTGCCTTCTGGAGCTCTCCGCTCTTCCACCTCCAACTCTCTGAATGCTTTCCAAACAAAGAGTTGGGGGATATCTCTTTCTTCGGCTGGGGCCTTCCTCAGGAACAGACTCTCTGACTCTCTAAAACTTGAGCAGAACTATCTCTGGTTCTGGAAGCAACTCAAGACCTTTCTCTTTGCTTCTGCCTTCTCTCTTGTTAAGCATTTTAAAGGGGCGTCACACTCCAGACCAGAACTCTTTATACTGGCCAGGGATGCAGCGCAGAATCAAAACGCTTTTACATTTATGAATTTGGATTCAGCTTTGAGAAGGCAGCCAACCCATCTTACACCCCCCTTAACATACACCCCGTGTCGCAATGGATCATGAACCAGGCCTGTGTGTAATGATAGAATATTTATTTATTTTTAATTATGAATAAAAATCAAACAATTCAATATAGGGCAGCAATCACCAGTGTGGTGATAGTTACGCAGGAAATTGATAGAATACATTTAGTTTAACCTTCTAGCACAGGATACACGATGCACAAATGAATGAAAGGAAGATTACTTTTGAGTAGTGCTTTTAAATGGCACCACAGTTAAGTATTCCCCCTTCAACACCCCCTCAAACCCCTGTTAACCAGATTTTGTGTGGGTGGAGAGGAGTAGCAAGGAGTCAGGTATACTATGCAAAAATTGGATTGAAAATCCGACCTACCACCCCTGAATGAGAGGCAAAAATCGGATTGAGCTCCCTTGAAAAATGAGCAAAATGGCACTTGGAATTACTAAACAGTTGTTTTACATGTGCGGTTGAATGAATAAGGCAAGAATGTGTGTGGCTGTATCAAAGAAGCAAGAAAACTTGCAAGCTACAAGGCAATGTACTAAACAACGGGCAAACAGTGTAGAAAATTGACTATGTAAGGAAACACGGTGCAGCAAGAATCACACGTGGCAAAATTGCAATTGCTACATTTCACGGGTTTAAAATAGCAAAACGGCTTGGAAAATGAGCTAAACAGACACAATCGGAATGCGGTTTTAATGCTAAGGTACAAAGGCACATAGCAGGTATGATATCAAAGTGAAAGGGTGATTCTGGATGGATGACAGTATGGGATTCTTGCAGGGAAAGGAAAATCGGCTTTTTAAAATGAAAGCAGTTGCACAGGGAAAATCGGTTTTAAAAAAAGAAAATGACAAGTTTTGCTGAGACTATATTTTAGTGGCTAGAAAAGATTAACACCGTCTGCTACAAAGGCTAATTTGAAATTTTAACCCCTTAACGCTGTGTGTCTCTACATATGGGAATTAATTAACTTATTTCAAATAGTATTAAGGACTTATATAGCAGACTGAAATGATTTGGAAAGATTTGTGCTAACACATGGAGATTAACACAGATTTTCCTAAGGACAGGATACGCAGAGGGTTCTAACAATTTTAAGAAGTTACTAGGGTATTTATAGGATTTCTATGGGATTGGACATAATACCAGGTAACAAAGCAAGGGATGCGGTTTTTGGTTACTGGGGAAGGGAAATACTTACAACATGAACTTGAATGGAATAGTTTGGACAGCCAGCTGGACCTCGCCACACAGGACAAAGATCTGGTCACTTGGGCAACAGCTGGGCTCTCCTCTAGGGACACAGCGGGGCAATCAGAGTCTGGTCTCAGTAGGCAGCGTGGTGTATCAGCTGGGTGAAACAGGTAGCTGGGCAAAGCAGGATAATCCCAAAAGGTTTCAGCAGCCTTCTCCCCTTTTTCCCTACATTTTTGGGATTTTTTTGTAGGGTTTAATTCTGGATTAGAGGTTCAGCTTGGGTTAGAGGTTCTGGCCTTGGTCTGGAGTCTGGAATCTTGCAGGGTGAATGTTGGATGTCTGGATCTCTGGATGTTGACTTGGATTTTTTAATCTTGGATTTTTTTTAATGTCCTGACTGTCAGTATGTCTCAACCTTATATAGACCGGATGACATCACAGGATTTTTACTTTGTGGGCAGAACTAAGCTAGACATACCTCCGAATCGGATAGGTCAGCTTTTAACTGTCGCCGCGTCCCTGAAAGCAGATTGGACTGAAGGAAGTGAGTCAGTTTTAGTGTGGGTGTTTTTTACAATGTGCTTTGTTCTACCAAAGTTATTTTTGCCAAATCAGTTATGACACAAAATGCTTATTTTTATAAATGTCACCCTTATAAAAATTAGATAGACAAATACCATATTTCCCAAGGAACATGTCTGTCCACATGCCAAGTTTGTGTGATGCTGTTTAGTAATTCTGGCAATCTTTCGCCATTTCCATGGAAAGCATTTCACCTACATTTCTACAATTGTCTACATACATACATATTATCACGGGGACATTATCATTAATTTTCAAAACCGTACCATGTACGCTTTCACCAGAAATGACATTTTACTGCCGTTTGTGCCCACAACATGTCAGAAAAACCTAAAATATCTTATTTTAATGGCGCAAAAATGACATTTAAAACTGTCATAATTACACATTACTGTTTCTTTAGATTACTGACAAAAATGTCATGATATGAACAGTCTTTGAAATCAAATGGGCTGGCTTTGTTTCCAAATATGGCAGTCTTTCCAACCCCCCCTGGCAAATGTCCTTTCCTGATCAACTGGCACATGGAGTTGCTATGACTCCCCTTTGATCCTAGGCAGTTTGAAGCTGAGGAGAGGTGTCCGGGGATTTCACACCTCTGTGCCAGGGCAGTCCATTGTCTCATGCTGCAGCAATGCTGCTTCGTCTGACGAAGCCGCCACATCCCACACCTCAGGGCCATTCATGTTGTAAAGGAACTTCCTTTCCCATGGGGCTGGTACATTTTAGAAGTGCCTGCCTTGCAAGACCAGGTTTGGCAGCAATTTTCAGGGCCCAGCCATGATGTTGAAGTTCTTTTTGTGGGGAAATATACAGTGCACACTTTTCTTCCCAACATATATAGTTTTGTTTCAGGGCATGTCACAGTATTATTTCCATTGAGCTGGTACAATTTCCACTCACTGCTTTGCAGAGCAGTACAACACAGGTATATTTTTACTTTCCCTGGTCATTTACAAATGTGATTTTCCTTGCATCTTTATTCTGAAAATGTCCATAGCTCTGGTCAATTTCTACACACAGGAATCTGTTAAAAACACAAGGGTTCTTTGAAACTGACAAAGGGAGAGAGAGAGCATCTTGTGAAGAATTTTACCAGTTTCACTTTGTTGCAAGAGTAAACGCTTGCCGTACGCCCTGGAGTGAATTTCTCTGCTATTTTACAGTTTTTACTTGACACACATGCCATTCAGTGAGGAATGCCCTCCTTTTCTGGTGTACAACCTAAAGATAGATAGGCATGAATGTGTCTTATCAGCAAACGAACTGTGTAATGTTGAAAAGATGGAAATAGCATCAGTGCACAGTCTTTTTAACACAGAACATTTTCTCTTTCAGATAGAAATGTTGAGCTGGCAGCATAGCAGTCCTTAGCCAGGCTGCTTTTGAAGTCTTCTTTTTGGTGCACATGAAGAAAATAACTGCAGCCCTTCTCGGGGTGTTCTATGTTTCATCTCACCCCATATGTGCTCAACAGAACCAGCGCAGCCATTATTTTTGATAACTGCTAAAAATGCAGTTTTGATGCAAGGGATTAAGTGCTCAGCAGAGCCAGCACCGCCATTCTTCATGCAACTGCTGAAAATGCAGTTTGATGATGTCGGGGAAGTTCTGCCGGGCTGATACATGTACCCCACACTCTCCTCTCCCTTGCTGATCACCTGTCTGTTTCATGAACTGGTCATCTGGTCACCCTTTGAATTCGGGCCCAGGTCCCTGCCTGGCCAGCTGCAATCCTGCACTGCCTCTTGGCTCCCCTGCACTTGTGGTCTGTTTCTGTAACCATGCAGTGCCCTCTCTTGCACTTATTTTGCACCCGTTGGCTGCACTTATGAGTACCCGCAATTGCCACCCATTGGCTGCACTCTTAATTTCTCCTTTTGTCCCGTACTTCTGCATCCTCCCCTTACCCTCAGCACTTCTCCCCTTCCCCCTTCCCTTGTTTACAGGTGCGTTATAAATGCCACATCATATCATATATCATATCAAAGATGATATATTTGAATTCATATTTAAATTGTAAAAATGAAGTATTTGTAATTGTATTTATACTTGAATGAAATTTGTCACTGTCAATTGGTCTTTGTTCTTTAGCCACTGGATGTAGTTACGCCTAAATTGGCGGTAGGTTTGTGGTGCTCTAACGGAGGGTGGTAGTGTGTTCCAGTGTTGGGCTGCTTTCACCTGGAAGCTATTACCACCCATTTTCGTTCGCTTGAATCTGGGAACAGCGTGCAGGTTAGCATTGCTATTTCTGGTGTGTCTGTTGGCCATGTATCTAGTTATTCTGTCGGCTAGATAACTGGGAGCTGCATTGTTAAGGCATTTGTGGGTGAGGGAGGCTACCTTAAGCAGGATTTTGTCCGAGGTGGTGAGCCAGTTATGAGTTCTCCTAATATTCGAGATGTGTTCTCTTTTAGGAAAGCTAAGCGCTGCTCTGAGAGCATTGTTCTGTAGGATCTGGATTTTATTGGTAACCTGTTTGTTAGCACCTACATAGAGGGAGTTACAATAGTCCAGTTTTGATAGTATGAGGGCTCTGGCTAGAGTAATGCAGCTTTGGGTTGAGAGGAAGGGTTTGGCCGAGCGTATAAGCTTGCATGTGTAGGCTGTGGTGGAGGCCATGGAGCTGACCTGTTTATGGAGGGAGAGGGTGGAATTGAGGTAGATGCCGAGGGTTTTCACTTCCATAACTATCTTTATAGAGTTGCCGTCTATGGTGAAGCTGGAGTAGTTGAGGTCCAATTCGTTTAGGTTCGTGGGTGATCCCAGGATGATGAGTTCGGTCTTGTCATCATTCAGGCATAGACTATGAGGCCATCCATGCCTGGATGATGAGGTACACCTTGTTCACCAAGGCCAAATCCGTGTTGTAATCTTCCGTCAGCGGGATGGGGATCTGGGTATTATCAGCAGAGTTAGTGTAGGTGATACATGTGTTTATTTTTTATTTTTGTTGAGGTCAGACTACTATTAGCAGAACTTTAACGTGTTCCAATGGAACCCTGGCTTCCATTATTACAATAATGGTTGGAATCAGTTCAAATTGGTCCCACCCCTATGGCGACAACTCTGAAGGAGGTTCATCCAAGGCTTGTAAATAATCAATTTGCTGCGCTTTTGGTTGGAATCTGCACCTTTTGGTCTGAATCAGGTGTGACGAATTGGATTCTGATCTACAAGAGTACAAGGATGAGTAGGGATAGAAATGCCCCTCAGCCCTCACACGTCTACAAAGCAAGACCCAACGCAATCATAAAGGAAAAACGGGCACAGTTAAGAGTTATTCTTCCTTCGCCTTTTGTGTTAACAGGGGCCAAGGGAAGGCTATGCTCTTAAGAGGGGTGTGAATGTGTTTCAGTAGCGACCAAAACAACAAAGCATAACAGTCCAAAACAAAGGGAATGTCCAATCAAGGTTCTGTAAAGATAGATATACTTTAATACAGCACACCCTCTGCAAAATAACTGAATAGAAAGCAATGTGCAAAACCCACTGGTGCAGCAGAACAGGGAGCTTGAGCTGGTCCTCCGGCTGCTGTGAGGCCCACTCAGAGGGACTCGAGGACATTAGGGTTTAATTCAGGGTCTGCTCTCCCAGCTTTAAGAGGTTCCGGTGCAGAGTGGCAGGTCTCGGTCCACAACAAAGGATCACCCCTAATGTGACCTGGGAGTGAGTAGCAGGCAGATCTTTCTTCTGCCTTGTATAGCTCCTTCTTCACCTCAGGCTGAGGGTTTTGGAAAGTGATCAAAGGGAGGGCTCCTGGTCAAGACCCTATTCTACCCAGGAGGGCTAAATTGTCGTTATACACAGTTGAACGGGTCGGTAGAGAAGAAACACTAAACCACCCAACACTTTTATGCACGTGGGGCAGACAAATCTCCCTGGTCAAAAGAATGATCAGACCCCTTCATTGTTTCCAAAATTTTCATTGTACCTTTGAAACAATTACATGCAAATGTCTGCTGGGAGACACCACACAGAACAGCAATGTTATATTTGATAAGGCAGAATAAATTGCAATAAATGTGTCTCCAAGATACATAACTTGGAGTTTAATGCACAAAGTCTACAACATACATATCCTACTGTCAAGGTTTATCAAGACAGGGGTCATAACAAGTGAACAAACAAATACAAGTGAGCACAGTTAAAGGAAAAAACAGTGTGTATCTGATCATTCTTTTGACCAGGGAGATTTGTCTGCCCCACGTGCATAAAAATGTTGGGTGGTTTAGTGTTTCTTCTATACCTACCCGGGCTTTGGAAAGTGCAACTTTCCCAAAGTAAGTCCAGTGAGTTTTTCTCAAGTGCTTTAGAGTCATTAGGTTGTCTTGATAGGATCTAAGAAGTGGTGGGAGACCCCTTATTTTAAAGGCAAAAGCTTGCAGGGATTGTCCTACAGCTAGCCTGCCTTAGTGGTCCAATCACTGTTCTTAAAAGAAGTGGACTTTGCCCTTATGACATCTCACCCAAAGTGATTTGCTCTAGAGGAAGTGGAGGGGACAGGAAGGAGAGAGAAAGGCAGAGAGAAACAAAGTGGTGGACGTCTCAGTCCAGTGAGTCAATCGCTCCTGACTACTCTAACTCCACCCCTTTTCGTTCTCACTAGGATCAAAGGCCTTTAGAAATACAGCACCCTGGAGTGAGGCTACTCCCTATGAATGGGAGTGCTTGTTTCCTGCCTAGGCCCAGGGCAACTGCCTGCTGTGTGGCTGTCCCTGGCACAGGGTGTTACCTAACCTCACAAAGATATCAAAGAGGAGGCATGGACATTCAGGTTCCTGTGTTGTCAGGCTCCTGTCTGGCCGCCTGAATACACATCACCTTCCACAGCTGAACTTGGTGCACATAGGCTGACACATTTGTGATACAAATTGGATGTGGCTGTGATAATTATGAGAATACCACCCACCATACCCTAACTCAGGTATGGTTTATTTTTAAAGAGTATTCTGCAACCAGGAGGTCGACCCATAATTATAGGGTTTTAGAACAGGGGTGCAGCTGTCAAATGGGCACCTGTGACCTCTGAACCTGCTCTGTGCCACTGGTAGGGCAGGCGCTAAAAATCAAGGTACTGATGCAGCAGGGCACAGGGACACACTATGCTTTTGGCATGAAGCTTATGAAAGGGGAATCTGATCAGCAGATTACCCTTTTAGAGATGGAATCACCTGCATCATTTTATTAATTTAGTAAAAATCACACCCTTGCCAAATGGCAATCCATCACATCAGATCAAACAGATCTGAGTTAAAAAAAAAGGCCTAATGTCAGGACTGAATTAAATAATATCAAAATAAAAACAGAATTGCATCAGTAGATTAAGTAAATCAGAAAGATCTGCTAAAAACACCAGAAGGTGCTCTTATCTATTGTAGCCTTTTGAATCAACATTCACATTTTTCAAATCATTTTAAGTTTCATCTAAAAATGTGTTCAAATCTTTCGTGCATATTTGAGTTCCCGCTGTTTCGATAGATTTGAATCTTATTTGTGCCGGGTCGTCCATCCCTAGCCGAGTCAGGCCAACCCCTGCATTGGAGGGCAGTAGAATAAGAATCAGACCCCCTGCCCAGCATACAGTGGCAAAGATTCCAACATTGTATGGCAAGAAAAAGGAAATGTTATGCCACAAATGTGTACATTTGTCAGCATACATTGTAAATTAACATTGTGACAGGTTGCTAAATTTACATAAATCCATGTAGTATGTCCCTATAGTCCTCCTTATTAAATGTAGAAGCTGATGCCCCAGAAATTGAAGAGAAGAGGTTAGGCATCCTGTTTATGAAGATAAGGCTGTCATTATTTCCCAAACTCCAGCAGGCCTCAAAAACAGTTATGAATGGTAGCTGATTGTGACAAATCAACTTCCGGGGCACCAGTGACCCAGGGATGAATATCGGTTTCGAAACAATCAATCAACCCCACACCTCTAGTACACCAGAAGGAATCAGAACAGATTACAATACAAGTGAATTATAAGTCCTCCCTGTCCAATTTTGGTCACATGAATGGAACGGCAGGTTTATCTCTGCAAGGTCGTGGATCGTTGGTTAGTTGCAACACCGCGAAAATACAATTATTACCCAATGATAAAATTGACTATCCAGTTAAGGTTGTATAAAAACATCTACTTTAGTATTAATAGAACAGACAGTTCTAGCACACTACAAATACAACCCACCCTGTAAAGGAACACAGAGGACAGACAGTTTCACATAGGTAAGGGATGCACTCTGGATACTGACAGGAAGGTTGTTGGTAAAGTAATCAGTCTTACTGTTCAAGGATATTCAGTTCCAGCACAAAGGAGGCAAAGGGTCAGAACTCTCTCTAGGGGCCTTCGGAGAAGGACCAGGGGGGCAGAGCCACAATGTACCTGGTGCTGAAGAGGTGCTTGGTGCTCGTCAAGGCGGTTCCAGGGCACTTTGCAGCTCCTGAGACAGGGTTAGTGGCAGGAGACAGCTGTGGGTATCAGGTGGCAGGCAGTTCGGCAAACAAGGCTGAACAGATGTCTGCAGGCTGGCCGGCGTGGTAGCTCAGGGCCAAGAATTGGTGTCTTTGTGCAGGTTGGAGGATCTGGAATGCAGGTCGAGGCATCTCAGATGGCTCTGATGACTGCGGCGGGAGAACAGTCAGTGGTGCAGCCGGATGCTGTTTGAGGACTCGACTGTCTCGAAAATGTCCTTAAAAGATGGATGCTGGATGATGCTTTTAAGTCACTCCTCCTAGCTTCTTCGCAGGGCTCGGGACGACCTTTCAAGGTGGATGGCCCAAAGCTCAGGAGAGTGTTTTCAGGCAATGGCCTTGTCCTTTGTCCAGAGACTCTCCAGCACTTCCCACCTGGGAAGCTTTCTGGCAGAACCTGGCAGGGCACACTGTTTGCTGACTGGGTACCGGTCCTGGAGCTGCTGGATGGGTCCCCTGATTCCAGCATCTCCCTCTGTTCCCTGGGAGATATTTAGGGGAGGGATCTTGCTTCCCTCTTCGAAATCCTGGCCTTCCTTCACTGGCGTAAGATGTAAGGTAGACTGTACCTTCAGCCTGGGTCCCAAAGAATCCTTCTTCTTACTCCTTTTGAAGTTGTCAGATGATCTGCCAAGTGAGGGGTTCAGCCAACTTTTAAAGCCTAATGGACCCCAGCGACTGGTGCATGCTAAGCCTACTTTAATGAACCAATCCTGGCTCGACACCAACAATCTTCTGTTATGCATGTTGTCAGGACCAGGGAGCTCTCCAACAGGACAAATAAGGGCTGACAACATACCTAAGTCCCACCCATCTTCCTGCCTGTTGTAGATCAAAGTGTCTCTATGGTTAACTGAGCTCTCCGTGACTCTTGATTAAAGTGCAGGTCTCCCTTGAAGTATGTGGCGACAGCAGACTTCCTGTCTCCACCAAATCACATACTTCTCCCCTCTGAAAGGAGTCCGCTCTGCAGGGGTTTGCCTATGGTAAATAGTGGACCCAGACACGCATTTCACTGCCTTTCATACAGAGGGGTGGGAACTAGCTGCAAGTGCCACATTGCATACCAAAGGGGTGTTAACCCGCTTTTCCTGTTGTCTGTTCGAGCAAGCAGTCACTTCAAGGCTTGCCTCAATTATCTCTCATTAGTATGCACTGCCACCAGCCGGATCAGACAAAGGGAAAGCAGATCCATGGAGCCTTTGATATTTAAATTAGGCTGCCCATGGCTGGAGGAAGATGTGCCTTCACCCTTCTTGAGGTGCTTTGATGTACCTGTGGCTGTCACATTCCTGCTGAATATGACAGGGGGAGACAGCACATGTAGGTTGTGTCTTCCTGGAGTACATCTGACTAGACATTTCGTGTTGGAAGCAGATGAAATGGGTGCAGAATGGCCTCATACATTTCTCGGAGGTCTATCCCCCATCATTCATTTTTTTAAAATCCAAAAGCCCAGGCGAGCGCACTCTCCCCATGCAGATGGTCGAATTCCTCACACTGATCTTTGCAAGGAAATGAAACTGACCATAGATTGTTAATAAAACTGTGTCAATGGTTTGCACCAGCCGTCATCATAAGAGAGCCAATATTGCACTTGAAGAGGTGTCACTGAAATAAGTTGATTACTTCAACTACCAGGGTGTAAGGTTTACCAAAAATGTCCAATGTTCAAAGCAAATTAACAAAAGTTAAGTAACTTTAAATGGACAAGTGGGAGAAACATGTTCTTCGAATTGCAAATTGGGAAAATATCACCTATTTCCACCTTTGAGGTTTATAAAGCCCAAGTGACTTCAGCTGCAATTTACGGCAGCAAAATTTGGGGACCCTAAACATAGACATCTTGATAAGAAATTAAAATAAATTAGTGAAATTCATTTTTGGGCTTCTACAGGGTACATCTAATAATTCATTTTTCCTCGAATAAAACGATTTCCTGATGAAATCTGCTTCAAACCTTTAGTCTACCGACTTTTCCATCATAAATGTAAAGAACTCTGTTTGTATAAAGGTGTTATGGTAGATGTTATCCAGACTGTCGTTGGGGTTGGTATAGACATGGGTAATGTCTGAGAAAAAAAGATTGGTCTCCAAAATCTGCTAAGTGAGACATCTGTCATTACCAAACCAATGATGGACAATATTAAAACCAGCCTAAAAGCAATGTGCGTGGATGCTGGGATAGATCGTTCATACATCTTACCGAGATCACCAGCTATCTAACCATCGAAGATTCTATTTCTGCCGTAACATTCCTATGCAATATTTTCCCTGTACAGAAAAGATGTTGGGCTTCATTACGAGTTTTGCGATAATCCTTAAATGCGGCGGTAGCGCTGTTACAGCCGCATTTAAGGGACCGCCAAATCACGGCTTCGGCTGATTTCCCCCCAGCTCTTAGCTGGGGAGAAATCCGCCGAAATTTCACGCTCATACTGCCGGCAGAATTTCCCCATTGAGCCCAATGGGGAATGGGGCATTCCCGAATGGGCTCAATGGGGAATGGGGATTTCCCGTCTGCCAAACCCGTGATCCGGTGCTAATAGGGCCGGTGGGTTTGGCGGTAGGGCAGATAACACCGGCGCTAATAGCGCCGACGTTACCGCCCAACTCATGATGAGGCCCTCTGTCTATAAAGATCAGACTAAGGGCCTCATCACGAGTCTGACGGTAACCCTTAAATGCGGCGGTAGCACTATTACCGCCGCATTTAAGGGTCCGCCAGATCATGGCTTTGATGGATTTCTCCCCAGCTCTAAGCTTGGGGGAAATCCGGAGCAAATTTGTCAATTTTCAGCGCGATTACCACCGGCGGGAAATCCACTAGCGGTAATAGCGTGAATTTTCCCCATTGGGCCCAATGGGGAATGACGAATTCCCGAATGGGCCCAATGGGGAATGGGCAATAACCCTTCTGCCTAACCTGTGATCCGGCGCTAATAGCGCTGGGGGGTTTGGCGGTAGGGCTATTAGCGCCGGTGCTAATAGCGCCGGCGTTACCGCCCAACTCGTGATTTAAATGTATTACCAGTAGCAAAACTAACGTCTGCCTGGTTAGCAGCCAATGAGAAATGATGCCCTGTTCTTTATCTGCCCGAGATATCAAGATATTAGGAAAAGATGGTTGAAGCCAATTAAAAAGAAACTAATTCAATAAGTTCGGTAAAAGAAGCATGCATACTGTAGAAAAAACTTCCCATCCTGAAGCTGTATTTGCAGTAGCAAGTTCTATTGATTATGCCAAAGAAGTGTTGATAATTTAGTAGGAAATCTTTTTACAGATCGATGATGAATTTATTTTAACGCTGCAATATGTTATTATTTTTAAGGGGTGTTCTCTAAATAACTGCTTTTATGATATTTTGCACAACCCAGTCATTTTTAAACGTAGCCCTTTTCGATTGCTTAAAATACGAAGGCTTCTTAGGGTTTGGTGAAGACTAAAGCCAGAAATTGACGAATGACTATTGCTATGCATTCTATGTTGTTCTATTTTCTGTCAAAGCTCCTTGTTTTTGCACAATGCACTTCAAACTAGTTTGGAAGAGTAATTTTGGCCATTTTCCCCATGCACTTTGGAAGAAAACTGGAAATGAGACTTATGCTAAAGGCATGCGTTCAAGCAATAAATACTTTAGGAAACATTGAAAACGGAACTCGGGTGAAAGCTATATGCTTTTAACGAGGAACCTCATTTGTTAAGAGCTGCTATGAATTTTAAGTGAACTTGTTATGTATTGTATTTTTCCTATATCTGTACTGACAGTGTATGTCTATTGTCCATCATGCTGTTTTATGGAAAATTTCCAAAATGAACATATTGATTGATTGTTAGTACACGGCCACACTGGCCTACATTGGTGCAGCCAGGCAGCAGATGCTTTCCTACTGTAGTGTGGCATTTATACTGGCAATGCCAAAAGGAGGATTTCTTATATGAGGATTCTGCCATACATTGACAGAGCTAGAATGGACATGTGTTCTTATAGTAGCATTACTGGGATTATGTGCAAATCAAACAGGAGTATGTCATTGTATTGGAATAAATCGGTGCAACTAGAATGGACATGCATGGACACATCCAGCATAAAAGTGTATTTTATACCTGAACCTCTTGAGGGAAAAGGTCATCAAAATGCCTTGGAAAATTCTCCTGTGCACTATTGATGACTTGCGTCTTTTGGATGTATTCACAAGTTGCCCCACAAAACCGATAGCAGACTGTGCAACTAGTATCGATTTTTCACAGCTTTGTAATGCACAATTTGAACCCATTATTTAAAAAGAAATTCTTGGGGAGAACCCCCTGGAATTCACCATGGTTAGTGTGGGTTCCCCAGCTACGTTCGGTCAATCCTGAATATTTGTAGGAAACATTTACGCCCCGCCAGTTAAATAATTCACGAGTTGCCACTGAACACCAATGAAGGTATTATTTTGTGATGTAGGTTACTTAACTATACTGTATGGTGTTTAACATTGTACCATCTGTCAGGAATCTTTTGTTGATGCATCAATCTGATTTGTATGAATATGTTTGTTTTGGCACAGGCTCGTAAAGCAAACTGGTCTTAGAGACAAACTGAAAGGTATTTTAGCAATAGTAACACCCTCTGCAGGAAGGAAGGGCCTAAACACTGATCTCCAACACCATTACCTTATCAGCCCATGAATCTTGCAAAGGGAGCTATTAATGCTGTTAGCACCCTACGTTTTTAAATCAGGGATGGTAGCATGATATTTGTTTGGATACATGGGTCTGAGCACGCCTCGACCCATTTATTCAAGTCAATACTCACCCAAGATGGCAGCCATGGAAATGGTAGGTGCGGCCCCATGTGGAACCCTGCCTACCATTTCCATTGTTGCCTGGGATCCAGGAACAGCACCAGAAACAGGCGAGGGGAGGGCAAAGGCAGCGACCAGAGCAAATGGGAAGTAGGGGGGATATGGCGGGGCTGGTACAAGCAGCTATCTGCTTGCTCAGAACATGGGCTTGGATTGTGAGATTCAGCCTGCAATTACAGCAGCCTGATTGGTTGCGGGGCCAGGGTGCCAATATATGCATCTATGTTGTCAGAGTTACATTATGGAATAGTGCTCTGTATCAGCTTTTTGGAGTAAAGCGCTATATAAACATAATAAATACAATACAATATTGAGGCATTAATGGCTGCTCCCATGGGTTGCCTGGCCGGTAACAGCTTCAACATTGGCTATGGGATGCTACCAGCATATTAACTGCAGGAACAGGGTACCTGACATGGTTAAATATGTCATAGGTTTTTAGTTTTGCCTTTGCACTACCTAATATACAAAACTCTTTGATTGAAATACAGATAGTAAGGAGAGGAGATATAAGGAGGCACATACAGCATGTGGGCGTCGTTTGACCTTTTACCCACTCATTGATCATCTCTTGCTAGGCTAATCGCTATAATCCATTATCACCCACTTGCTGCTCCCAACACACCATCCAGGGATCTCTTGGAGCAAGCTATCTCAAGCAGAAACATCAAATGATGGCCTGTCAGTGTTATTTCTAAGCAGTCTTCTGAGAGTTACTGGCTTAGTTGGAGTTGTACATATACTCCTGGTGTAATAAAAAGTGTCTTAAGCAAAGGTGTCTTCCAGCAATTAATGTATAAGCAATATGTGTGTCCTTGCATCTGTTCCTTGCACTGAAGTCATTTTCATAAGTAAGCATTGGCAAAGCCAATGCTTTTGGCTTGTGGATAGCTATTAGGCATTAGCCAGACACCAGCATTATATGCCCACGCACTCATACATTTTCCATCTGTTGCCATTTTATTGCCCGGAAGTACCATTAAGGCAGTGCTTGGCAAATGCCTGCCATGTGCATACACAAAAGCCCAAACGGTTGGCTTTGCCAATGCTTGTTGAAATGAAGGGAGCAATGGGGAGAGAAAAGTGCATTGGGGATTATGCAGACGTGCAAATAGATTGGTGTAGAGCTGCTCACAATGAGTAAGGGCAGTGGAAAGGAAAGAGAAATCTTCATGAATGTTTTCAGCAGCCAAAGGACTTAAACCCGCCCACTAATAGGTAGACTTTCAAAAGCCATGTAAAGGCGCTTGTAGCAGAAAATGGAGCCAGGAGCAATGCAGTTGAGAGTGACAACATGGCGGCTGCCATAAAAAGGAGGAGAACAGGGCATGGTGGATTCAGCACTCATTCCCAGCCCAGTGATTTATCTGAGTTCCCAGGGTGCTAATGTAACTGATTATATTCTCATGATAACAAAATAGGTAATTCAAAAAATATATTAATAATGCTTCTCTATGCCGGAATACTTTATTGTTCAATATACCTTAACAGTTATTCATAGGTGGAGGAAAAGACAATGACCTCATTACGAGAGTGCCGGTCTGGTAACAACAGTGCCGGTAAGCATACCGGCACCGTTGTTACCGGAGGCAAACTCTGAGTTCTGTGGGCAGCTGCCGTCCCACCCGCCAGGTGTGACCTGGCGGGCAGGACGGCACCCGCATGCAGACATTGACGGAAGCACTGGCACTGTTGCACACGGTGCCGGTGCTTCCGTCCTCCCCACTCCCATTAAGTCCTATTGGACTCAAGTGGGAATGGGGAGTAACGTTTCCGGCGCATGACTCCACGGACCGCCAGGGCTGTAATGCCCCAGTTATTCTGTGAAACCGGGCGCCGGATAAAATGATAACTCCAGCGTCAGCCTGCCAGTTTTACCGGCATGGCTACTGCCGGGGTTGTAATGAGGCCCAGTATTCTGCTCAAGGGCATTTAACAGAAGTGTGCAAACAAAAGCATACAGTAAGACTAAGGGCATCATTATGAGTTTGATGCTACCGTAAAAACATGGTGGTAATTCTATTAGTGCCAAGTTTTTTGATATTAACAGAATTACTGCCATTTTTGCCACACCACCGAATTCTGAGTCTGGAGGTGAAGTGGGGGATTCACCTCTATCATAAATATGGAGGTGAATCCTCCACTTAACCTAAAGAAATCTGTGGAATTACTGTGGCAGAATTACCACTCACATTATTTCCACCAAAATTACCAGAGTGTCCTGTGGACTCAAAACATGGGTATTTACACTTTCCTGCCACCACTCATTATCCTGTGCAAAATCCATGGGACCATTGGTGTTAATGGCAACCGATTTTGGCATTAATTTGGTGAATTAACTGAGAATTACCACCAAACCCACTATGACCCCTGAATACTGTACTATTCTGGTTAAAAGGCCTGACTGGGTTATGAGATGGATGCTTGTACTAGATGCCTGTCTCAGACCCTTGCTGTCTGGAGTCATAGGAACTATTAGTGAGAGATTTCTCAAGTGGAATATGTTCAGTTGTTTTCTGAAGCACAGAAGATATTGGGCTATCGTCGGATTGGGTGGAAATAATTTCTAGGCTTCTTAGCACGCCTGCAGAGCCCTGCCAAGGGGTTGCTGCTCTCTGAATATTGGCTTCTAGGCACAATGGATCTTTGTTTGTAGACCGCAATCTCCATCTGACTAGACAATGCATTTGCTTATAAAATGTCAGTCTGTATGTGAATAGATTTCTTGTACTACGGTGGAGATTTTGGTAGGCTAGAAAATGAAAAGTGTAGAATGCACACCAATATTAGATAAAACAATTTAGACACATTTTCAGGTGCAAGGGAGAAAACTGCAACCCTGGCATGGAAGTTGCCATAGAAATCAAGAACTAAAAGCGTCCAAAACTGGTGGACACTCCCGTCCCCAGCACACTATTGTTATTGGAAAACCAATCAATGTTCAAGATACTCAACAAAATTGGTAGAGTTAGACCAAATAACCTAATCAAGAATATTTATGAACAACATACAATGACAAAAGGTATGTAAGGTACATAGATTGAATCAAAAAAGCTCAATGCGTTTTGGGAGGACTCCTTCACCAGGAGCAGATAGACAGAGGTGCAAGCTACAAATAAAGAAATGATTTGTTTTAAACGAGTACAACATATGAAGTAATGAGGTAATCTTACATTTTCTCTCAATCTCACGTGATTATCTGAATCAATTCACCTGGATAGTTTCAGGAGTAACCCTTCTCAATTTTCAATTCGCACAGGGAAACTCCATATTATACACAGACAGTTCAATGGAGCGTAACCACTAATGACGTTCGATATATCTATCTACCTCTCTCTCTCTCTCTCTCTCTCTCTCTCTCACTCTATCTATCTTTCTGTTTTTCTATCTATCTTCCGATGCTTAGCAGTCAGCAGTCATCCCATGACTTGCAAGTTGTGACTCTGGTGGGTTCAGGCCGAGGACTCCAATTGTCCTTGAGTAGGGACAGCATCAATCAGGAGATGGGGGCAGGGCTGAGTAGTTTACCACATATTCACATACACGTGTTGCTCTGCATCTATCTATCTATCTATCTATCTATCTATCTATCTATCTATCTATCTATCTTTTATATCTGTCAATCTGTATATCTATCTATTTACATGTATATCTCTCTCAATCTATCTGTATCTGTCTGTCTATCTACCTGCCAATCTCTCTCAATCTATCTATCTTTATGTCCCGCTCTCTCAGTCAGATTATCTGTCTATTTCTTGTTGGAGACAAACTCCCAGGTAGGTTCGAGGACTACTAGGAGTTTGCAGACTCACGGAAGGCCCAACACCTTCCCACAAATGGATTGTAGACCCAGCCAGACAGCAATTTCAACCTGCGGTTTATTACAGCAAAAACCAACAGGGATCAGTACAAGGATCGAAGAAATCCGTGGACGACTCAATGTCTCCTGGCTCGCAGGCCAGTTTTGTAACCTATTTGTGTCATAGTGACATCACAAGCTGGGCCCAACTCCAGAAAACCTATCGCCATCTGGGATTGGTCGTCAGGAGCCTAATAACCTATATTGTCCTATATATGCATTACTCTACTGGCTCTCGCCTGTCAGGTGGCTGGCCTGGTCCTTCCCCAAATCACCATCTCTAAACATTGTTGCACTGTGAGGGTCTTACCATTGGTTCTTGCCTGTTGCTATACACCCCTAGGATACTGAACTGTGGTTGGCTAGAGCTGATGTCCCCAGGCCTGGGACCCTAAAGGTTTTTCAGCTCTCTGTGTACCTTCTCAAGATAATAAGAAAAACTATGTGTCAGCATTGTAACGTGTGTGTACCACTATAGTCTCTGAGAGTGCCCGTTCACATCGTGCAACACTTGTCTCATGTTTTAACGACTTTGTTGCAGTTTCTGTCTGTCGGCGTGAGATCGACTCTCCTTCCCAGCTTCCAGTTTCGGTTCATCATCTGATTCGGCCGGGTCACGTGTTCAGAGACCGTGATTTGGAGCTCTGCTGCTCTGAATGACTCTAAGGGCTTCATTACACGGAAGGCGGTGAGCCATGGCGCTATTAGCGCCATGGCTCATGCCGGTAAAATACCGGCACCGCCTTGGCGGAAAGGGGATTTACCGCCCCATTCCAAGGTTGGTGGGGCGGTAAATCCCCCTTCCGCCATTGCCCTTCCCCATTCCCATTTCTGCCCCATAGGGCTCTATGGGAATGGGGAAGGCGCTAATTACGGCACCGCAATTTTGCGGTGCCGTAATTAGCTCCGAGGTCCCTTAGCGGGTTGGTTTTTAATGCCTGCAAAAAGCAGGCGTTAAAACACCAACCCGCTAAGGGACCTCCTAGTAAGGCGGTAATGGTTAACGGCCACCGTTACCATTAACGGTGGCTGTTAACCATTACCGCCTTCCGTGTAATGAGGCCCTAAATTATGAGAAATTATTCACATTTACTGCAGCTAGTGTTACTGTCGTTCAGGGAATGGAATGTCACTCATATCTGTTGGCTTTGGCAGCGGGCTCCGTCTCACAGGTTTGCTCTCTTGTGCAGTCTGAATTCAGCTGAGCTCAGGTCTTACTGAGAGGCTTGTGGCCTGCTGTGATATTCCTAAGCCATTAAATGGCTTCTACATGTTCGTGCTATTCTATATTTGTCATATGTTAGTTGCACGTGGTTCTGTCAGATCGCGTAGGGTCTCCTGCAGCTCCATATGTTTTAATTGCATATAAGCAAGCTTACTCTGGATCGCGGGCTCCTTGCGGTATCTGCGTTGCTGCGGTTAAGCTAATGACAAAATAAAAGCAAAGGCAGCATGTGTATGTATCTGTCCTCTAACTTATAGAACTGTACGCTCATGTTCTTCATGTACTCAAGTGCGTGTTTATGTCCCGATGTGTGTATGGCACCTGCGCTTCCTGTCTACCGCTGCTATGTTGTGGTGTCTCTAAAGACATCAGTAATGTGGCTTCTTGGCGCTTTAATCAATACTGTCAATTGAAGTCTCCTTAGTTACAGCCTGAGGCTCTTTGTCCACTCTGGGTAGGGTTTGTACCGCACCTAGTCTGTAGGTCTGGCTGAGTGGGTACCTCTTGACATATTGATAGATCATTGGAGCACTGGGAATTGGCCCGAAATAGTATGGGTGATCAAGGTATCTCCTGTTCTTCTTCTGTGTCATGTATCTTATAGGAAGGGGAGAAGGGGTGAATTTGCCCATCCCTCTTCATTCTCTCTCAATCTATCTATCTATCTATCTATCTATCTATCTATCTATCTATCTATCTATCTATCTATCTATCTATCTATCTATCTATCTATCTATCTATCTATTCAATGAAAAAACTTTAGTTAAACTTTAGTTAAGGCATTAAACATATTGCAACAAAATCCCTGAAATTCAGCGCATTTAGGAATCTATGATGGCTTAAATGGAGCTCTAAATGTACTACTGGTGTGATCAAAATGTCTTAAGCCTCGAGTCTTCATCCACTTTATTTATAAGAAGTATATATGTGCTTCACTGAAGATTTACGAATAGCAGGCATTAGCAAAACCAAATGTTTTGGCTTATATGTAGATATTACACTGGTGTTTGCCAGGCACTGTTATATGCCCAGCTACTGGCACCATTTTGAAGCTGCTACCAAAAAGGCCAGTTAAAACCATTACGGCAGTGCCTGACAAATGCCCATCCCATGCCTACACAAAAGCCAAAACTGTTAGCATTGCCAATGCGCGTTTCTTTAATTTCCAATGGGTTTGGCAAAACACTGACACTGCATTAACAGTGGTTGGATTTGTTTTCTTTTTTTCAATTCACAAGGTCATCTTATCTACTCAAGACTTTTGAACAAGGTTTCCTTAACATTTCTTTTTATCCATTTCCAGTTGCAGCTCCAAATGGCTCCATTAATTTGAGAAGTTTTGCTTCCCAATGGTTTTGACGGCTTTGAATTTGTTTTGAGCTGGTTTGGCGATCCGTACCAGTCCAGTAATGTTGCCATCATGGATTCAAATAGCAATCAGAGAAACAGAATGACTGCTCTGTGTGCACCCCTTATTGAATTAATTGTGTTTGGAAGTCTTTGTTTTGTTTTTAACACAGTTTGATAGTGTGTTTCTTTCCTTCTGGTATGGTTGTTTCAGAAGACAATAAACACAAAATACTAGTAGCATAATTCAGGAGATTATTGATCTCAGTAAACCACTGTCAGAGGGTGGCAGTTCATGTATGAGCTAGGGTGGGGCGGACCAGGGTAAGTGGAAGTATCTGGGGGTTAGAATGACCAGGCAAAACATGGGTCATCAGGGTTTCCAGGCAATGTTCAGTCTGACTTTGCGACGAGAACCAGCAGCGCTGGTTGTGTTACTAACAAACGTCCGGAAGATCGAACCTACTTGCATCGAGGACAACATTTCCTTAAGGAACAGGGTTATGCACTGCCTATGGAATATATGATGTGTTACTCAGTTTATGGGAAGAGACCTTTTGATGGCAAAACATTCATCCTGGGTAGGTTATAGTGCAAAGAGCATCCATGGGGACTGTGTTATCATAACAGCATGCAGCAAGGGTAGAGGGCAGGAGCCCCTCGCACCCCCCCCCCCGAAGCCAGAATCCAGCTCCAGGAGTGCGGGCACACGGAGCAAGGCCTGCCTGACCTTGTCCCAACGGAGCGCCTGACCCCGCAATTCCGGGCGCATCGCGGCGCCACAACGAGGCCGCATCTTCACTTTTCTTCGGCCTGCATCCGCCGGCAGGCGGAAACGCCGGCCACGACGAAGCCATACTAAGGCCTGTTGGGTGCCCATGACCTCCATTCCACTTGCCTGCAGCAAGGGTAGAGGGCAGGAGCCCCTCGCACCCCCCCCCCAAAGCCAGAATCCAGCTCCAGGAGTGCGGGCACACGGAGCAAGGCCTGCCTGACCTTGTCCCAACGGAGCGCCTGACCCCGCAATTCCGGGCGCATCGCGGCACCACAACGAGGCCGCATCTTCACTTTTCTTCGGCCTGCATCCGCCGGCAGGCGGAAACGCTGGCCACGACGAAGGCCATACTAAGGCCTGTTGGGTGCCCATGACCTCCATTCCACTTGCCTGCAGCAAGGGTAGAGGGCAGGAGCCCCTCGCACCCCCCCCCGAAGCCAGAATCCAGCTCCAGGAGTGCGGGCACACGGAGCAAGGCCTGCCTGACCTTGTCCCAACGGAGCGCCTGACCCCGCAATTCCGGGCGCATCGCGGCGCCACAACGAGGCCGCATCTTCACTTTTCTTCGGCCTGCATCCGCCGGCAGGCGGAAACGCCGGCCACGACGAAGGCCATACTAAGGCCTGTTGGGTGCCTGTTTGGAGCCATAGGAGCCAGGGGCCAGGAACTTTGCCCTTTCCGCTCCAGGTAAGCCAACGCTGCCACCCCGCACGGTTGCACATGTATTTTGTCACTCGCCCACAGCTACAACTACTATGGACCACGTCCTGTACTCCCACGACTGAACCTCGTGCATCCCTTACGTGCACCTCTCCTTAGACCTTTATTTACATCCCCATTATTTACAAGTATACCCTGTATGGCCTATCCAATGCCACCCTGTTTCTAGATGCCTCTACTTTGCCGAGTAAACCGTGGTGCACTGTTGCTTAGCCGCCTAACTGCACCATTTTCGAATCTAGATGTCCTGTACTGTGCCTACTCACTTGATTTGCACTGCTGTTAGCTGTCCAATTGTGCCATTTCGCATCTAGCTATTCTTGTACTGTGCTTACTGACCTGTTTTGCACTGATGCTAGCCGCCTAACTGCGTCACTTTTGAATCTAGATGTCCCTGTACTGTGCCTATTCACTTGATTTGCACTGCTGTTAGCTGTCCAATTGTGTCTAGTTATTCTTGTACTGTGCTTGACCTGTTTTGCACTGATGCTAGCCGCCTAACTGCGCCACTTTTGAATCTAGATGTCCATGTACTGTGCCTACTCACCTGATTTGCACTGCTGTTAGCTGTCCAATTGTGCCATTTCGCATCTAGTTATTCTTGTACTGTGCTTACTGACCTGTTTTGCACTGATGCTAGCCGCCTAACGGCGCCATTTTTGAATCCAGATGTCCCTGTACTGTGCCTACTTACCTGACTTGCACTGTTGCCAGCTGCCTAATTGTGCCATTTCGCATATAGATGCCCCTGGACTGTGCCTATTGTCCTGAGGTACACTACTCTGCACTGAACCCTTATAACCATATCCTCGGCACATTGAGAAATACAAGTTGCGACATGCAGCCAAGAACCTTTGCCAGCATTATCCTTATATGTATAGTCCTCCTAGGACTATCAGCCTGCACTGCCGATAGCCACCGCACAAGTATAACTAAGATCTTACTTATTCGCCCATCAATCATGCTCTACCATCCTGTGCCTATATCGAACCCTTACCTCAATGACCCAGCCCTCTGGCTCAAGCACTTTGCTACCAAACCCACCCCAAACATCCCATGTTCTGTACAACAAAGGAATAGCAGACTTAGAACTAGACTGCCTAGACCACCCAGTATTGTGCACAATCGCACTGCCCTTCCACTACCCACCCCTACAGCAACGCCTAGCCCTCCACCATCCACCCTACCTATCGCAGCACTCAAGGGAGCCCTTATCAATGCTAGATCCCTCACAGCACACGCCCTTGACATCGCTGACCTCATCACGGTCCAGAACCTGGACTTCCTAGCTATTACCGAAACCTGGTTACATGAAGCCTCTGGTCCTCTCCTCGCTCTATCCCTACCCAAGGGTTATACCATCATCAGAAACGACCGCCACTCCAACTTGTCGAAAGGTGGTGGAGTCGCCTTTATTCACAGCAACAAAATCGTTATGAGAGCTGCTCCCCTCATACAATTTAGTTCTGCAGAATCTCTCTCAGTGAAACTATCACTCTCTCCTACCAATACAGCAACACTCCACCTTATATACAGACCTCCAGGCCCATTAGGTTCATTCACAGAGGTTGCATCCACCCTGTCGACTAACACCAAGCCCAACTCTCAGATACTGCTACTAGGAGACCTTAACCTAGGTCTCTCAGATCCCAAGGACCACATGGCTACTGAAGAAGACACCACCCTCTCCAACCTAGGCTTCCAGCAGCGTATTCGTGATCCCACACACATCAAAGGAAGAACGCTCGACTGGCTAGCCGACCTTAACTGTAACACCAATGTCACTTCTAATGATGCATGCGCCTGGTCGGACCATCATGTTATTACCTTCCTCCTTCTAGCCACCAACCCCCAACCCATACCTACCATAGCCCCCGCTATACCTACCAGAAACAAAAAAGATATCACCAGGGAGAAACTGCTTCCTCTTATCCTCCCTTGCTTGAACACCTTTGCTGCACAGCAGAAGGATAAGGACCCCACTGTCCTAGTAGACATTTATAACAGCCTAATGACCAATGCCATTGAGAGCTTAGCTCCTTTAAAAATCCGTAAAGCTAAACAACAGTCCCACCTGAACACTTGGTTCACCCCGCAGCTCAACGCGATGCGTAAAGTAAAGCGCAAAGCTGAAGCCCTTTGGAAAAGCCATCCCAGTGCTGCTAACAAAGCCTCCCTTCTAATCACCTCTCTTAATTACAAGGAGGCCATATTACAAGCCAAAAAGGAGACATACAACACACGAATATGCCAGGCAGAATTGAACACCAGGGAATTATTCAAAATCCTTAAAGAGCTAGAATCTCCCTCCCCTGCACCGGACACGTGCACTAAGGACAGCACCTGGTGCAACAACATACAACATGCCCTTCTTAACAAAATATCCACCTTACAAGCCAAAATCAACGCCAAACAAAACACCCTCCACACCCCTTCATTTAGCAATACCAGGCCACCCAAAATAACAACCCTCGACTCCCCGGTGCCGTTTAGCTTCACACCACTCACCGTTCTGGAGGTTGAAAAAATCATCCGCAATCTAAAACCCTCAAATTGCCAAGGGGACACCTGTCCAGCCCCTATCATTAAGGAGTCGGCTCATGACCTCGCTTCTTTTATAACCTCTTTCATCAATGCCTCCTTTCAATCGGGAGTGGTCCCCAATAACCTAAAGGATGCTTGGTTATCCCTCTCCTAAAAAAACCCACCTTAGACCCGGAGGTTCCAACCAATTATAGACCCATCACAACGGTCCCTTTTCTGCTAAAGATCTTAGATAGAGCAGCCTATCTTCAGATACAGAACTATCTGGAATCAAACAACCTACTAGGCATGAGACAATCCGGCTTCAGACCGAAGCATGGTACGGAGACAGCCCTCCTTGATCTCAAGACCCAAATCGAGGATATCAAAGACAAAGGTAAACTAGCCATGCTACTGCTACTAGACTTATCTGCTGCCTTTGATCTGGTTAATCACCAAATCCTCTGTCACCACCTGAAAACTGCAGCTCACTTCTCTGACATGGCCACAAACTGGATTCAATCCTTCCTGGCAAACAGACAGATGAGGGTATTCTCGCCCACCTCTGCGGCTGACCCTGCACCAGTCCCGTGCGTTTCCCCCACCCTTTATAATGTATTCACTAAACCCTTATTCGATGTGCTTGATTACCTGGGTGTTACCTACACAAATTATGCGGATGACACCCAGATACTCATCCCCATCACGGGTGATTACACTTTAGACTCAAAAGCCTTGAACGATGTCTACCATGTCATTCAAACTTGGATGGCCCAACATGAGCTCTGTCTCAATGATGACAAGACAGAGCTCCTCATCCTAGGTACTCAGCAAAGACTAAACAAACTGAACCCTATGTTTAGTTCCTTTAACATTGATGGAAACATAACTAAAGTTTCTAAAGACACAAAAACACTTGGAATCTACCTTGACTCCACCCTCTCCCTTCACAGACAAACCAATGCAGTTGCGGCGGCCGCCGCCTATACCTGCAAGTTGATCACAGCCTGTCGTCCTCTCCTCTCCTCATATAACTGCACTACCCTGGCTAGGACCCTGGTCATGTCTAAACTTGACTATTGCAATGCATTGTACCAGGGCACTAACCAGTGTAACCTAGACAAGCTCCAAATTATACAAAATAACGCCATCAGGGCAGCCCTCAATATCCCCAGATCTGCACACATCTCGGATACCAGGAAGAACCTTCACTGGTTGTCAGTCACCCAAAGGATCTCACTAAAATCGCTTGCCCTTACCTACAAATGCCTGAACAATCTGGCCCCCACGTATCTCTCCTCACGATTCACGATGTACACTCCAGTCCGATCACTTAGATCTACCCTGAATCAGAGCCTAACGATACCCAGATACAAGCTCCAAACAGCCGGTGGGTCTAGCTTCCCAGTCCTGGCAGCCAAACTGTGGAATACTGTCCCCTTGACTATCAGAAACCTCCCCTCCTTCAACCTTTTCAAACACAAAGCCAAATGTTGGCTCGCCTCCTCCAATGCCTAAGATTCTTACTAAAACGTGCTGCAATAACATCAGTAAGGATGCATTACTTGACTTTCCATGTACCACCTACACATGTCTATTTCTATGCCTTACTTATTGTTGATATATCATCATTGTATGCAACGTATGTAACCATTGCCTTAAGAAATGCGCCCGGTAGCCTCCGGGCCTGGTCTGCGCTATACAAATAAAATAAATACAAATAAATACAAATACAAATACAAACTCTAAACCATCCCTGGAAGGTAGTAGATCTTTGATGGCAGGGTTCACATAGTCAACATAGTTCAGATATTGGTTTCCACCCACTGGGATTTTTCTATTTATTTATTTAATTGTTTTTTTATAGCATGTCTAATACCATACCTGAGTTTGGTTTCTAAGCACGGATTCAGGATTCGAACCACTGTTGCTCTGCGTGGTCCTGCTTCCGACAGCGTGTCGCCCCTGTGCAATCCTCCATTCTATAGGCCTGGCTGTGAGATGGAAGAGAAACTCCAGGGGAGCCACTGACCCAAGCCTGGTATCAGGAAGGAAGGGAGCTTTTCCACTCTCTGTTGATTTAGGATTGCTAGGTAAAGGGGGTATTCATCACGTTCCAGGGTCGCTATCTCCAAACAGATTTGAATGTCTGGATGGGTTGGATGAGATTGATTGACACAAGGTTCCGATTAAGAACGCTGCCGAGGTATCTGGAGATTTGTAAGGCCAGTGCTAAAAGTTAATGAGTTAGGCAAAGTAGGAAGCAGCAGGATCAATCATACAGTGGCCTAGGTGGAAGTTTTAGATTTTAGGATTTTGGTTTGGAATATCGCTGGGTAAATTGTAAACTGCAGGATCAGGTCTGGTGGGACTTTTTTAATGACTGCCAGGTCTTTCGACTTCAGGAAACTTGGCCGCTGGCGCCAATTAATCTTAAGCACTTTTTAGTTTTTCATGTCCCAGTGGTTAGACCTGGAAAAAAGGGTCATCCCTGAGGGGAACCGGGGGAGGCGGGGCAATTTATATTTCTGGCAATTTGGTGTGGGTTATTTAACAACTTGTGGAACCAAATGCGAAAAAATGTTATTGCTGGTAAGAGCCAGGGGGAATTCCCTCTTGGTCTGGTCCATTTCTACAATTATGAAACTGGAAATGGTTCTGCGGATCTACTCAGCTATTGAACCAGGCCATGTTAAATGACCATGACCAACAAGGACGTGATTTCCTAGTTATAGTGGGGGAGAGGAGTTCACTTCAGGATGGGGATAGGAGGGCGCTTACTCTTTGATAATGAAGAGAAACTGGCCTTATCTGGTCCCAAATTAGTTTTGACCGATCCTACAATCAACAATGGAGCCGTTGTTGTATGTGTTATTTTCATAGAAATTGGCTACAGAGCCATACATGGTAGATTCCCTTGGAATACCACTAGGAATTATACCTTTGATAATGGCATATTTAACAGCATTATTGATTGCATACATATCCCAATGAAGTGGTGGGGCGGTATCTGCGGCATTGAAATCCCACGCTGATGTGAGTGTGACCATAATCCCTTCTTATTTATATGGACTAAAGAAGGGCAAACGATTGATAATGGGTGCATGCTTGTAGAATCCCCTGAAAAGGGGGTAAAGGGCAGAGTGTTGCGCTGGAAAGATGATATGGAGATTTAGCTAATCAATAAGGTGATCGCGCTAACAGAGAAGTGCTCATGATCTGTTCAGATGTCAATATCACACCTACTGTTACGACTGATGCGTTTAGTCACTTTTTATCCAAAAGTAACAGTTTTGTTAGGCTTACTAAGTCTGATGGGAGCCGTCGGATAAGGAACAAATCTTGGTTCGTGATCAGCTGTAAGTATAAGAAGAGGGCACTCGTTGAATTACAGAAAGCTACTGCTCCTAATTCCAATTTGATCAGACATAGACGAAGGGATTACAAAAGTTAACTTGTTAAAAGAAAGGAAGAAATAGCCAGGGAAAACTGGGAAGCATTATGTATGGGGGGTAACTACTCAGATGGAAATTCTGTCTGGAAAATAATATTTAGAAATTGTAATGGTCTGAATCTGGGCTTTCAAGCAATTCCGGAAGGCCATGAGGCAGAAAGGATCCAACATTTTCAAATTCTAAATAACTCAGGAGCCGATTCTGGGAAAATGTCCCCCAATACCTATCAAGGAAGTTGAATGAGTAATGGGGAGACAAATAGTCTGATGGGGTTCCTAATGATCTCTTCCATTCCCACATGAATGTGTGGGCCCAGGGGTGGAATGGGAACCAAAAGAGGCCCTGGAAATAATGTTCAAAGTTGCCACATATTACACATTTTCAACAAGCCCATTCCTTTTCTTATGGGAAAAATTGGAAATACAACAAAAAAGAGGCCATTCTGCACAGGCCTGCCAGGAAATCTCCAGAGTTCCCTATAGGTCAGTTCACCACTGTGTGGGACCTTTTTTGGTGTAAATATTCCATGCAATTATGTATGCTGGCTCGCACCTGAGAGTTGGAAAACAGGCACTGTTGTTTCCATCTACAGAAAAGGGAATAAATCCCTACTTTCCACTTATTGAACGGTATATCCAAGGTTTTTGCAGGAATCATCTTGAGGAGATCAGTTAATTGCAGACTGTAACATTCTTTCTGATATGCATCTGGCCTTCATGAAGGGGATGGGGTCATGTACATCTATGTTTTAATTTAAACCTTATTTTGGTGAAATACGCCATTGGTTTGGGGTCTCCCGTCTATTGGGCCTTTATGTACCTAAGATTAGCTTTACGCTACATAGACAGGAGGATCTTTTGGCATACCTTACATGGAATGGGTGTTCCGGAAACTTGGATTAAGGTATTGGAAGCCTTTCTTGTCGATTCTCAGGTCTGGGTCTGTTTTGAGAAAGGAGAGGAACTAAGTGACTCTATTAGGTTGGGAAAAGGGGTTTGACAGGGGCGCATACTCGCACGTCTTCTGTTCAATCTTTATTTTACTCTCGTGCTACCTTCTTGGAAGCCTCAAGTACTGATGCCCCACTCTGCAAGGGTAGAAGACTCCAGGTCTTAAATTATGCGGATGCTGCTCTACCGTTGGCCAAGATCCCCAATATTCCTGCAACTGCTGGTAGATAAGTATGGTGAATACGTGGCTCATCGTGACCTAAAACCCGTTTCATATATGCCTGCTCCCCTGGTCACCTGTGTCAAGCATGCCACGCCTCTAGCCCCCTTGATCTAGAACACTTACCCTGACGAAAATGTATTATATGCTATTGCCACCTGTAACTAGGGGCCGATATGCATATCTCACTACTTAGCTTGTCCCGTGCATTACCTGTTGTCTCCTCCCTTTAAGATGGGGTTGGCGCTCATGTTCTTATGCCACCTATTTTGACCATATGCACTACCTGCTGTTGCCACCCTTTAAAATGGGGCTGGCATTCATGTTTTTGCTACCAATGTTGACCATTTGCATTACCTGTGGTTGCCACCCTTTAAGATGGGGTTGGCGCTCATGTTTTCATGCCACCTATTTTGACCATATGCACTACCTGCTGTTGCCAAACTTTAAGATGGGGCTGGCTCTCATGTATTAAGCTACCGACTCTGACCACATGCACTTATGTAACTAAGCAAGTATTCTTAACAGCGCCACGATGCCCGAGGGCAGTTGTGTGCTTTAGAAATGCAAATTAATAAATAAATAAATAAATATGCGATGTGTATCTTCAGGAAACAGAAGATGTGCTTGCTAATATTCATGGGTGGTCACGATTTACTGACCGGTTTCCATGTTGACTATTTAGAGATAAGGGTTAATGAGCGGCTAACCTGGATAGATTACACTGTAAGACAAGGGACAGACATGTGACAGGTCATAGGCGAAATTCGTAGACTTGCAAGCACTCTTCAGATGTTTTTTGTGGAGCAAATGCTGACAGTATATCGCAGTTAGGGGATCGCCAAAGGGGGTTGTGGGAGCGAGTTGTGTGGATACGGGAACCTGGAGGTTCTGCAGAAAACTGAGAATAACTTTCGTGACTTTTGGGTGTTCTGTTTCCACATTAACATATGCTACCCATCGGGAGATGGGTCAACCATATCTCACTGATGTATTAACTCTAAGGCCTTACCTTTGTTGGTATACTTTGTGGTCTTGTAAGGGAGGGATCTGACAAAAAAGCTATTTATTAACTTAAAGGAATGGTTCAGTAAACATTTTTTATTGCCCCTACGGGTCGGCCATGTGTTTTTAAGCCTAAGTCGCTCAATTTCAGAAACATTTCCTATGGACCTTACCCGAGTTTGCGTCCATTAAACACACGCGAAAACAGGCAGTAGGGCGCCGCCAATTTGTGATAATCTTATCACTTGCCGCATCGCCCTGGCTGACCTGATTTTGCGGCACTAAATCATATCCCCCGCCCCTGAGCCTGTCATCAGCAGACACGTACCGCCCATTTCACAACGCCAAAGCACGTCTCGTGTCAACATTTGCTGCGCTTCAGCTAATGACGTGTCGCCATGGAAATGGCAGGACGCCTCTTTCCTCAATAAGTATAAACAGACCGTTTCACAACACACAGCACCAGATTTTCGATTCCATTCCTCTCTCTGTGTTACTTTGAGTATTCTGTGACTCGTTTCTGTGCTCTGGTCAGCTACCTTCATTGCTTGTAGCCCGTGTGAACAGATACCAGTATCACCAATATAAATTATTTTAGTTTGTTTAATACACAATGGCTACAATAATGCCCTACATGTACGAGCCTGAGTACACCGAGGAGGAACTGGAAAGGGAAACACGTGAAAACGATGGGTCTTCGGACGGCAGTTGGGAGGACGATTCAACAGCTGAAGAGCCTGGACCTAGTCGCATGGACGGTGTTTCCACCTGGTGCACATGCAATCGGTGCGAGCTAATGCCAACCGAGGACGAGAACTGCTGCTGCGTTGAAAACTCGGGATGCGTGGCCTCCTTTCGGAAGGCGAGCCACGATCGCAATGCATCACCGAGCTGCCATACTTCAGGGCAGCCTGCCTCACACGGTCCGTGTTGAGGATAATGATGGTGCTTATGCACGAACTTCGTGCAACTGTTCGTCCTCGTAATCCGGGTAATGAGTAAGTATACTCATGAGTAAGTATTGTCATGCCACTCCTATTTCATGGTCTTCTACTATATCCAAAATTACATATAGATATCATTGTAACGCATGAAAGTCATTCTATAGTGTGCAGTGTCTAGATAGCATTTGTCCGAGCAGAATGCCATTAGTTACAAGAATTGTCATTGACAACAAACGTTTATTAAACTTATCTTGGTCATTTAAAAACAGTTTGTTTCATTCCTTTTCACAGGTGGTGCAGGCTGGTGGCCTATCGTTCCTTTACATAGTGGGTCACGGGAGGCTTGGACACCGCGTTCAAAGAGTAATACCCGCCTGTGCCGTTCGTGCCATAAGAGAAACGTTCCCGAGTGACAGCAGTCAGTACAGGGGATTTTCTCTCACTGTGCTGCAACCTGACCTGTACAATGTGTAAATTCTTGTATGTTTGTGTCATCAAAATAAGATACAAAATAAAACACCACATATATTTTAACAACGGTTGTTTCGATTTTTTAAAGTAATCAAGTGTGTCTCCATTCAAGGATGGACGTCAGACATCTGTGCTCCAAATGGGTGAAGGTCAGGTCGCTGTGAAGCAGGGTGGTCACTATCTAAGCTAACACAATATATTCTCAATAATGCATGCAGGTATTGAGGACACGTTTGTGGAGATGAACTAGCTATGTGCGTAGTTCAGGCTGGTTCACATGCAGGACAGTGATCGAAGAGGAAGAGTGATGTGTTACATTTATTAGCTGTTACAAATACCTCTGGAGTTTTAGAGGCAGAATGGGAACGAAGGTGGGGGCCATGTGCTGTGCGCAGTGAGGCCTGGTCACCAAGATGGATTGGAAAGGGGGTACAAAAATGGATGCCCCGTGTCCTGCTGAGTGGTCCCATCTACGCGAATGTCACCAAAGTTAACATCATTTAAGGGCAAGGGGCATACCCACTACTGGTGGCACTTGATCCGAGTTTGTACTGAGAAGTAAAGGATGAGAGGGGCCTGATGGCCCCTCGCTCCCACACACTTGCCTGCATGCCCACCGGCCCATCCATCCCAACCCCCTCTATCAAAGGTGGTTCGCACCCGGGGATGAGCGCTGGCATGGGAGGCTGTCACGGGCGCAAACGGCCAATGTGTCAAACAGCATGTACACTTCAAAAGGTATCCCACGCCCAGGGGCCATCGCTCACATGGCCTCCTCAGACCCTGTGTCTCCAGGCAGGCCTCCCCTGAGGCAGGCCGCCCCCCTGCAATCCACATAAGTGTGTCTCCATTCAGCAGTCTTCCTGTGCCTTATCTGCACGCCCCAGGCCCATCCATCCCACCCCCCTCTATCAAAGGCGGTTCGCACCTGGGGATGAGCGCTGGCATGGGGGGCTGTCACGGGCGCAAACGGCCAAGGTGCCAAACAGCATCTACACTTCAAAAGGTATCCCACGCCCAGGGGCCATCGCTCACATGGCCTCCTCAGACCCCGTGTCTCCAGGCAGGCCTCCCCTGAGGCAGGCCACCCCCCTGCAAACCACATAATACCACGACATACACATGTCATTCATTCACAAACACACCCCTGTTTCTAATACTTTATAAACCACTTGATATGTCTCATGAGAACATCTTTGTGCTTTGCAAGTCAACTCCTGAACCTTCTACCTGAGAAGCACTGAGATCTATGCTAATCTGCTCATCGTCGTGCTATCTGTGACCGCTTCGAGCAAACTCGTCAGTGTGCTACCTGTGGCCATCTACCTGTTCTCCTGCAACATACTGCTCGGCCTGCTGAATCCAACTGTTTGTTGGTCAAGGTAAGGCCATGTATCCTAGTCATATTTCGGTCATTTTTACATTTCTATCTATTTGCGATTACAGTACCCAATAGAGCTATGGTCATTGGTCTCATTGCTATTGACTTGAGTTTCAATTGTTATGCTATCAATAGATCTATTTATTTTCATCTGTGTCAATTGTCATCGAATTGCATCCTTCGGGAGTCCAGTCTATAATGTAAGCATGTTTCCTTTTCGAGCAAGACAGAACATCCAAGGGACAAGTCACATGTTCAGAGTTTAGTCACATAATTTAAAAAATGTCTGTAACTTATGCAAATACTAAGCCGCACATGATGAACTGGTATAGTTCCGGCGACCAAAGCAAACCTTTCATTGAGCATGGTATGGTTCATTTACTTTTTTATGACATTTTTATTCATCAAGGTTTTATAATAATCTTGATATTTACTTTTCAGAATTTTCAACAATGCCTGCCTGTTCGATTAGCGGTTGCCCTTCGAAGACCCATGCTAAATCTGAAGGCACTTCAATGCATGTATTCCCGAAAACTGTTGATCGAATAAGAGAATGGGTCAGACATTGCGGATATCCACTGGATGAGCTGGAAAGTAGAGTCCAACAAGTCTTAGAGGACAAGAGGGGTGATTGATACCGCATCTGCAGCCGGCACTTTTCCTCGAACATGTACGCCACATCTTGGGTAACAAAGAGGAATAAACGGCGAACGACACGAAAATTGCTTGCAAACGCTATTCCAACTCTATTCGTCCACATTCCGCCACTGGTAAGTCAAGTGTCCGGATTTAGCTTTAGAACTTGCGGTAGTGTGTATGTAGCCGAATGGATTAATTGATATTTTAGGTGTTGTGTCCCTTGTAATACTCCCTTGAAATACTTTCGATATTGATACGAGTGTACAGCTTTTTGAATAATGACATTTATCAATAAATTATTTTTCGATTTTATAACCCCCAAAGGAAATCTATTTATGGGCACAGGGAACTGTACTATATTGCGCATTTTCAATAGCATTATTCTCAAGTATTCTGTCGGTTTACATGGCAATTTTTTAATATTTGCATTTTCATCATCAAACAATAATTTACCTTTACAACTGCTTGACTATCCACTGAATCTGAAGCAAGAACATTCAACATCCGTGACGTGCCCGCAGTTATCAACCACTTCTAGCGTGTATCAGGTAATCATACTTGGCTATTCCGCTACAGACTTGTTTTATGCATGTCAAGTAATAGTTTTTATGTATCGTGTGATTATTTTACCAATTGTTTGGTTGGTGCTTTCCAATTGATATACACCTTAGTTGTCGTCCCCTGGTGTTTGTTTTCAGTTATAATAAGTGTTATCCATACTAATGCAAGTACTGTCTTTCAGGGAGATGCTGAAGCGTCCACCACATTGACAACAGCCCTAGATGTTCTTCAGCAGCACGAGGTATGGATACTGACAGCTCCATCGACCGTGATCATCAGGACTGAAACACTTGTCGTTTGATTGTTCTACACCATGTTTCATTCGTGGTTAGCCATTGATATGTACCTGTGCGGTCGACCCCAAGTGTGTCTTGTGTTTTCAATATTGTAATCCTTACTAATGCAAATACTATGTTTCAGGCAGTTGTTGAAGCGTCAACCCACCCACTTGATGCGGAGCCTGACATTCAAGCAATTCCAGGGGAAGCGGGACCATGTGGATATGAATCGGCGCAACAGCTTTCGGAAGTGCACACCACATTTACAACATCCATAGATATTCTTAGCAGCATGAGGTATGGATACTGACAGCTCCATCGAGCGTGATCATATAACGTGATTCCATTTGCTATACTTTCTTCCCTATTAACGCAAGTACTGTGTTTCAGGGAGACGATGGAGCTTCCACTACAATCACAAAAGCCCAATCGGAGAAATAAGTCGATTAAATCTGATCATATTTAAATATTCCTTGATTCTTTTAGACAATGCAACATTTGTGGTTATCTCTTTATATGTACCTGTGCCGTTGACCCCAAGTGTGTGTTATGTTTACAATATTGAAAACTATACTAAAGCAAGTACTGTGTTTCAGGGAGTTGCTGATGCCTCCTCTTCAATACAATAATTCGTGGCAGTCCATGCAGAGCCAGAGGTATGGATACTGACAGCTCCATTGAACTAGGTCATCAGAGCTCGAATACTTGTCGTTTGATTGTTCCACACATGTTTAAATTGTGTTTGGCTATTGAGATGCACCTGTGTGTTCGTCCTCACGTGTGTTTTATGTTAACAATATTTTGATACACAGTAATGAAAATACTATGTTTCAGGAAGTCGATGGAGCCTCATTCCGTGCTGTCTATGCGGATACAGAAAATATAGTTGTTGCAGCGCAAGAGGAAGGGGAGACATGCGGATACGAATCGGAGCAACAGCGTGCAGATGTTGAAGGTCGAGTCAAAAAAGTTGCAAAGAAAAGAAACAAAAATAAGGTTAGTTATAAACAGTTCATAACGTTAGGAAAATGTTTGTGCTGGGGACTATTTTATGTTTTTTTCCAGTCAATTGTACTATACTTTATCTTGTGTTTAAACTGAACATCCCTTTTCCAATCTATCCTCTAGTTACCCGTGGGTGTCCGAACTATACATACACAGACAGTGAAGCGAATGAGAGATGTTGCTTGCCAGACCATTTACACTATGGAGGAACTATTAATTCAGATGCTGCATGTTGAGACTAGAGATGCTCATGTCCAATGGCCAGAACATGAAATGAATGTGTCCGGAGAATCCAGTAAAGTTGTAAAGGACCATTGCTACAGTGTGACCGCACCACCACAACAACATGATACTGGATGTATTGAAGATAGCTCTGAAGTAGTCGCAGATCAATTCACACAATCTACACCCGCCAAAAATTTGCCACCAAAAAAGCTGTCGACATTGTTGTGTTCTCCCATCAATGTTGAAGTAGCAGATGTTGAAATGACAGAGGATGAACCAGCAGCAGCATTCGCCTACGCATCAGAACTTGATAGCAGGGATATTTCTTTCAAATGTGGTGATATGTCCTCAACGTCACAGGCCGAAACAACTTTGACGCAGGATGACAGTCTAATGAAAGAGGGCAAATACATAGTATTCGACAGTTGTTTGATGAATATTATAAGTATGCTGAAATGTGGGCATTCAGTTAGAGGGAAAGTATGTGGGAAGCCATTGATTCATGTGACTCGTCAAAAACAAGGCAGTAACGTCAAAATACATGCCGCCTGTAGATTAAATCACATGTTCTCATGGTCTGCACAACCGATGCTGGGGAAACTGCCGGCAATCAATCTACTTTGTGCAGCTGCCTCACTTTTTAGTGGGTCCAGTTTTCGAAAGTTAGAGTCTTTCTTTCAGTTTGTGGGACTCCATTTCATTTCAAAAACGCAGTACTACAAATACCAACATGATTATCTGTTTCCGGCCATTAGTGATGCTTGGAAAATTGAACAATTGTCTCTAGCAAGTACATTCGAAGGCAAACGATTCAGGCTTGCCGGCGATGGACAGTGTGACAGCCCTGGATTTTCTGCCAAGTACTGCACCTACCACTTTCAGGACATGGATAGTAAGAAAATTGTGAGTTCGGTGGTTGTGCAGGTAACACAATGTACATCCTCAGTGGCCATGGAGAAACTAGGATTTATAAAATCAGTGGAATATCTACAATCGAGGGGAATGCACATCGACCTCATAGCCATGGACAGACACATTTCAATTGCCAAGACAATGAGAGTGCAGTTCCCACATATTAAATCAATTTGACGTATGGCATCTTGCTAAATCAATCAATAAGAAAATCTCGGCTGCAGGGAAAAAAAAAGTTTGGAAAGTATTTCAGAGTGGTCCCAGTCTATCAGCAACCATCTTTGGTGGAGCTCCAAAACTTGTGAAGGGTCAGTGGAAATACTACTTGAAAAACGGCGGTCACTGATGCACCACTGTACCAACGTGCACCGCTGGTCAAAAAACCTACATTTCCCAGACCCTCCAGAAAATTGCGGCATGAAATGGAAAATATTGCGGCACAAAAAAGAAAAAAATTGCAGAACCCAACTGCGTTTTTTGCGCCATTTTCTAACGTTGAAAAATATATCATTTAACATCTTTTTTAGCCTAAAACCAAGTAATTGCAAGGCCTTTGTTAGTGAGGAACAAAATGTGTTCTGTCTGGCTGCGCTCTGTAGGACAGCCAGGTCGAGTCACCACAGCCTAACATTTTGGATTGTGGTGGGGGAAGGGGTATACAGCCTGATGAGCTCCAAGGAAATGGTGCTGTGCCACTACTTCCAGCAGACAAGTGGAAAGCAAATAAACAGATAGGCTTGAATTCAAAAGTGTAATCCTGGTTGAAGCCCATAGGTTTGCTTTTCGCTTGTCCTATGACCCCAGGAGAGAGGGGGAACAACTCTACACTTCTCCATGGAAGGAATCCATGAGGCCAAGACACAGGGGCAATGCAGTGGCAGTAACTGCAAGCCCATAATACCTAGCCAAACAATGAACTCTCTTGGGTGGTCATAATTCCTTGGTTATGCCACCCACACATGGTGACTAAACACACCCACAAACAGAAATGAAACATCACAACACTACCAGGGGTCAAGTCCTACAAATTAAAGTGGGGGAGGGAACTCATTAACAAATGCAATGGCATGTGATGTCATCAGAAATTAGCATATCAAGGTGAAATATGCATATATCATTAAATTGGCTTTGCATAACCACCAACATTGCACAGGACGAATGGCATTTGCCTTTCATAAATTTTAACACCCAATTTTGTGCGTAATTGGTGTCATACAGCCCAGCCTTGATTCAAGGCTGGGCTGCATGATACAAACGCTCGTAGCTGTATTTGTTTCAAATTGCTTTACAATTATTGTAAAGCAATTTGAAACGAATACAGCTACGAGAGTCTTCAATTGGCATCATGCAGCCCAGCCTTGATTCAAGGCTGGGCTGCATGATACAAACGCTCGTAGCTGTATTCGTTTTCAAATTGCTTTACAATTGGTATCATGCAGCCCATGATACCAATTGTAAAGCAATTTGAAATTAATACAGCTACGAGAGTCTTCAATTGGTATCATGCAGCCCAGCCTTGAGCCTTGAGGCTGGGCTGCATGATACAAATTGTAGACGAGCGTCAGGAAGCATTAAGTTTATGCTTTCTTTTCCGGCGCTCGACAGGAAAGTAATTTACTTTCCTGTCGAGCGCCAGGAATGAAAACAGTCCAGTGGCCTCTTTGGGTGCTCTGAGTTGGGGGCAGATGAGTGGACAGGCCAGTGCTTACCTGGCTAGCTTCACCAACTGTCAGCTCGGGCACTCAATGAGCCTTGGAGGTGCCTGGGGTCACAGCCAAATGCTGTGCATCTCCCAGGCCTGCGTGACCCTCCCCCAATCCTGGGCCTGCAACGCAGAGCCGAGGTGTTAACCCTCAAGCTGCTGCAATCAGCAGCCAGCTGTGTTCGCTCTAAATCATTAAATGAGCGCGAAAATAAAACACTAAGCTAACGTGTCTTTTTTGCGCTCATTTAATGATTTATAGCGGCAATTGCGGGAAATGGCAAATTTTGCGATTTTTTTGCAAATCGCAAAATCGCCATAAGGTGGATGGTCTGATTTCCACCAATGTGAACATGGCCCTTTGTCCCCAGTGGAGGCACGGAAGAAGAAGTGGTTGAATCCATCTTCACCAACACACAAAGCCATTGAGAAGATTGTTTTCGATAAAACTCTATCAAGAGATTTGAGGGGACTGACAGAATTCTGTCACACAGGAGGTTTGGAGGTGTTCCACAATATGTGCCTAAAGTACAGGCCAAAGCGCTTGCATTTCAGCATACAGGGCATGAGACATAGGACTCTACTTGCCGTCTTGGCCCATAATGAGAATCTCGGCCGTGAACAATCTAAGACTACGGGTAATGTAAGGATGCCTCTCTACACTAAGGCCTTTTCAAAAAGAAGTAAGCAATGGGTGATCAAACCAGTCTATGAGGAAATGGAGTTCGACTTTGTCAAAAGCCTCATTGTTGCTGTATTAGAGAAGCACAGATATGGAATTTTGAACGTTTCTGGGCAGAGCACTGATCCATTGCCACCCAACATTGCCACTGTGCCATGTCCACCCAAAGGAGAGCTGGTTGTGAAGTACAAATCCCGGTTTAAATAATTGTAATACGATTGTCTTTTTGTAAATAAATGTTATTGTACAGTGTACATACAAAGTACGCTAACCCTAACCCCTACCTTCACCATCCTGGGTGGCGAACAACCTGGGTGTCATCTTTGAATTCTCTCTCTATTCACCTCATATTGCTGACCTTGTCTATATGTGTATGTATATATTTTTGTTGATGTAACTAATTTTCGCAATCTCATGTAAATGCTTCGCCCAGTTAACCGAGGGGAGGCTTGCGTATTGCAAATAATAAAACAAACAAACAATGAATCTCACTTTCAACTCAACTCCTCAGGTACTTTATACTTTCCCTGACCTTCCCCAAAAATTAAAAGTCTCAATAGTTATGGTTCTTTGGGGCTTCAAAGCTCGCAGACAACGAGGACAAAATTGGGGGCCTTAGAATGCGCCAAGCGAGCCATTGCAGATGGGAGAGAAGCCAGTTCGCATTTGCACATTGAGGCGCAGTACATAGATGGATTTGCAACTTCAAGTTCTCACAGATGGCTTTACTACGGGATGTTGCAAAGAAAGAATGTATGCTCATTTCTAGTGAAGGTCAGCGGCTTTGATTTTCAGCTTGCGCCCTGAAGAGGCCCACAACTCGCACTGGCAGTATAAGGTTCTATTGTTTTTTGACCTTGAGAGACAGAGACCATGCCGAAAGAACTTCATTTGAAGGGGGGGGTGCAATAACGTAAGAGACGATAAGGCAGAAAATTCAGAAACTAGACCGAGTTTCATGTTAGTTCAGTATACGAAAAATTGTTGTCAAGAGCACAGTGGGATTTACGGACTGCATTACGCAGAGACACAGTGGAAATTGCAAATATTATGTAAGTAACTCTTTAGACGCTTTTATACCGGAATGAAGAATTAATGAATGGATGCATGAATAAATGAATGAATGAAGAGCTAGGAAAACGTTTGTGGGATCGTCCTTGTAGCGGGCACATGGGCATGCAGGTCCACATTCCACACGCATGTAGACAAACAGTCATTTCTCATTGTGTGCTAACCTCGATTTATTTCGGTACTTTTTGCATTGATTTAGAGCCAAACATACTCCATTGCACTATCCTTGAATGCAAATAGTTTCAGCTCGGCCGTAATAAATAAAATGAATAATATTAATAAAGATCGGCTGGCGAGACTAATTATAATTTTTATGTTTTCAAAACAGGTATATCCTTCCCTACTGTGACTGCCACCAGTTTCAGACCCCGGCAGATGGTTTTTTCAACCACCAGCTGCAGCTTCTTGTAAACAACTGCACCACTTTTGATGATTTTATGGTCCGATTGCCAAGGGCCCATATGTCCTTACGCGGCACTAGCGGCTAGAAGCAACATATCAACCTTTACGCTGGCCTAGCGCCTACTTGATGGAACAGCCTTGCAGTTCACCGTGCGACCAAAGTGCTTCTTTTAACGAAAACCAACACCCTGTGTACCATAAAGGAACAGCGCGTGACTCACGATAAACGTTTACGGATTTGCGGATAGAGATAAAAGAAAATAAATGGCATTCCGAGTTCATATGGCAATTGCTGAATATTCTATAAGCATTTAATGTCAAATAAATGTACTTTACCAAATGTAACGTGTTGCTGATTGATGTTAAAGTACAGTTTCATATTCCGAATTGTGGCGCGCTGTGTTGTGAGTTGATCTGTCTTGGTTTCCGGGTTCTGTGTGAAGTCGCGTAGAAGACGACTGGGAGTTTGCCTACGCAGCACAGAAATGTCACGGAGAGAGGTGGGGAATATGAATGTTTTGATAATGTCAGGCCCTGGGGGCGGGGGATATGATTTAGTGCCGCAAAAGCAGGTCAGACAGGGTGATGCGGCAAGTGATAAGATTATCACAAAATGGCGGCGCCCTACTGCCTGTTTTCGCATGTGATTAATGGACGAAAACTCGGGTAAGGTCCATCGGAAATTTTTCTAAAATCGAGCGACTTAGGCTTAAAAACACATGGCCGACCCGTAGGGGCAATAAAAAATGTTTACCAAACCATTCCTTTAATTTACATGGGAAATTGCCACAAAACAGGGTGATTATTCCATATTAAGAAGGACTTGTTGGTTACTTTTAGGGGTGCTTCAAAAGAGTACAATAGGATTGTACCAGATAGTCCATTTGGAATGATAACCTTCTGTCAGAAAATTATATAAATGGATATCGTACATTTTGATATTGTTCTTTTCTCGGTTAATTTACACTGATTATGGCTACAAAACAAACAGGAATTGAATATTTTTAAATCTTAAAAGGGCAGTTTGCACTGTGCAAGCAATTAATGAATTAACATTTTTAATACTTCTTTTTGCTGATCATGCACCCCATGTTGTCTCTCAAAATGACCGTTCTGCTTCGATAAGGTCATGCTCAGATTAAGTCATCTTTCTTCTGTGAGCACAGAGGCAATGTTGAATTTTGTGCGATGACCATGGTTTGGTTGTTAGTGCTGCTAAACCTTGATTTGTTACAATGTGCACAAACACAAATAATTAACAAAAATTAGACAATGTGAAATACCGTTGCAGACCCTGCTACTTGGTTCTCTGGCATCTTGCAAGGTCAGTCAAGATCGTGAAGTCTAGCCACATCCCTTCCAACTCCCCATGTGCTGACAACGCGTCCTCGGTGTGATGGCGACATTTCTACTGCACACACGTGTTGACAATGTAGGTCTGCATATACCAGGACTGTCCCCACCAGAGGATGTCTCTTTCACTGCTGCTCCCATTTCATATGCAACCATACAAGGTTTGCATTCTATGACCCCTTACACCCCTTCCTCACTCCCCATATTAAGATATCTGTATGTTTCCTCTGGTTGCACTGCTGGCATCAAAGGCTGGGTGGCTCTAAAAAACAACCTGGCAAAAAGAGAGAGAACGAACATTAGACAGAATTGTATATGCTGGGGTTAGATTGTGTTTTACATATTTGCCCAAATAATATTTTTTGATAATTTAATTCATTTATTTTTAGAATGCGCACTGAAATGTACCCATACTTTTTAAATGTAAGTACTAACTTGTATGTAATGTACACAGAGACGTGTGGAAATAGAATATGTAACTGACCATAGAAATAGACTATCAGCCTCTAGGAGCTATGGAAGGAGACACCGACCCCCCCCCCTCTACTGCAGGTGCATTACTTGGGCCACACATCACCAACATACCCTGCACCATCCACTCACGTATATAGGGTGACCTTTGCCGAGTGGCACCAGTTGGCCAAACAAAATAACATAACATGACAAAAGTCTTAATGGTGTACAAACGCGCATTTTTGTAAGGAAATACAAAAATAAAAGCTATTACCTTACGGGAACACAACAGTACATTAAACAAGAAAAAGGTGTGTCCAGTCACAAACAAATAATTATGAAAAAAAGAAACAAAAAATGAAGTAAAATAATGCCACCTCTCTGCGACAGACCCGGTGTAATGTCTCCTCGACCTGGCCCATGGTGTCCCCCGTGTCGTGCAGATGGACAGGCATTTCCTGCATCTCGCAGTACATTGCTTTCATTCACTCAAGCTCGGTCCACATTCCATCGCAGGCCTGGGAAGCAAACTCCCAATGATACTTCGGTTGATAGCCAGAAGGTGGGGGGGCAGGTTGTGTTGCCATTCGAGACAAAGGGCTCTTCGTGGAGCTTCGGTCAAAACCATTTCTATCATTTGTGGGTGGCGCGGGGGCACATCGGAATGTGACAGGATCATCAGAGGGACTGAGGGCCCCCCCGACCCCTCCCCTGATTCTGACACCACTGATGGCTAAAGCGCAGCAGTGAGTAGTGAGGCCAGTAGGCCCCACTACTCATGTTTCTTTCTTTGGGGCACCTTCCATAGTCGGAAACAGGTTTGCCATCATCAATTGGCCTCTACAAAAACTGTGCCAATTGACTCATGTTTCACTATGCAGGGAGGGGCCTCACAAGCTTTTCCAGGAACAATTCACTAAAGAAGAGTACGTGCCTTTTATTTTTCCTTCCTTCAGTGCCCATTAGGTGTGTACAGATCTCTGGTCAATACTTGTATCATACATAGGGAATTATATATATATGGGCCTCATTAAAAGTTGGACAGTATCCCAGTGGTAAATCCACCAGAATACCGCCCATCTGAATTACTGTTACCGCCACTTGGTCCGGCGCAATTGCCGCTGGATTACAAGTGGCAGCGGTGGTGTAAATCCCATTTTCTTTAGTCCATTGGAATCAATGGGGATTTTTTGGCGGTATTAATGCAGTGGAATTTCCGCTGCAGTATTTCTGAGGATTCTGCTGATTTTTTAGCGGGAAGTGGGAGGATTTACCTCCAGGATTTTTCTGGAGCTAAATCCTCCCCTCCAGGTCCGACCTCATAATTTGGCATAGTGGTAACAGATTTACCACCAATTCTACCACTCAACGTCTATATCTGTAGCCCACTGGCCTGTGTGGCCCAAAAGCTTATGCACATAGTTGGCAATATATCGAATCTGGGTAATCGATCAACCAATCAGTATTTCTATTCCAGAGTTTATCACATCTGCATGAAAGCACAACACAAATTAATCAAATAAAAACACAGAGCAGAATACTTAAATCTCATAGGATATTATCGAGATCAAATATTTTCACGATAAGTTAAAAAAGTCAGTATTAATACCTTGACATTTCACAAACAATTCGCAGCTAATACAGCATAATGCAGAACATGAATGATGTGCTTTATTTTGAAGGGAAAGCCAGCTTGATTTTACAATGCAGGCATACCAAAGAAACAATCGTAATCACTTAACATTTTAAGGACAGACTGACATTGACTGTTCTTAATGTTTAAGGTGAAATGAGGCTCTGTAGCAAAATACCTAAAGGCACCTCTTACAGAACAGTGGTGCCACCAGCTGTCCATCAACCCATGTATCAAGTAATTGCATGCAGCGTCTAATTCCTCTCAGGGCCTACATACTGGGTGATCGTGCCAGTCAACCTGGGTGGGGCCTGCTCACCAGCATAGTGGTTGAGTGTTTGGATCAGTGGTTGGTTACTCCCATCAGGTGAAGGGTGCTTCCATCAGTGCTTGGTTGTTTGGATCCGTGGTTGGTTGCTTCCATCAGGTGAAGGGTGCTTCCCTCAGTGGTTGAGTGTTTGGATCAGTGGTTGGTTGCTTCCATCAGGTGAAGGGTGATTCCATCAGTGCTTGGTTGTTTGGAACCGTGGTTGGTTGCTTCCATCAGGTGAACGGTGCTTCCCTCAGTGGTTGAGTGTTTGGATCAGTGGTTGTTTGCTTCCATCAGGTGATGGGTGCTTCCATCAGTGCTTGGTTTTTTGGATCCATGGTTGGTTGCGTCCATCAGAGGTAGGCTGTTCCAGCATTGGATGGTTGTTTTAATCAGCAGTTGGTTGTTTCCATCAGTGGTTGGTTGTTTGAGACTTCACTCACAGAAGGATCCATGGACATGTTGTTTCATGAGCAAGGGACTGAATGCATGGGTCTGACTTTCCGCAAACATGGTGAACACAAAGCAGGGTAAGGATTCAGTGAGGTCATGGGATGGATACAATGAATCAACACAACAGCACTGAGCAACTCAGGTTAAATTTGGATTCCAATGGATTGAATTTTAAAGTGCTGCGCATAGCTCGTCAGTGTGCCTCTGAGCCAGGTTATATAAATTGCCATGTGATTTGCACCTACCAACTGTTGCAATATGTTACCTACACACTGCAACATAAAGTAAATGTTGCAAAACTGCCCCCAGTGCAAACTTGCCCGGCACCAATATACTTTTTATAATCTGACCCCAGTTCCATGTTCACAAATGCATCCACTATATTGAAAGGTCGTTGGAGGGGAAATCTTGGGAGCTGGAACCTTAATTAATAAATACATGCCCAAATCTTATGCTAGTAGCTACTAATCACTAAAACCCAGTAACACTCTACCACTCCTGAACTCATCCAGATCCTGCTTACTTGCTCTACTGCACCCTCCTCTCCTTTGTGCAGCACTGCTGTTGCGCCCTGTGATGAATCTGATGGTGTCATTACTCCTTTCGCTGTTGTGGCTTCCCCCGGTGTGGCCAGTGGACGGCAGCCGCAACCTGATCCTGACCCTGGGGGCGGCTACATGATGGAGGATCATATGTGGGGAGGTGACCAACAGGGGAGTGTTATGATATCAACACGTGAGAAGTGGTATCCCCCTTTTCCATTTAAGCATTCCCTGTCTATCCCCATGCCTTAATGCAAAGGTATCCAAACTGTGGGGCGCGAGACCCCAGCCTGAAATTAAAAAAAATATATATCTTTCTTTTATTCCTTTCTTTTTTAAAAAGGATAAAAAGAAAAAGCGGGGCAGAGAGGAGCGGGGAGGCTCGTCCATAATGGGTGAGTGAACGAAGACCCAGTGGCCCCCTCACCCATTATGGAGAAACCAGCATTTCCCTTTCACAGTTCAGTTCACCAGCCGCACATGCTCAATGATCCTTTCGCAGCTGTGGACGTTTTGCTTCACCAGCCTTGCATGGCTGATTGGAAATGCTGGCTGGAGAACTATATGTCTGTATGTGCGAGGGGGAACTCCTGCACCTCCTCACACTCCTCACACATACAGATAGAGCAGGCTGGAGTGGAGCATTTCAGCACCCATGCTCAGGCGCCTGCAAGTATGTGCAGGAACCAGGAAGCTTTCACTTCCCGATTCCTGTTCATGGTGCAGGAGCTGGAGCACAGGGGAGGAAACTTCAGGACCGAGGTGAAAGGTATATTTATGTTCATTTTTTATTTTTTATTTAAATATGTGTATGAATGCGTGTACGCTTGTGTTATGAGTGAGTGTATGGTGATGGGTGCTTGTGTTAATGATAAAGTGCTTGCTGTGTGAATGTGTGTGTTTGTTTTGGTCCTTGGAGCAGATTTTCATGAGTAGGGGTGTACAACAAAGGCATTTTAAATATGCCTTTGTTGCAGATTCCCCCTACCGACCTTCCAAAATCAGCTCTCCATCTGAGGCCCTCTGTAGCCAAAGGGACAGGGATGGTATTTTTTTACTAGACATCTATCATAGATGTTCAACAAAATAATACCATCCTTTCACCCTGGGCTCACCAGTGTCTTGCATACACACATAATCACTTTGATTATATGCGTGTGCTAGGCGCTGTGAGGCCCAGGCGACAGGGATGGTATCTTTTTACTGGACATCTATCATAGATTTCCAGTACAAAATACCATGCCTTACCCATAGGCCCCCAGTGCCAATTGAAAACTGTTTGGCTTTTTACCCAATTAAAAAAAGAAGTATACTCTAATATGCAACATTTTAACTCATTATTTTAAATAAATTCCCATGGGGAGAACCCCCACTGATTGGTTCGGGCTTCATGGCTACGCTCGGTTGTTATGGCATATCTGGGGGAAATATGTATGTCCCTCCCCTGGGAGCAGGATGGGGGGGAGCCATGTGGTATCACGGTTGGAGTTGGGGGGGCTTTGGTGGGAATGCAGTGGAGAGATACCAGTGTCTGTGGTGGGGTGGGGAGAGCCAAGGGACTGGGCTGGGAGTGTGATGAGGGAGTCCAGAGACTGTGATGGCAGCAGGTGGGGGAGCCTAGGGACTATACTCGGAGTAGGGTGCAGTGACAGCACACGATTGTTCATAGTCATTTGAACTTACTGTCCATTTGGCATTTTTGAAGGGGCCCAGACAGCCCACATTATGCTCAGCGGGCCCCGGCCAAACAAGTTTGAAGACCACTGCCTTAATGACATGATGTTATAGCTCTCCTTATCCTCTTTCCAAAACTGCTGAGAATGCCTTCTCAAATTCTGCCTATACGTTTTTTGCAAACTAACTTCCCTTCTCCCATTGAAAGGAGTACTGCCACGAGGAAACTGACTAGAGTAATGAAGATCAAGGCAGACTGAGAACGCAAGCAGTGCTCTGGGTGTCAGGAGCACCTGTCGGCTGGCGGGACATTTAAACTCAGAAGCCAGCTGACAGAGAGAGAGAGACGAGCTGGCTGGAGAGTTCAAATAAGGGATTGTGGAGGTTGGTGTACCGCAAGACCGTCAGAGGAGGTAAGACAACCCCCTGGCAGGTACCTGTATCGGTGAGACACAGCCACATCATTGCATCCCAGGGACGCGTGGAAATGCCATACAAAAGCTGCAAGAGAGACGGGAACCACACGGCGGAGGTGACAAACCAGAAAGAGGCAAACAGGACGTCAAGGAACCGATGTGGGTTCACCGCAGAGAAAGCTGTACCGACTATCAAAGACTGGTGAGTTTGCATGAGGAAGAAGGGAACACCGAGGCATTTTGGCAATGAAGCCAAATGCAAATAAAGATGAATAAAGTAAATGGGAGAGAAAGAAGGTTACTGTATTAATTAACCCCTTAACTTCTGAGCTTTAATCAAGTCTATGCAAAAAAGACGAGCATACTCGTCCTTAGCACTTATGGCGTTAAAGGAAGCATAAGAAAGACTGTACGAGATAGTCATGTTTACGAGTGTGTTCAAGGCTCATGAAAAGCCCTGGCAGGAGGGTATATCATGAATTTCTAGTCATAAGTGTTATGTACAAGAGAAGGTGTTTACCAATAATAAAAATCCCTGGCAGGAGAGTATACCAGGCATTTCAAGTCACAAGTGTTGTTTAGAAGAGAACAAGTGTTTGGACATTTGAAAGGACCCAGGCAGGAGAGTATACTGGGTAAGACCCATTTGAACTATTCTTAAGAATATGCTGTATGAGGAATACGCCTGACAAGAATATTCAAGTCGACCATAAAGAGTGTAATTGAAACAGATTAAGGAGAAACCTCGCAGGAGAGTACACCAGGTAAATTGTCAAGGGTGTAATTGAAACCTGGCAGGAGAGTATACCAGGTAGATTGTCAAGAATGTAATTGAAACAGAACAAAGGGAAACTTGGCAGGAGAGTACACCAGGTAGTTTGTCATGAACCAAACTGTGAGCCAAGCTACTTTGTAATCTAAGTTTGTTTTGGAACCTAAATGAACCTGTATGAACGTGAGTGAAGAAGAATCCAACGGAAGGGAACCATCCCCTGGATTGGTGAACTTGCTTCGCATGGAACGTTTGTGTTGGAGTTAAGCAGTTTACTTTTGGAACATTTATGCACCTTTGAAGGCCAAAGACATTTCCCATTTTCACCTTGTACTTGAGTTTTAGAATGTGAGGGTCAGAATAGAGCTTTGGACACAGAATAATTTACTTCAGACAACCTGACAAAGGACAGGTCCATTTGTTTTGTTGTAGGTAGGGAACATCCTCTTAGAGCAGGGACAAAGAGGCCTTTTCCAAACCAATTTCTGTTTAATAAATGCTTGTGGCTAAAAACCTGGATCATCTGGGTCTTAGTTTCATTCCTACCTCCTCAAATTCCCCAACTAACCAATTGCATATAATCATACACATTTTCTTCGGTTCTGCCTCCTATGGCCGGTGCCCATCATTGGCTGTGTAGACCTCAAAACCTTTGCCCTCCATGCCATGAGTTCCAACACCTCCAGACAACCACTCTAATTCCTCCTACCTCTCCACTGATGTGTTTTCATCTAACATCTCCACTAAAATTTGCAGAATATGGGACACCTTGTCCACCCTTCTATCTCTCCCACCGCTCCCTCAAACTCCCCAACTCCCACCTTCCCCACACTCCCCTCTGTATCTCACTTCTCACCCACTTCCCCCACTGATCTGTTTCACATCCTTGGGTACGCTATACCATCCAGCACTCCAAATGACAACTTTGCATCACAAATTGTTAAGATAATTGCACACATCACCCCTCTGGCATTCCAGTGGCTGAAGCATACAAAAAGAAATAGTGGAACTATGTTACCTGCTAGCCTGCCCACACCCCCACAAACCCCATCACCACACCCCATCCCACACACAATCCAAACCCCCAAAGATACACATCTACTGTTTAAGGGAACGTTCTGTGCAGTGCACTGAAGTGCAAGTTGCAACTTTTCCTACACTTTTATTTTAAAAGTAAACCAATCCAGAATGTGTATTTTTTTTATTAAAGTATACCAACAGTAACACTTTTTTTTAAAGTGGAGGGGCACCGTTCCCAACCGCTTCTGCCCCCTTTTACCACTGCAGCTTTCTCAATCTCTCTCTCTCAACTGGTATCTTCCCTGCCTGTTACAAAACAACCACAATCAAACCTCTCCTAAAGGAACCCACTTCTGGCCCCCATAAACTCCATTTTACAGACACGCCTCTCTCCTTCCGCACCTCTCCATTTCGACGGTAAACTGGCTCGCTGGCCTGCACCAATCTGGATGTTGTTCTAAATACTCCACTGAGACTCGGCTCATTAACAATATCAGTTCTCCGACTACTGCCCACCACTACCTACTCTCCTCCATGCTTATGCTTCTAGACCTTTCCGCTGCCTCTAACACTGTGGATCATCTCTCCCGCCTTCAAACACTTTCCCCCTTTGACTTCAAGGACACTGTACTCGACTGTGTATACTCCTATCTCTCTGATCACCCCTTCTCCCTGTCATGGGACTCCAGCACCTCCTTCCCAATACTTCTCTTTATGGGTGTCCATCAAGTAACAGTCCTAAACCCACTCATCTTCACCCTATGAACCTCCTCAATCGGCAAACTCATGTCCTCCTTTGACTTTAACCACATGTCTTTGTTGCCAGTACTCAGGTTTTCTTCTGCTTCCCCTCCTTTACCCCTGCAATGTCCAAACACATAACTAATTGCATAACTGCCGTCTGCAAATGGATGGCTCTACGGTGCCTCATGCTAGCTTTTCAAAGACTGAAGCCTTCCCCTTGCCTCCAACACTAACTCTACTCGCTCCCTTCATTTTCCCCCGTCTTCCTCACTTCTCACCCACACAGTGCAACATTGGAGTTCTCTTTGACAGTGACTTGAAAGTCTACCGGTTCACCATGGCCACTGCCACTGCATCCTGCTAACGCAGTTGACCTGGCCCAATTCCGGCACAGCACGGAAACATATTTCCCTTTGTAGCGCCCCCTTCCCTACACTTCTCTACACTTCCCTAATTCCCAGACGTGTATCAGGCAAGGGACAACCCTGCCACCCCAGTCCCCACACCTCCTATTTCCCTGACCGAACCCCATTCCTGACAACATACACACAAACACACACACACACACACGCACACACAGGCACCGCACGCACACACATACACACACCCTTACCCCTCCCAATCCCCATCCTTACCTCATAGTGTGCCAACTCTTCCTCATCACATAGTGAGCAGGAAACGCATACGTAGTTCCCTGACAGGCCACCTTTCGATGACAGTGACATGTCGGGGACATTTTTCTGAACAATTCGGCCAGTTCCCTAAAATCCGTATCTCTACTCTGGTGCACAGCAGACTGGAATACTGTGCAAGCCTATTTCTTGGTCTACTCTGCTACTCTTTTGCCCCCCTCCACAAATTCCTCAACTTTTCAACACACAACCTTTTCAACTACCACTACCTACCTTCACCGTGCAGAATGGCTCTCCATGCAAAATGTCTCTCTCCTTAAATTCCTGTTACTCGAATATAAATCCATTCATGGTCTTGCCCGCCACTATCTCGCTCAATGCATCTCACTGCACGCAACGTTCTACTCCTCATCCCTTCACAACCTATCAGTACCCCAAACCACTGTGCTGCCTCACATTTTCCCTCCTTTTCCCTACTTGACCCACTCTACGGGAATCCTCTCCCCCTTGGCCATCAAAACTATCTCTTCCCAAAAGAGGCTCAAACTCCACCTGCTATCAATGAAAGAAGCTCCCCATATGCTCCTCCCTCAAACCCAAACTAGCCGCCCAACCTAATACCCCGGTAATCTGCCCTCGCGACTACTGTATGTAATTTGCAGATATGTAAATACTGACCTTAAAAATATATCTAAATATTTCTAAACCCTCATTTACCTGTCCCTGAAATGTGTTCCTACTCTCACTCCTTCGCAGCTGGTATATGACACTCATTCCGACAATGCTCTTATGCACCATAACCGAGGAATGCCTCTGCTCCCTCTTCTTGCCTACTTTTTAAGCCCTTTCTGTTCGTAGTGGCAACCTGTCCTTAAATTAATGCAAATACAAAGAGCAGACAGAATGCATGGGCCAGTGACAGTGATGAATTTGCAGAAAAATATACCATAGGCAAAAAAAATAAAAAAGTGAAATAGCAACAACTTTTTTTCTAGTTTTTGTGAATAATTCATGCTGTGTTTTTTTCTCGATTTTATCTATCAACAGATGATGTACGAAATGACACACAATCTGATTCAAGAGTGGTTGTCAAAACTATGCTACATGAGACAGGAGAGGGCCCACAGTCTGTAGCACAGCCTAAACCCAGAGGAACCACAACACTATGTTCTAACTCTGCAACACAATGAAACAAAGGAGTCGCACTGTGACCTTGCGGGACAAGACCACGGGCAGGCATTCTGTGGGAAAAATGGCAAGAGAACACCTCTGATAAAAACATTCTCTCAGCCCCAGTTCATGTTACAAAGCTGCCTATGTTGTGCAGGATAAAGGCATACATTATTCATGATAAAAAGGTGAAGGGTCAGAGTGAACAGGATAAGCATCCTAGATGGTCAAAACGAAAAAAAAAGAAGAAAAAAGCAGAAAGAAAAAAAAACACTGTTTTTACAAAACATGAACGACTCTTTAGAGAAGTAAGAGGTACGGACCATCACTTGAGCACATATCCACCTATAAATAATACCGAGGTGCATAAAACACAATTCAGTTGCATGGTTACTGACTAGAGAAAATGAGGTGTCCACACTTTTTATAAAGCTGGTGTGAGCTGAGAACTGAGAGACAGTGAAAGAAAGGGATCAAACAACTTGTCAATTGTGGTAATTGAGGATTAAAAGAATACATGTTGCATAGTTCAACTATGGACAACACAACCCCATTTCTGCACTGATGTTTTTAGACCTCTCTGCTACTTATGACGTAGTGGACCAAAGGACCCATCTTTCTCCATAGTGATCAGGTAATGGGGTTCACTGGTGCAGCTCCTGAATGGCTCTGTTGCTTCTTAAACGAACAGCACTTACAGGTTTTGGTGGACCGACAGGCACACATCAAACCCAACCCTTCCACACTGTGGTGTCCCCCAGGGACCTGCTCGTTCACCCTGACCGTTGAATGCATGTATGAGGCAGTTCACTGCAAAGCTGGACTCTTTTGAATTCCAATTTCACGGTTTTGTGGATACTGCGCATAGCCTTATTAACCCAACCGCAGTAAGCCCACATCATCATTGGGTACATGATACGTAACTGAGTGACCCACAGTTTACTCTACCTTAAAGGACGCAAGACTGAAATAGTGATCTGTGAAATAAACACAATCACAAACTTTGGCCACAAATAGTCACCTTTTCTCAAAAGAGCGCGAAGGGCAGAAAGAATGAACAGCATCAGAAGATCGGCTGAAAGTGAGACGTCCTTTCCGTGGGGTTTTCAGGAGCGAGATCTGTTGTTGCGGGACTCATGTTTGCAAAAACACTTCACCATATTACCCTTAAAGCATGTCTACCTTCTACACCTCAGTGGTTTCTACTGGGATGAACTCACAGGGCCTCATTACGCGGTAGGCGGTAGCAATGGCGCTATTAGCGCCATGGCTACACCCTTACGGCATTCCGGGTCCGTGTTCCCAGAATAGGGACTTACTGGGTCATTCTGACCTTGGAGGACCCGGTAAGTCCCCATTCCGGGAACCATTCCCCATTCCCATTTGAGCGCCCATAGGGCTCAATGGGAGTAGGGATGGAGCTAATAACGGGCCAGTCATTAGCTGGCCCGTTATTAGCTCTCAAGTCCCTCAACGGGTCCCTCCCATAACGCCTGGTAAAACCAGCCGTTAAGGAAGGGACCCGCTAAGGGACCTCGTAGTAGGGCGGGAAGGGATTACCGGCACCGGTGCCCTTACCGGTGCCAGTAATCCCTTACCGCTTACCGCGTAATGAGGCCCACTGTCTTATTATGAGCACCCATGTTTCTGGGGTACTCATTGGAGAGAGGCACAGACATCACCCATTGCCATTACTAAACACAGCTGCTCTTCACAGCAGCACTTTGAAATAAAATCTCTAAAATGTGATGTGGGGCCAGTTCTAGAAAAGGGCCTCTAATTACCTCCCTGTGGCACAGAATGGAAACCCGTGCCTCTGAAGGCATTTTAGCCTGCGACTCTCATGACCCCTTGCCATTAACTATAAAGGCCAGAGCTGAAGGCGGGATGTAGGCCAAAACATCAGGAAAGCCAACGACAGAGGACCAGATTGGCCTTCAAAGCTTAAAATCAAATCAAACTGTATCAGTGGGGATGCAGACTGGAAGCACACAAATCATTGCACCAGACTTCTTTTTAATTGTATTCTCTCTGTCAAAATATATAATTCAGAGAGGATAACATGCTGTGCTTTAAAGTCCTTCCCCACTGCAAAATCTATACATTTTGAACAACCAATTATCCCGAGTATGACCTACTAGACCACGGCTGTTGGCCTGTGATCCCGAAACTATTTCGGAATGAATAAGCCAGGCACTTATGTCGCATGTCACATAGGCCGGATGAAGGATGCTGTTCCATAAAGACGCTGCACTAGCGTGCACTCCATTACTGTGTGTGTCACTGGCCATGCAGCAATACAGCAGCGACCAATCAGCGCTCAGTAAATGAAAGCAACATATGAGCACCTAACCTATCTGTGTCGCCATGAAAGTTGGAACCGGGCAGGTCAAGAATAAGACACCAGTGTATCAGAGTTCAGGAGGCGCCCAATGGAGAAAAAAAAGGAACCGGGCAAAGTGAAATGAAGTCGCCCGCGAGGGAAGGGGCCCAATTCTACATGCTTTCAATCCATCCATTTTCAATGTGAAGCACTGCTTTAAATGCGCAGGTACTTGCCAGTCTTGACTTTCTGTAAGTCCTTTATTTGAAAGACATAGTACCAGCACTTCTCAGCAGGAAGCCAATATTTTGAATGGTACTTCTCCAGAGTAAGCATGTACTCTGCATTAGGGAGTACCTGCACTTCCGTGTTTACATTTCCAGCAAGGATGGGAACATTATCTTCTCCAGATGACGTTGTGCCATGTTACATTATGGCTCTGTTTATTCTGTATTTTCCTGAATGATCATCTCACAACTTTTGTGAGCATTGGTATAACCACGTGGAATTAACCCTTGGTTGCCAAGTCGCCTGCTTCCCCTCTTATGTTCTGACCTGGGTGACCAGATTTTCAATCCGAAAAACCGGGACGACCAACAACATAAAAGAAGTACTACTCCCTCATTGCCGTCCCCAACCCTGCATTCCCTCCCTTCCTCTAACCACCACCCCACACTCCACCTCACAGTATTTCCAGCACTGCTCCTGCATTCAACTTGCCGGTTTTGACTGTGGATATAAACACAAAACAGAGCTTTTGCTCTGATACCTGTTACGGGACTTGCTGTCCAATCATTTACCGACTTGTCTATTGGCAAAATTGGAAATGTATCCTGGTGATAAGAAAATCTTATGCCCAGTGGGTGGCTCGCTGCTTGTTGACCTGAATACCATCCTCAATGAGTTCATGGCTCAATAGCTTATTCGAATAGGTTTGCAAAATCCTAAAAACCATGAATATCTCCGTTGGGGACCTGTCTGATAACCCTGAAAGGCTGAAAACATTTCTGTACCAGTCAGATTGGATAGCAACAGTTGAAAAAATGCATTCCTTCTCCTCTTTAGACCATCTTAGATTTGACCACAAACAATGAGGAAGCTTAGCCCCATTCCTAGCCCTATATCCATCAAAATGGGTTCGTAGAGCCTTTCTGCGCGTGGAAACGCATCCATTCTTGAAACCATGAAACACATATTTGCTGTATGTCCTGCTGTATCTGAAATGAGGGGAAAACACCTAGGAAAGTTTCTGAGAGAGGGGGATAGGATCTGTCAGAAAACTCGGGATATTTGTTTATCAGGCCACGCTACTTCGACGGTAATGGCAGTGTTTACTTTCATGAAAGTCCTAAGAATAGAAGATGAGGTTAGCAATAAACTATGAAGAAACCTGTGCTTGCAATGCTGTAGATGGCAACCACCTTTTTTTGGTATGATTGTATGCATAAACAGTTTTTTAAAAAAAAAATGTTGATGATGATATAATGAATTGTATTATAGCTTGATTTCAATGTCGTAGCAATTGAATAATATATTTTTTTCTTATTTTCCCTTTTATCTTGCTTATTTTCCTTTTCTTCCCTTCTTCTTCCTTAAAATGGATGATTAACTGTTGTGAAAATTATGTAAGAAATTCTTTTTTTGTTTGTATTTGTTAAAGGTTAACTTGTTTAACCAATAAACAATCAAAAAAATAATAATAATTGACACAATCAGTTAATGCCTGAGACTGGTATGTGTAAGGTTGGCGGGTCGAGGCCCTGCTGCTACTGCAAAACTCAGAGTTTAGTGTATCGTTAATTTACTTTATAATTGTTGCCTACCCTTCCTTTCCCCAAAACCGGGACAGGGGGCCTAATTACGACATTGCCGGTCCTGAAACAAGGGTTTGTTTGTTTGTTTATTTATTCGTAATGCGTGCCAGACCCAGGGGTATCAGGGCGAAAAAGATCAAGTAGAAACACAAATACTTTCAGTTTAGGGTTACACAAGTTACGTACAGGAGTTTACATAAGAAATACAATGCAGAATATGTGCCAGTTAAATACATACACAATAGGTGATATATGTATAATTACAAAGATTTACAGGTTAGAGTTCAGCACGTAATGAGCTATACAATGTCTATGTACAATTAGATCTACAGTGAGGTCATGAGTCAAGGGGGCCGGGGGTAGGTTGGGTAAACTTATCGGCACCCTTGTTTGCAGACCGGCACATTGCAAGTTTGCCTGCCGGAGCTGCTGCGCCTGACAGGTCTGACTCTGCGGCCCAGTAGGCAAACTCATCACGGAAGCGCTGGCATCATTAGCAACGGTGCCTACGCGTCCGTCTCCCCACCCTCACAGAATGGGGAGTTACAGAATCCGGAGCCTGACTTCCTGTGCCGCCGGGACTTGTAATGTCCCGGTGGCATCAGGAAGTCAGGTGCTGGATTCGTTGTTACGGGGTTGGCGGCATCCCGCCTGTTGCACCGGCGGGTTACCGCCAATCTCGTAAGGAGGTCCATGGATTTTAAAAATAAAAATAAATCTTGGGACGGGGGGATGGAGGGCTAAATTCTGGCACTTTCCCTGCAAAACCCGGATGTCTGTTCACCTTTGCTCTGACCCTCTGCCTGGCTAGCTCTTCTCAGCCGCCGCCTCCATTCTTTCCTGCTCATAGCAAGACCATCAAAGCCCTTCTCCCGCTTCCCTTGATTTTGTACTAGTTTGCTTGTTATTCCCCTGCCACCTCCGTTCTTGCTCCCACCCCCTCGCATCCCTTTTCTCCATTTTCTTTATGGGCGATACTACTTCATCACCCCCACAAAACCTGTCCTCAGACGTCCAGCTGTCTCCAGTGCTCGACCAACTGAAACATTCGCCCTACCCAGGGGCGTTGCTAGAGGGGGCTAAGGGGGCTATAGCCCCTGATCTTTTGGTTGTAGCCCCGGATAGAATCTCAGGAGCTACAGCCAAAAGACTAGCTAGCCCCGAATCCCAACAGTTCCGACATCAGCTTAGCCCCGGGTCTTTTCCAGACCTAGCAACTCCCCTGGCCCTACCATTGCCCCTGCTGCTCACCTCCATGCCATGTTGTAGTGGCTGACACAGTGAAGTTGTATCGATGCAGACGTGCGTGTAGATATCTGATTGGTTAAACCAGCAATTCCGGATCGGCCCACTGCACCGTTTATTAAGCCATTTCTGCAAAGACCGGTCCAAAAGGGAAAGCCCCTTTTTCCCAGGAAGTCATTGAATAAAGTGTAAGGGCGGGAAAACAGATGCTATTTTCTCTGGGGTCCACTGAAGAAAATGCAAAGCGGGTGTTTTGACACTGGCGTTCTGCTGCAGGTATAAGTTACCACCAGCAATTATCCACGCTCACTTGCATTTAGATCCCCCGGGTCTTGGCAGCTCCCCAGTTCTACCCCAGGCATTCACATACCTGCCAACAATCTGTGACCAAAAAGATGTAGGACTTTTGAAGGTTCAAAAATAATAATTCCCATAACAGTGACATCACAGGAACATACAAAACATACATTGTTGGCACCATTGAAGCATTCTAAAATACACAACCCTTCAAACAGCACAATATGGAAAGATGTTCAAATGTTAAAAATGTATAATTCTGAATGGTAACTTAACACCAAATTCAATTACCTAACTTCACAGAAGTAATCACACAGAGCTGGTAGGCAACGTTTTGCCACTGTTCTGTAGCATCAGCCCAGGCAGTACATATTTATTGCAAGTTGAACACTGAATGACATGGTGACTGATACCCCCCCTCAATCTGATAGGCAGATTCTGTGTGATGGTGTTACACTCTGCCACTTGACCTCACTGGTGGTTCACCTAAGGATTGTCCTGGCAAGAGTGCAGGGTATAATGCTATGATATATGTATATATATGATATAATGCCACCTCAGAAGACTGCACCCACTGCCATGTAGCAACCGACCTGGAAAGCCCCCTGAGAACTTCAAACCTCCCCTGTGCGGTTTCCTTGGTGAAATCCAACACCATAAGAAGAAGCAGGTGGGGGGTCCCCTGCAAGCTCTTTATCTCCATGTGGTAGTAGTGAGCCCAACTCACAACCAATGGACTCTTCCCACTGCGACACCGGCATGCGATGCGCTTAGCTACCTCTCGTAGTCAAACATTTAGGAGCGCAGCCTGTGGGCTATCTGTGATCGTAGTGCTCTCCACGGCCCACTCTTGCCCACCTCCTGATGAGTGGTGCCTTCCTCCTATTGCTCCCTCCTCCTTCCCTCTTTTCCTAGTGCTCTGGATTGCTTTTCTCTGCATGCAGCGCTGTAAAAAGCACTTTCAATGAATAAGGAAGTCCCCTAGTAACCTGAGGCCTGTTAGGATACTAAGGCTGTGCCCTGGTAGCATAACTGAAAAGGACCCATCCCTCGCCGTGCTGCTTATATCATTTATTTATTTGGAGTATTTATTGAGCATGGTTCTAGCTTTAAATAGTTGCAGAGTGCTTTACGACAATGGGTTACTAGGAATACAGTTAAGGCACAAGTCCCAACGGGGCTATGGGCCTCATTACGACCCTGGCGTTAACCATTGGCGCTATTAGCGCCATGGTTAACGCCGGTAATTTACTGAATCCGCCATGGTGAAATGGGGAATTACCACCCCATTCCAAGGTTGGCGGGGCGGTAATTCCCCATTTACCATTGGCCCTTCCCCATTCCCATTTTTGCGCCTTATGGCTCAATGGGAATGGGGAAGGCGGTAATTACGGTACCGCAAATTGCAGTACCATAATTACCTTCAAGGTCCCTTTGCAGGTCCCTATCTTAATGGCTGGTACAGACCAGCTGTTAAGGTCGGGAGCCGCAAAGGGACCTCGTGGTAAGGCGTTAAGGGGTTAACGGCGCCGCAACCTTTTACGGCGCCGTTAACCCCTTAACGCTTGAGTCGTATGTCACAATACAGCTAAGCAACAGGAGCAGTAGTTAAAGGTGATACTGGGTCGGCCCCGCAGAGGAGTTTGGTATGCCTACGGCGCGTCAAGGGCCTTCCCCATGTGCTACATGCTGGAAGGCCAACAGCTCTTCGCTCCCAGAATAAGGAGAGGGTATGTATAGCGCCTACTCTGGCTCGCATCAGAGCTGACCTGAGCATCTTCAGCTGCAGGTCTCGCTGCAAAACAACCCCACCAATTGCCTGCAGTGCACAGGAGCGTGCACATCACCTCCTATTGGAAAAAGCTGCTTTATAGGGTTCAGGGTCTGCAGAACACCGCCTCAGAACACCCAGTGTGCCAGAGACATGAGCTGCGATTTGACTCACAACCGTTGTTTATCAAACCAATGAATCGCTTGTCAGCCCCCATTTTGACTTTCGCGTGATGCTCTCCTTATCGATCATTTCACACGCCTGGCAGCTGGTAACCCGCCCCCACAAGGAGCTAATGACTAGCGAGATACTCTAGTTAAGACACAGAGCTCTTCCAGTTAGATGGCTACGCGAGTTAAGAGCTCGCTGCTGAGATCTGTGTTGAAGCTTCGGGTCACATGTTAGAGAGCCTTTAGGGCAGACTCACCCTTTCATCTTAACGTGGTCGATATATTAAGTGCCTTCACTTTTAAGTTTTAATAGCAGCTATAGAGTACAGTGTAGCAAAGGATCAAATACAAGTTAGTATTGTTTTATATAGATTGTATCTATTGCCAAGCGACTTGTCATTTTACATGTGTTTTGCCCACGTGCGCACCATAATTCCCCCTCACTGACGTTTCTGAGACATCTCAGTAGGCCCGGCCCTGCAACACAGTTGCTCCGCCCGCCACCTATTTAATCGGTCCTTCTTAGGCGTCCTCAGCAAAGGTTGGGCGAAGACAAGGACCTCACCTGTTTATGCCTGTGCGGGCCTCATAGGGCCAAAGGCCTGACCTGCTGTCCTCGATTTCACCTATGTCTGTCACTACTACTGGCACTTGCCAAACAACATCAATAGATGTCTCCTCCCTATGAGAAGTTAGACCATCCGCACAGTAGGTGTACACTCACCTGGGTTTTTAAACATGTTTTATTAAATTGAATGATGGTATATCAGCCTCCAAAAAATGTGTGAGTCTGATCCGCACACAATTTTCCTATGTTCATTGCACTACTTTCACATAGACCTGTGCACTCTGGGTGGGCACAGCCTACAGGTGCAGTCCCTTCTGTCATATATAGTTGGGCTATGACAGTCAGGAGTACACCATGTCACCTCAGAAGGGGGAGGGCCAAAACCTCCCCCTGCAATGGCCAGCCTAATTAATTATCAAAGGCTCCATGGGTCTGCCCTGTCCGTTTTTTAGGCTCTGCAGATGGTGCCAACGATTGACATAATTAACATACTAAAAGGGTGTACTTCAAAAAGGCCCACATGGGGTCTGGCTGCATAGGTTAACAAAGGAGATAGGAAACCCCAACAACCCTTCATATGCACTGTGTCATCCTGAAGCCAGCAGCTGCCCTTAGTACCGATTGACAGTAAAATGCCATGCCTGGGACTGTATGTATTACAGTAGGCATCCCGCAGGGGGACACCATTCAGAAGGTACAAGCATGTGGATTGACGGAGCAAGAGAGTCTGGTCTCGCCACAGCTTCAAGGGAGACCTGCCGCTTTAATCTAACACCACAGAGAGCTCCATTGACCAGAGAGACCCTTTGATCCACAACAGACAGGAAGATGGGTGGGACTTAGTATTACATGTTTGTGATGAATCAACCTCCGGGGCACCAGTGGGCAAGGGATGAATATTGGTTTCTAAACCACCAATCAGCCCCACACATCTAGTACACCAAAAGGGATCCAAACAGATTGGAACACAAGTACATTATAAACCTCCTTGTCTAATTTTGGTAACGTGGACGGAATGTCAGGCTTATCTCTGCAAGGTCGTGGATTGTTGGTTAGTTGCAACACAGCAAACATACAATTATTACCCAATGATAAAAGGGACTGTCCAGGTAAGGTTGTATAAAAATAACTACTTTACTATTATTACAACAGACAGTTCTAGCACAGTACACTATACAACCCACACTGTAAAGGAACACAGAGGACAGACAGTTTCACGAAGGAAAGGGGTGCAGTCTGGATACTGACAGGAGGGGAGTCGGTAAAGAAATCAGTTTTAACTGTTCGAGGTTATTTCATTTCAACACCAAGGGAACAAGGTGTTGTAAATATCACTAGGGGCCTTCGGAGAAGGACCAGGAGGACAGAACAACAATGTATCTGGTTCTTGAGATGATCTTGATGCTCAACGGCATTGAGCCGGTTCCAGGACGCTTTGCAGCTCCTGTGACAGAGTTCAAGATGGGAGATAACTGCTGGTACCAGGTGGCAGGCAGTTCAGCAAGCGAGGCTGGACGAAAAGCTTTAGCCTGGCCTACAGGGCGGTTTGCGGTCAAGAATCGTCTTTCTGCTGGTTGGCAGATCTGGAATGCTTGTCAAGGCATCTCGGATGGCTTCAGTGACTGCAGCGTGAAAACAGTCAGTGGTGCAGCAGTTCAAGGGCTCAACTGCCTTGAAAATGTCCTTAAAAGATGGACGATGGTTGATGCCTGTGTGGCACTCCTCTTAGCTTCTTCATCGGGCTTGTGGTGTCCTTTCAAGGCGGATGGCCCAAAGCTGAGGAGATATTGTTATTGTTATTTTGCATTTATATCACGCCTTATATACCATTGTTCTGGTCTGAAGGCACTGGTAGGTTGAACGCCCTTGGGAACCGAAGTTCAGATCAGTAGAGAGAGTAGAGAGAGTCAAAAGGTGCGTGTGAGCATGGAGTATGTGTGCAGCTCGTGTGGTATCGGTGTAATAGCTGCTTCTTAGCCATAGGTGTGGTGGTTGAGAGATCAGGAGTATGTGTTCGTTCTGGCAGGATTCATCCAGACCGGATGTGGCTGCGTTAGGCCTGGGGAGAACGCCTGGCTGGGGGGTGAGTAACCAGCAGTGTTTACTTAGAATGATGTGGAGTGAGCGGCGGATGTTGGTATGAGAACAGTTATACCGAATGGTGTCATAGTATCTCTGTGTTCTAGTTGAGTGATGATGTAAAGGAGAGAGTAAGCGTGGTGATGTGATATGATGGGTTGTATGGTCTTTCAAACGTTCTCTGCATTCCAAATCATACTATATACGTCACGCAGTCCGTTCCATTCTACGCACTCATCAGTATTGGATGCAATCTGTGTTTGTTCGTTCTCTGGCACTCGTTCGTTCCGGCATTCATTTGCTTTATGTCCTCATATGCACTATGCGTTCTCCTGTTTTACGCACTCATCCCCTCTACAGACTCATCCCCTCTACGCACTACTCCTCTACACACTCACCCCCTCTATGCACTCGACCCCTCTATGTATTCATCCCTCTACGCACTCATCTGCTCCCCGCAGTCATCCACTTTAAGGACTCGTGCTTTACACGCATTCAACAGCAATATCCTGTTCCATATATTCATCTCTACACTCATCTGTTCTATGCCTTCATCCGTTCTGTACACTCATTCTCACTGTACACTTATCTACTCATCCGCTTTATCCACTCAATCAGCTCATCCGCTCTATCCACTCTATCCACTCATCCGCTCTATCCACTCATCTGCCATATACACTTATCCGCCATATACACTCATCCGTCATATATACTCATCTGCCATATACACACTCATCCCCTCTAGGCACACATCATCTCTACATACTCATCCTCTCTACTCACTCATCCCCTCTACACACTCATCCCCTCTACGCACTCATCCCGTCTACGCACTCATCCCCTCTACGCACTCATCCCCTCTACGCACTCATCCCTTCAACGCACTCATCCCTTCAATGCACTCGTCCCCTCTACGCACTCGTCCCCTCTACGCACTCGCCCCCTCTACGCACTCGTCCCCTCTACGTATTTATCTCCTCTACGCACTCATCTCCTCTGCGCACTCATCCCCTCTGCGCACGCATCCCCTTTACGCACTCATACCATTTTACACACTCATCCCCTCTGCGCACTCGTCCCTCTAGGCACTCATCTGCTCTCCGCACTCATCCGCTTTAGGCACTTGTGCTTTACACGCATTAAACAGCATTATGCTGTTCCATATATTAATCTCTACACTCATCTGTTCTATACCTTCAACCGTTCTGTACACTCATCCTCACTGTACACTTATCCACTCACCCGCTCTGTCCATTCATCCACTCTATCGACTTATCCGCTCTATCCCCTCATCCGCTCTATCCACTCATCCACTCTATCTACTCATCCACTCTATCTACTCATCCGTTCTAATCAATCATCCACTCATCCATTCTATCTACTTATCCGTTCTATGCACTCATCCACTCTATCCACTCATCAACTCTATCTACTCGTCCGCTCTATACATCCATTCGCTCTATACATTCATCCGCTTGGTACACTCATCTACACTATACATTCATCCGTTCTATCCACTCATCCGCTCTATCCACTCATCCACTCTATCCATTCGTCCGCTCTATCCACTCGTGCGCTCTATCTATTTATCCGCCATATACAATCATCAGCTCTATACACTCATCTGCTCTATACACTCATCTGCTCTATACACTCATCCGCTCTGTGCATATGCAAGGTCTGTACATTCATCTGCTCCAGTGATCTACACACTCTCCGTACCTCCATATTCATCCGTTATCAGTTCTCATGTGCTCTACATACTCATCTGCTTCACGTACTCATCTGTTCTACACACTTATCCGCTGTACGCTTATCTGTTCCGGACATTCATCTGTTTTACGCTGTTCTTCCACTCCACTCATGCATTCTTCCACTCAGCACATTCCTTTGTCCTACCTGATTTATCCATTCTAACTAATTCATCCGCGCCATTCATTTCGTTCACTCCGCATGCATTCTGTTCATTTCAGGAGTTTAAATCACTTTACTGTTTCTGTATGATTTACTCTTTTTAATCCTTTCACTGCTTTGATCTACTTTTATTCATTTAATTCTGTTTGCCCTTCTAGTTTATATTAGGGGTTGTTAGCTGTCAGTTTCTCGCATCAGGTGGTTTGACGGATTGGTGTCCTTGAGTTGCTGTTGGTCTGTTTGGGTTAGTTTGGTACGGGTTGGTTTTAGGGGAAGAGCCAGGTTTTCAGCAGTTTGCGGAAAGACATTAAATCCTCAGTTAGGCGGATGTGGGGTGGGAGTGAGTTCCATAGCGTGGGGGCCAAGGCTGAGAATGATGATCCGCCTAACCTGATTGAGTTTGTCTTAGGTATGACTAGGAGTCCGGCTGAGCTTGATCTTAGGGAGCGTGGGGGTGGTAGGGTTGTAGCTTGTCTTGAAGATATTGAGGTCCGGTTTTATGCAGTGCTCGATGGGAGATGCACAAGGTTTTGAAGGTCACTCTTCGGGCTACTGGAAGCCAGTGCAGCGTCTTAAGGGCTGGGGAGATGTGGTCCCTTGGGCCGAGCGCAAGTAGCAATTTGGCTGCCGCGTTTTGTGCTCTTTAGAGTTTATTCAGTTGGTACGCGTGAACTCCGAGGTATAGGGGGTTTGCGTAGTCCAGTCCTGATATAACGATTAATTGGACCGCAGAGAGTCTGTTGGGAAAGGAGAGATATGGAAAGATGTGCCTAAGGGTTTTAAGATGGTAGTGACGGGACTTTGAGACATTGTTGATTTGGCGCGAGAGTGTTAGGTCAGAGTCTAGGGTGCATCCAAGATTTTTCACTGAGTTGGAGGGGGTCGGTGAGTTGCCCATGGCGGATGGCCAGGGTAGTGCGGAAGGAGTTCGGAGTTGCCACATACCATGATTTCCGTCTTGGAGGGGTTTAACAGGAGGTGGCTTTGGGTCATCCAGAGGTCTATGTCGACGAGGCAGGAGGCTAGGTCAGGTCGGGAGTTGGGTTTTGAGCTCAGGAGTTTTAGAATTAGTTGAGTGTCGTCGGCGTAGTTGTAGCACAGGATGTTGTGTGAACGAATTATTGGTGGGAGTGTGATCAAGTAGAGATTGAACAGGAAGGCGGATAGGCATGCTCCTTGTGGGACTCCTGTGTCAACTGGTCGGGCTTGGGAGGTATAGGTGGAGAGTATTGTTGTTTGGTACCGATCTTTGAGGAATTAGGCTATCCATTTAAGAGCAGTTCCACAAATTCCTAGGGCGTGGAGGCGGTCTAGGAGGATTGAGTGATTGATTGTGTCAAAGGCGGCGGCTAGGTCAAGAAGGATTAGTGCTGCGAATGCCGCAGAGTCTGCAGTCATTTTAAGGTCATCCCAAATAGAGGTTAGGGTGGTTTCAGTTCCGTGACGGGCTCTGAAACCTGATTGAGCGGGGTCTAGGAGATTGTTGGCTTCGACAAAGGCATTTAGTTGGGAGTAGGCAGTTCGGTCAATGAGTTTGGCAAGGAATCTGGTGTTTGAGATGGGGCGGTAGTTTTTGGGCTCGAGAGGGTCGAGCGAAGGTTTTTTAATTAGAGGTTTGACGTGAACCGTTTGGAATGCATCGGGAAAGATACCAGAGGAAAGGAGGCATTCATGACGGATCTTGCATGTTCTTCTGCGCAGGTGGAAGCAAACATTTCTATGAGGGTTGTGGCTGGGGAAGGGTCTAGCGGCGAGCCAGATGGTTTTGTAAGGATATTTGGCGTGTTACAGCACAGAGTACAGCACTACTGCACAGGTAGCAAACAGCACAGAGTACAGCACTACTGCACAGGTAGCAATTTTTTTTTGCAGCACCACCACAAGGGTGCGGTGCATTGCTATATGTGTTACCAGATTAACAAGGAAAGACAGGCCATTCAGTCAAAAACGATTTTAACATATAAGATGCAAATCTATTTTTACAGTTAAAAGCACACGTGCACATTCAAAAATGCACACTATTTTTCACCTGAAATGCCTATGGTGCGAGAGACACATTTGAAAATAATAACTAACATTACTTATAACTAACCTGACTAATGAAACATAATCCACTAATAAAAATGTGTCTCCACTGCAGAATTAGGCCTATTCTGAAAGTGAACTTTTAAACGCACATCCATTTTATTTTCTCCTCTCTGCTGCCCTGTCCACATAATTACAGGAAGCAAAAGAGCTCGAAAGAACAGGAAATCAGTTGGTTACAAAGTATTACTATAAAAATGAGCCATTGTGTAGAGAAGGAGGAGATGGCATGATTGATTCTGATTGGAGCAGCGTCATAGCAAGTATCATGCTAGAGGGAGTGATCAGAGTTTTGCTGGGGGGAGTTTGAGGAGAGAGAAGGGGAGTCAAGATTTGGCAGAACTGGGAGAAGGACCTATTTTTTCCTGGTTGGAGCATTCCTATCTGCAAAAGCTGAGAATTCCAGGCAATGACCCCGGTTTGAGAAGGAAAGGCAATCCTTTTTACTGGGGTTAATCTTCAAGGGAGCCACATTCAGAAAGAGAACAGCTAAAGAAAACTTGACTGAACAGATAAGGTAATTACATAAGTGTGGGAGCTAAGTGTGTACGAGACGAGAATGTTCAGTCAGAGTAGGAAAAGAGATTCCGGTGCCTTAATCACACGTTAATGTTGCAAATTATGTTCTGTTCTCTGCCAGTTTTTTTTTTCAGTGTATTTCAGACAATGCTGTTAATGTGCTGTTTTAGTTATTTCTGTAAAGAATGAGATCGTGTTTAAATGCAACTTTTATAATACAGAAAAATATTTGAAAGCAGACGGGTGGTGTGTCTTCTATTTACCAATACAGTGCTGATGAGGGGAGATTTTTAAACAATGCAATTGTCATTTTAAGACAGATGTGTGCATGATCATATTCAGTATGGAGAGTTGAGAGTGATTGTTTGTAGCATAGCTCGTTGGAGGTACATGAGCCAACGGGAAGAGGGACTCTCTGAACATAGTTCCCTACCGTATATAAGGTAGTGGAAATTACCACAAAATTACCACATATAGCTCTCTGTCGTAAATAAGTCAGTGAGATCGCCCATGGTGGCACACTAACACTGAAAATGTGGTATTCCTAAAATGTAGGTCTGAGGTCTCTCTAGTGATTACACGAAAAATCTAAGCAAAGATAAAGGATTCTGGACATTGGGGCCACAAATAAAACAAGGGAATTATGCTCACCAAAATACCACCAACCACGCATACCAACCACGCATACCAAATATGCATGTCTGGGTGCTGAAATAATGCATGTCCACTGTATTATTGTTGTACAGGGCCCAATCTGAATACGAGGAGTGATTATTGCTAAGTTATTTTTCGGCGGTAATAAAATACCGTCAGGCCCCAAATCTCCACAAAATACCCTACATATTTATGGTGCGTTGCAGGCCGGGAAAGTGATCATAGAGTACCTACTGGGCGTGGCAAGTGTGTCTCACACTGCCATTTGCACATTAAAGGGAACCCATTTTATAATAGCAGTGTGCCACTAAAAACGAATTTCAGAATGTCACAAAGGGAAACCACATTCTCAGATCTAGTGCAATATTTAGAGGCAAAGTTGTTTGCACATGGGAATTGGTCGTCAAATAGCACGTTAGAATGGAGTAACCGCATTCAGGGTGAGGTGCAGAAAGAAAAACTAGACAATATTTTTGCAGAAGGCAGCATAATTCAGGTCTGCCTTACAAGATTATTGAATGCAGCCGATAAAAGTGCAGAGAAAGACTGTTTAATACGGCTATGCGGCAAAATATGGTTTATTTTAAACAAGTCCCTGCGAATGCAAGAGAATGATACTCAGCTAATTAACAGGTTAAAGACTGAATTAGAGGGGGCAAGTAAAAATCAGGAAATGTTGAGAGCAGAATTGGATGTATGCCAAAAAGACATGCAATTAAAATGCAGAGACTTTGATACTCAGTTATCCAAAAGCAAGAAACAATTTGAAGATAGTGAGCAAGAATTGGCACACTTAAAAGCCTTAGTGGATCACATTAGGCAGGATAAAGATGAGGTTGTTTCAGAAATGCAGATTTTACAAAAAGAACATTGTGAAAAAGAAGGTGATCTCCAGAGTGCAGAACAAGAAATGATTAAAATGATTCAAGAAAGAGACAAGAGAAATAAAGAGTTCAATGAATGCCAAATGCAAATGTGCGACATGCAGGAGGTGATTAATAAAATGAATGGTGAAAACAACTATTTGCAAGATGAAGCCAACAGACTCCTTAAAAAGTGTAAGGACTTAGAACAGCAAATGTGCATTCCCAGGTCCCAGGAGAGGCGGCAGGGTACCACATTCAATGGAGTGGAGGTGAATTCTAGCTCTGCCCAAAGAGCTAGTGCTCCAGTGACTGGGCCGGTGACTGAACTTGGTTGCAGCGCCCTTGGGGGATTTGATACTCCCATTGGGGGCAGCCACCAATCTCATACACCTGAAAACAGGATTGAATCACAAAATAGTGCAATTCCATGCATTGCAACAAGTAGCCCCATAAAAATAATGAAATCCATTAAAGCCCTGATCAAACCATTTAAAAAGGGAGGTGAATGCTGCATTGAGGATCACTTAGAAGCGGTGCATGACATTTTTAAAGCACTCCAGATACCTAAGGAACAGTACAGACAATATTTTCATTTAACTTTAGATGCCCCGACGGCCAGCATCATAAGGGGATTAAATGAACAGCAGAATATGACATGGCTGGAGTTTGAAAAAGAAATTAGGCGTCATTTTTCTCCTTTTCAGTCATTGCAGGAGGCAAAGAAAGTCGCGTACACAATTACTGCTGGACCTAATATATCCCCTCGCCAATTTTTACAAGACTTAAAAAGAGCATTTTCTCGCTTTGATGTATCTTTTGACTCAAATTCCAATGAGTTTAAAACTGCATACTTCTATGGGCTACAGAAAGACATCATATCCCAATTGGTCCGTGAATTTGACCGTGACAAGTCCCTTGAATGGATTGTACATCAAAGCACAAAACTATATGAGGTACTCTATTGTCAGGGTAGAGAAAGTGATAAAATGAAAGATACTAGACCTAAATCTAAAGAACCCTCAGCCACAGTAATGGAAATAAAGTCAGCCAAAATGTCCCTTGAGTCTGCTCAAAGCCAAGGTAAAAATAATGTGACACCTGAACAAAGGGGTAATCAACAAAGATCGCCATTTCCTGTACCAATGTTCCAATCACATGATCCTAGTAATAGAGAGAGCTACATCAGCCCTAGGTATTTAGGGGACAGACCCCGGGTAGGATACCGGCCTGATATGGCAGGTATGAACAATAACCAGAGACAAAATCAAGATCAAAGAAATGATGGTCCCTACCAGTCATTGGGGACACAGAGCAGATTTGATCCCAGCACCATGATATATGGTAATCAGGATAGGCCCCGATATGTGGATCGATTTACTGATAATGGAAATCAACATAGGGGCCAGTACCCACAATCTGAGAGACAGGACATGAGGCAAAACGTGAACTACAGTCCACGCCAGTACAATGATTCCCCACCAGGGGACTATAATCAAAGGATGGGTGCAACCCGCTCCCCTCCACAAATGAATCAAGAGTTCAGAAACCATCCCAACCGACATCAATCACCTGAGAGGTATCAGAATAGATCCAATCAGGGGGAAAACAACCAATATCGACCTAGGCCACAGAAAGAGGATCCTAGAGAGATGGAAAGGTTCCAGTGCCTTGAGGCCCAAGTGAAAATGTTAGCTGAGCAAATAGGAAAGCTCTATACAGCGCAAAAACAACCTTCCAAAGAGGGGGCTGATGGCCATAGCAATGACCGGGGGGCTTCCGAAAAGTGACTAAGTACTCATGATAACTGCAGTGCCAAAATGACAGATTGCTCTGATATAATTTTGCATAACGACTCTGAGATGCCTAATGGATTAAAAATGAAAGTACCAGTAAATGAAATTGTGACAGAAAGTGCAAATACTTCTAAAAAAGAGGTACGGTTTAACTTAGAGCTAAATGAAACAGTAAATATTGGCACAAATGAAAAAGAAACATTAGGAATTCCAAAAGAACAAAGGAACAGATTTAAGAAAAATGACTCATGCATGGGGAATACCAGTGAACAGGGAGTAAGTGGGGATGCTATAGCACCTTCCCTGGGCAAGCAAAACAATGACCAAACACAGACTGAAAAAGGAAATACTCACAAGGAGGGTACAAGTCAATCACCTGAAGAATTCTTTGAGCCACATTTTTTTAAAGAGGCTGAAAGGGCTGGTATCACACTAAATGATCGCAAATGCACAGAATTAAAAAATGACAAATTGCTGAATGATGTTGTTACACATGTTCAGTTGGAGGATTGTAATGTGGTCTCTGATGTTACCCAGATGGATGGGCGAACAGTGGCCACACTCCAAAAAACCTCTGAACATGGAGAAATGAATAAAACCTCTCGCGCAGAAATGGGTAAAAAGGAGGGAAAAATGTCTTTCCATTTACCAATGTGCTTAGCCAAAAGTGAAAAAGACCTGAGAAAGGTGAGCCCTGAAATCAGTAAGAATTCACATTTCTTATGTGTATTAGAGGAAGTTGAGGACAGATATTATGCACCCATCACTGTAGAAGAAAAATGCCACACCTTTGCTATGATTGACACTGGCGCACAGGCCACAATTATGTCCAAGGAGCTGGTAAAGAGTATCAATGAAGGGAGACCTCCACAGAGTCAGATCACAGTGAAGGAAAATCAAGGCCCAGTGCATAACTTTAATGGGGAGGAGGTGCCCATCATAGGTGTAACTGAGGTTGACATAAAAATAGGAAAGCACAGAATGAAACAAGAGGTATTGATCACATCTATTTGTGAAATTCCATTTCTGATGGGGACAGATTGCCTGAAAAGATTGTCTCCTCTCATAGATGGGGTGAATGGAGTGCTGTGGTCCTTAACCAAAAAACCATTGAGGTCTAAGAAACTAAAATCACAAAACAGCAATATAAATGAATGTCACACCGTTGCCAAAACAAATGATGCTGTGGAGGTATATCTCCAGAATAGCTGCATACCTAGTGTCACTGTCATATTAATGTGTCAAGACAAAATGCAGAGCGACAATGAAAAACTACCTGTACAAATATACTTGGACCCAAGGAAAGATTGGCAGACTGCCATAGATGAGCACACATTATGTTTTTATCTAAAAGAGAAAACGTGCAAACAGAATATTGCTCCTAAAACAGATTCAGAAAAACACATTACCACTCTGGCAGAAATACACATGGAAGATGAGCAACCATGGGTTCATGTTGGTATAAATGATTATTTTAAAACAATAAAAGCCACTTTAGCGCTTGAACATGAAAGGAGTTTCATTAATGAGAAATTGTTGCAAAAAATAATGGAAAGGGAAGAAATCCCGAGATTTAGGATTAAAAACCAATATGTTTCTGGCTTGGACAGTCCAGACTTTGAAAACCGAATTGCAGGCAGATGCATGCTTAAAATTAGCATTGGGCAGAAAACAATTTACCATAATGTATGGATAGTGAGTGGAGCACAAAATGAATTTTACATGGGAAATGACATCATGCACAGAATGTGTATGGTGTTAGATTTCCTTAATCAAAAAATATGGTCACGCCTAGGTGGTCCGGCACCTGAGTTTGAAGACAAAAGAAGGGCTTATCATTGTGCACAACTGGTTCCTTATGCAATCGAATTACAAATGAGGAAAAATACTATTATTCCTGCATTTACAAAACAGTTTGCAATAACACTGAAATGCAAAAATGGACAGCAGATGAAAGGCTCTGATGCATTTGTATGCCTGAATGAATCCATAAAACAGCAAGGCCTGGATTATGAATACATTCCATTGGTAGACATTGGTGAGGGATCTGTAAAAATCATGGTAAATAATAAAGGTTGTCAGGATATTCATTTAGAGGAAAACTCCCCATTAGGAATGGCCATACAAAAATCGCATTATACGGCAGATTTAAATAACATGGTGATTGGGAATATTCCTGAAAAATATGTAGATGCCAAGGGCGAGTTGCCAGAACACCTGGACTCTCAGCCCAAAGGAATATTTAAAATTCATTCTGTGTATCCTTATGATTCAAATGAGACAGTGTGCTGCCATCAAGAGGATTGCATAATATTTAATTTAAATGAAAATGAAACAGAAAATCAGCCCATTGAAGTGGAAGCTGATAATGCCAAAATATTTAAAAGTGGCAGCTTTACAAAAAGACACAGCCACACAGTTAGAGGAAAGCGCCGAGATTCCCTTACCAGAAGATTTTCCAGAATTTTCCAAAATGGTAGAAGAGCAGATCTCCTTAGCGGATGCATGTGAAAGCAATGAAGAGAGGGACAAGCTGAGGGAGATATTTATGGAGTTTAAGGATGTATTTGCAAAAGATGCTTATGATTGTGGTTTAACTGATTTACATGTGGCCACACTACCAGAAGGGTGTAGCAGAAATCCAGTGTTTGTGCGCCAGTATAGACTACCGCTGGCATGTTTAGAATCATTGGCAGAGATTATTAAAAATTTGGAATCGCGGGGAATCATCAGGCCCATTCATAGCACATCCAATACACCTATTTTAGGTGTGTTAAAGCCAAATGGTCAATGGCGGCTGTGTGCAGACTTGAGAGAGTTAAATAAAAGAGTACCAATATCTAGATGGCCACTGCCATTCATTGATCAGGGCCTAGCTCAGGTACATGGTTCAAATGTATTTACCACATTAGATCTCACCTCTGGATATTGGTGCGTGCCATTGGCAGAGGAGATACAACATTTATTTTCTTTTACATTTGACAGGACTCAATATGCCTGGCTTAGAACTCCGTTCGGGTACATCAATAGTGGGAGTGAATTTGGCATATTTTTGAGAAAGGCCATGCCGGATGCAGCGGAAAGAGGAACAATAGTTTATGTGGACGATGTCCTGATAAAAAATGAAAGCCTGAAAAGCCATTTTGATGAAATAAGACATGTACTTGGCCAATTGCAGAAAGCAGGCGCCAAAGTATCTTTGCAAAAAGCACAATGGTGCAAGAAAAAAGTGAACTTTCTAGGACATGAAGTGACTGAACATGGGCTAAATCCACAAAAGAAGAAAATAGAGGCCATACAAAGATTAAAAGATCCTAAAAATGTGAAAGGAGTAAAAAGTTTATTAGGGATGACAGGCTATAACAGAAAGTTCATTGAAAATTATGCAGAAATCACTCAACCATTGACTAAACTGCTTAAACTGAATACTCCCTGGAAATGGGAAAAGGGGCAGTCTGATGCAGTGGCTAAATTAAAGGAATGTCTTGTAAAGGCACCATGTTTAGCATACCCCATAAAGGATAGGGATTTCTTTATAGAAATAGGTTTTTCTGAACATTGTATGTCAGCAGTGTTATCACAAAAACACGATTTGAATCACAAAACCATTGCATATGCAAGTAAGGCATTTTCCCAAGTTGAAATGAAATTTAATGAATGTGAAAAGGCCCTATTAACCACTGTGTGGGCGCTACAACATTTCCGCCCCATTGTTCAGGGAGAAAAGGTAATTATTGAAACAAATCATCAACCTTTGCAATTTTTAGAGAGTAAAAGAATTAGATCAGGTAATCTAGCGCAATCCAGAATCACTTCATGGACGCTGGCATTACAAGGTATTCCCGTAGAAGTGAGATATGGACAAAATAAAAAGAACCCAATTGCTCAAGGGTTAGCTGACTTACATGACTGTGCAGCTGAACAAATACCAAATGAAATGGAAGTAGAAACTAGTTTACAGGAATTTGAACAATCACCACACAAAGCTTTTGATGAAAAAACATGCAAGGATTTGCCAACTGTATATGTGGATGGTTGTGCTTTTCACATTGAAAATGACAGTAATAAACAGTTAGTGGCAGGAATAGGAAATGTCTGGTTGAAATGTGAAGGTGTCCCCAGTATAGGGATGAGGATTGGAGATAGGAGCAGTCAGGTGGCGGAATTGGCAGCCATTTATAAAGCAATTGCTACTGCAGTTGATAAAAAGTTCAGTGAAATTGTCCTGGTGACTGATTCTGACTATGCACGGAATAGATTTGTGGAGTATTTGCCTGGCTGGAAAGCAAGAGGCATGGTTACATACAACAAAAAGCCACTTAAACATGGAAAAATGATACAAGCCATAGACAAATTGGTGTCAGAAAATAATTTAACAATATACTGGAGAAAAATTCGTGGGCATTTAAAAACACCAGGAGAGGATAAGGAGGGAAATGATAAGGCAGACCACCTGGCTAAGATTGGGGCTGTGATGGGAGAATTGCTACCTATTGATTATTTAATGGGTGAAATACAAATTGATGCAGTCACACGTTCTAAAGCACCAAAGGAGGTAGATCAACCGGTGGTGCAGTGGAGTCATGACACGCCAGACCAAGATTTGATTGAGGCACAAAAGAATGATCAAATTTTGGGAATCTATTATAATCATTTGATAGATCCCGAACAAAATCCTTTAACAGAAAATGATTGTATGGGAAAAGAAGAGTTGAGGGTGCTATTAAAGAACAAAACACGAATTAGATTACAGGATGGACTCATGATTAGAGAGTCCATAACAGGAAAAATACAGTGGGTAGTACCCCTTTCATTCAGAGGACTAATGCTACACCATGCACATGATGCCATAACTGCAGGCCATAGAGGTTCACAAAAAACATTAGAAATACTATAAGATTATGCTTACTGGCCACATATGTCCCAAGATGTGGAATTATATACTAGAGGATGTCTAGTATGCGCCCAATTTAAACCTGCTTCACCAATGCATAGAGCACCATTGATGAAAAGAGGCCTAACTCTCCCATGGTCAGATTTGCAAATAGACTATGTAGGTCCTTTAAAAAGGTCGAGCAGGGGACACCGTTATATTTTGAGTGTGGTATGTTTGATGTCGAAGTGGATTGAATGCATTCCTGCACCAGATTGTAGTGCGCAAACAGCAGCCACATTGCTGGTGAACCATGTGTTCTCAAGGTTTGGGTTGCCACAAAGAATTGAGTCAGACAGAGGAAGTCATTTCACAAGTACTCTAATGAGTAAGGTATGGCAAATACTAAGTGTGAAAAGGAAACTACATATCGCATATCGGGCGGCGTCTTCAGGTACAGTTGAAAGAAGCAATAGGTCTGTTGTGGATATTTTAAAGAAATTTGTGGCAGAAGCAGGTTCCAGCAGGGATTTGCGTTTACCATTGGTTTTGATGGCAATCAGGTCGACTCCTGCCAAAGCAACAGGTGTTAGCCCCCATGAGGTCTTAACAGGTAGGAAAATGGTGTTACCACAACACCTACTATACAGAACACATGAGCAGACACTTGTGAGTGCATCCACAGTTCATGAATATATTGATGAACTGAGGAGGCATTTGCAACATGCATTTGCTTTTGTGCAGAGAAATCTGGAAAGAGCTGCTGACAGTGCAAAATCGTATTATGATAAAAAGACATCAGTAAAGGAATACAGTGTAGGGGATCAGGTATACAAGTTTCATTTTGGAAAAAGTAAACAGAAACATTCTAAATTTCTAGCAGCCTGGCAGGGGCCATTTCGAATTATAGATAAGGTCTCTCCTGTAGTGTATAAAATTTTGAAAAATGAAGGTGAAACAGCAATAGAGCAGTTTGTCCATGTAAATCAAATCAAACCATGCCATCCCAGACATGAGATCAGGCAGCTTGAGCATGTAGAAACAGATAAAGTCCCTTGAACACAAAAAGAGAAAATAAATGGGTGTAATCAGGAGGCAGTGACAAAGAAGTTAAAAAGTTGATTGTTATGATGGCACATAAACACTGTAGTATATGTAAAAATATATAATATAAAATAAATAAATAAATAAATAAATAAATAAATAAATAAATGCACATATAACGGAAGCTCATGGTTGGTGTGCAGAGAGAAAATGTATTAAATATTGAATGCTGTTTATGTGTGCTTGTTTTCTTTTAACTTGTGTTTAATTTCAGAAAAAAAAAAACGAAATATTTTTACCAAGCATGTTTTATTTTTGGCAAAAGGGTGAAGTTAGTATTGTGCTATGTACTTAATTTGTTTATTTTCTATTTAATTTAGAAAATTAACATTATTTGGTCGGAGGTTCCGGGATCAGAGGCCACGGGAGACGATGGAGTCCTGGAGTCCCCTGGATGAAGACCAAAAGATGCCTGCCTCCAGGTGGAGGTGAAGACAAGATAACCAGAATGCTAAAAAAGATGACTCCTATGGATCTAAGATTGCCAAGATGAAAGTGTACTCGAATGAACCAAATAACATCGCTGGTCGGGACATATCAGAGGCAGACAAGAGTGCTGATATATGGAGTTCCACGTATTTATTATTTTAATTATTTATTTTAATTGTTATATTAATTATTTGTTTTGGTTAGTTGTTTTATTTCATTGTTTTAATTGACTTGAAAAATCTAAACTTAGAGTAATGCCACTTCCACTGAGAAGGCAAATGTAGAACATTTTGTAAACTAATGAACTCAGATGAATACTGTATTGATTGCAACTTTTTCATTGATGCACATGAATATTCATTTTATTGGATTGCTATATTGTGAAAAGAAGAAAAAGAACAAATTGTTTTTAGGAATTGGCTTGGATCGTAGCCAGATTCTAAAAACAAAAGGAGGGTATGTAAGGATATTTGGCGTGTTACAGCACAGAGTACAGCACTACTGCACAGGTTGCAAACAGCACAAAGTACAGCACTACTGCACCAGTAGCAATTTTTTTTTGCAGCACCACCACAAGGGTGCGGTGCATTGCTATATGTGTTACCAGATTAACAAGGAAAGACAGGCCATTCAGTCAAAAACGATTGTAACATATAAGATGCAAATCTATTTTTACAGTTAAAAGCACACGTGCACATTCAAAAATGCACACTATTTTTCACCTGAAATGCCTATGGTGCGAGAGACACATTTGAAAATAATAACTAACATTACTTATAACTAACCTGACTAATGAAACATAATCCACTAATAAAAATGTGTCTCCACTGCAGAATTAGGCCTATTCTGAAAGTGAACTTTTAAACGCACTGTGATGAGGACATAGTAGCGGCCACTATTGAACAAGACAGGAGGGACGAGGGGGTATCTAGTATCAACCCAATTCATGTAATACACCGACTGAAGAACATGAATGAGCGAGAGACTACATCTCCCAGAATGCCTCAACAGTCTAATGTAAGACTAATCAAAGCACAACCAAAAATAAGGAAAACGGGAGAAGAAAAGACACCAATAATACATGACAGCACGTCCCACTACACACATAACCAAAATGAAAGACAGGAAAGGAAAATAGGCAACAGACAGAAAAGACGAAAAGCCACGTTTCCATACACTGGGGGTTCTGGGCAATCAGGGGTTAAAAACGAAACTGACTCCATAAGGTTGAAGCCGGGAGGAGAGGCATTAGCATCAGGTGTGAAGAGCCCCGGGCTAGAACGGCACAACACTAATTACTTGGGAGGAGGCACATCGGGGTTAAAAGCACCCAAAAACGTTTTACTTTGTCTCTCGCTTTGCAGGAGTGGAAAGAGGCTGACGGAGTGGGCTCTGAATGGGACGAGACCATTAACCCATATCGGTGGGCATATTAGAAGGAAAAGGAATTCTCACCGGAGTGCCCCGTACCGATCCTGCAGTCACTCCCGACTGCCCAGCTGCTGAAGGCGCCTGACGAGAAAGGAATCTCAAAAGCGGAAAAAGGGAAAAGTTTTGTTTATTTAGCGAATTGCAGCCGAGGACAGCGCAGAAACGGCTGTGTCCAGGAACCTGCAGCAGAGCGTGGAGGAGAGGCTCTGAACCATTCAAGCGTGGACTGAAAACGCTTGAACCCCTAACACATGTTGCATCAAGGAGGTCTATTACTCCGATGGTTTGCAAGGAACGAGAGGCAAGGAAGGCTACCAGTCCTGTGTGTGTTTCCACGTTATGAGCTGCATCTAGTTTAGAACACTGTAAGTTTAAGCTACACGTTATAATCGTCATTTTTGGAAGAAGGAATTTGCCATTCTTGAGTTTTGTGTTACGAGCAGCCTGGAAGACCCATTGTTATTTTTTGCCTTATTACCTTGCTGAAGTTTCTGGAAGAGACGACCGGTTATACCCGAACTGATTACCCTTGGTCTGCACAAATAAAACCTCATTTGTTACCTTACCTACTTGTCTCTGGCTCACTACATAACAGTGGTGGCAGCGGTGGGATTCACAGAGACACGTCTATCCCATTGACCATGGAGGCAGTCATAAAGGCGCTGGCCGAGGGGCAACAACAGTTGCAGCAACTGGTACAGGTGCAAGGACACCAAGCCCAAGCAGACCGCCAAGCCCTACAGCAAGTCATCCAGGTACAAACCGTAGCCCAAGAGCAGGGCAGGGAAGCGCTGAGGATTCTAGGCGAATCAGTGGCTGCACACCGGTCCCACCCAGCCATTCCCCCTACAGTGCTACAAAAGTACCAGACCGGAGACGATCCCAGTTTCTTCTTTGTAAATTTTGAAAGGATAGCCCGAGCAGCGCAATGGCCACAGGATCGGTGGTCCTTCTTCCTGGCGCCCCTTCTCACGGGAGTGATGCAAGGAGCATATCAAGCGGCCAATCCGAATGGGGACACCCCATACGCCGACATCAAAAAGTCAGTACTGGAAAGATTGGGAATGGACGATGAATCCTATAGGTTGCAATTCCGGGAAACCCGACTAAAATCAGGCGAAAGCCCAAGACAGCTCTTTTATCGAGTACAGGACCTCACGGAGAAATGGTTGCAAACTAATACATCCACAGTTGAGCAAATAAAAGAAAAAATTATGCTGGAGCAATTCATCGAAGCCCTACCAGGGCCCATACAAAGGTGGGTTAGGCAACATCACCGCCTGAAACTGTCTGAAGCAATCGATGTGGCCACGGCCTATCAAAAGGCTGGAACCCCTCGTAATATATCAGCACTACCTACAAGACCACACCACGAACTTCCCGCCTTACGCAGTAACAACCGGATGGGCGGGCCGGAGCCAAGAACAAGAACAGAACCGAGGCCAAACAACGGCTCCATTCCAATGAAGGGCCAGATGCCTCAATGCTTCGAATGTGGTGAATGGGGACACATCGCCCGATATTGTGCCAAGAGAAACAAAACCGAACCGATGGAAATTGGGACCCTGCAACAGTATGGAAATCGGAAGAAACAGCCCTATGTGATTGAGGTAACAGTGGATGGACGGCCCCAACAAGCTATGATGGACAGCGGAAGTCGGCAGACTGCTATACAACCACATGTGAGCGAACCAGAACCAGGACAGGTGAGCTCAGTTGACATTAAATGTGTACATGGGGATATTAAGGGGTATCCAACCAAAGAAATTGTGTTAGGATTACAAGGGAAAGAGCTACCGGTTAAAGTGGCCATTATCCCCACCCTACCAGCTCCCGTCCTGATAGGGACAGATATTCCCGAGTTTGATTTATGGTTAAGGGAAGCCCCATTCGCCCAAACCGAGATAAAAGGGATAGACCTAGGGGAAAAACCCACAAAAACCCAGAAGAGGAAAGACAAACGGAATGGAAGGCGAGAGGAGGAAATAGCCCTTATAGACTGGCGAGTGGGGGATCATCTGCCATCCTTCCGGACTGAATCCGGGCTAGACGAAACCCTAAAACGGGCACGTGAACAAGCCTTAAGTAAGAGCCAAATCCCGAATACCACTCCTTATTTTAAGGAGAACCAAGGGTTGTACTATAGGGTGACCAGAGGAACGGAAAATGAAGAGAAGGAACAATTGTTGGTTCCCCAGTCCTATCGGAAGACCTTGATACAACTAGCCCATGATCATTCCACGGGAGGACACCTAGCAGAAAACATGACGGGGAAAAGAGTGTTACAGAACTTCTATTGGCCAGGGATTTATGCAGACATAGCCAAGTATTGCCAGGAGTGTGCAATATGCCAGAAAACAAGTAATCACACACCAGCCAGAGCCCCCTTGCAACGAATGCCTTTGATCAAGGAGCCGTTCCAAAGGATAGGAATGGACATAGTTGGCCCACTGGAACCTTCTAGTCGAGGATACAGATTCCTACTGGTAGTAGTGGATTACGCCACCAGATACCCTGAGGCCTTCCCTTTAAGGGGAATCTCAGCTAGACAGGTGTGCGATGTCCTATTACCTTACTTTGCAAGAGTGGGAATACCCCTGGAAATCGTAACAGATCAGGGAAGCAATTTCATGTCAGCAGTAATGAAGGAAGTATGTAAGACCCTAGGTATACAACACCTGAAAACCTCGGTCTACCACCCACAGACGGATGGATTGGTGGAAAGATATAACAAGACCATTAAACAGATGATAAAAAGAACCACCAGCCCAACTGGAGTAGGATGGGAACGGGTTTTACCATGGGTACTAATGGTTCTGAGGGATACACCCCAATCATCCACAGGGTACTCCCCTTTTGAACTATTGTTTGGGAGACAACCCAAGTCAGTGTTAGGATTATTGAAGGACAATTGGGAGCAACAAGAAGAAACAACGCTCACCGATTATGTTCAAGATCTAAGGGATCATTTGGGGAAATTGAGGAACTACGCTCAAGAAAATCTGGGTAGAACACAAGAAAAGCAAGAAAAGTACTATAACCAAGGAAGCAGACCCAGATCCTTGAACGTAGGCGACAAAGTACTAGTTCTTTTGCCCACCCATACAAACAAAATGCTGGCCCAATGGCACGGACCTTATCGGGTAACAAAAATCTTGGGTCCAGTGAACTATGAGGTGGAACAATCCGAACGTAAAAACAAATACCAAAACTATCATATTAATCTACTTAAACTATGGAAGGAAGGAACACCAGGGGTGTTGTGTTCAACCTTATCAGATATATCCGTCCCAGAACAGTTGGTCCCAAACCACCCTAGTGGATTACAAGACGTACAATTAGGAGAACAATTAAATACTTCCCAAAGAACAGAACTATTTACTACCCTGAACCCGATAGCAGAAACTTTTTCGGGCATACCCGGACGGACACATTTGACAACCCACTCCATACCTACAGAAGAAGGGAAAACGGTACGCCTGAGGCCATACCGAATTCCAGAGGCAAAACGTGGGGAGATCGCCAAAGACATAGATGAGATGCTGGCTCTAGGAACCATTGTGCCCTCAAAAAGCGCCTGGTGTTCTCCAGTCGTCTTAGTGCCAAAACCGGACGGTTCCTCCAGGTTTTGTATGGACTTTAGGCAACTGAATGCTATTTCAAAATATGAAGCATATCCCATGCCCAGAATTGATGAGCTCTTAGAAAGACTTGGATCAGCAGTTTTTCTGAGCACCCTGGACTTAACAAAGGGCTATTGGCAGATTCCCCTCGAACCCGCCGACCAAGAAAAGACAGCGTTTGCTACACCCCAGGGCCTGTTCCAATTTACTGTTCTGCCCTTTGGGCTCCATGGGGCTCCAGCAACCTTCCAGGCCTTAATGGATAAAATCCTGAAGCCACACGAGCAATATGCGGCTGCATATCTAGACGATATTATTATCTTCAGCAAAACCTGGAAGGAACATTTATATCAATTAACCCAAGTCATAAAAGCACTAAAAGAGGCCGGTTTACACATTAACCCAAAAAAATCGAAACTGGCAACCCAAACCACAAGATATTTGGGGTATGAAGTGGGAGGGGGAATCGTAACCCCTTTGCTGGACAAAATACAAGCAATACAAAAACTAAGGATGCCTGAAACCAGAAAGGAAATCCGTGCTTTTCTAGGGTTTGTGGGGTACTACAGGAGATTCCTGCCCCATTTCTCTACCATAGCAGCCCCCCTTACGGACGCTCTGAAAACAAACAAAACCCTGCGCATTACTCCTGAGGCAAAACAAGCTTTTCAAACATTGATACAAATGATTTCCTCCAAACCCGTTCTACATTGTCCTAACTTTGACAGAGAGTTTTTCTTACAAACTGATGCCTCGGGATGTGGACTAGGAGCAGTACTATCCCAGGGTACCGAACAAGACCTATGTCCTATAGCATTCATCAGTAGGAAGCTTTTGCCCCATGAGCTTCCGTACTGTACCCTAGAAAAGGAATGCCTAGCGATCAAGTGGGCCGTAGAAACACTAAGGTATTACCTCCTCGGAAGGCGGTTCACCCTTTTTACCGATCATGCTCCTCTGAAGTGGCTGGCGACCCAGAAGGACTCCAACCATAGAGTCCTACGATGGTTTTTAACCCTACAACCGTACAACTTCGTGACTGTTCACAAACCCGGAAAATATCAGTTGGTGGCGGACTACCTGTCCCGAGCCTTAGTTATGCCCGAACGGCATAAGTCCTTGGGGGGAGTATGTGATGAGGACATAGTAGCGGCCACTATTGAACAAGACAGGAGGGACGAGGGGGTATCTAGTATCAACCCAATTCATGTAATACACCGACTGAAGAACATGAATGAGCGAGAGACTACATCTCCCAGAATGCCTCAACAGTCTAATGTAAGACTAATCAAAGCACAACCAAAAATAAGGAAAACGGGAGAAGAAAAGACACCAATAATACATGACAGCACGTCCCACTACACACATAACCAAAATGAAAGACAGGAAAGGAAAATAGGCAACAGACAGAAAAGACGAAAAGCCACGTTTCCATACACTGGGGGTTCTGGGCAATCAGGGGTTAAAAACGAAACTGACTCCATAAGGTTGAAGCCGGGAGGAGAGGCATTAGCATCAGGTGTGAAGAGCCCCGGGCTAGAACGGCACAACACTAATTACTTGGGAGGAGGCACATCGGGGTTAAAAGCACCCAAAAACGTTTTACTTTGTCTCTCGCTTTGCAGGAGTGGAAAGAGGCTGACGGAGTGGGCTCTGAATGGGACGAGACCATTAACCCATATCGGTGGGCATATTAGAAGGAAAAGGAATTCTCACCGGAGTGCCCCGTACCGATCCTGCAGTCACTCCCGACTGCCCAGCTGCTGAAGGCGCCTGACGAGAAAGGAATCTCAAAAGCGGAAAAAGGGAAAAGTTTTGTTTATTTAGCGAATTGCAGCCGAGGACAGCGCAGAAACGGCTGTGTCCAGGAACCTGCAGCAGAGCGTGGAGGAGAGGCTCTGAACCATTCAAGCGTGGACTGAAAACGCTTGAACCCCTAACACATGTTGCATCAAGGAGGTCTATTACTCCGATGGTTTGCAAGGAACGAGAGGCAAGGAAGGCTACCAGTCCTGTGTGTGTTTCCACGTTATGAGCTGCATCTAGTTTAGAACACTGTAAGTTTAAGCTACACGTTATAATCGTCATTTTTGGAAGAAGGAATTTGCCATTCTTGAGTTTTGTGTTACGAGCAGCCTGGAAGACCCATTGTTATTTTTTGCCTTATTACCTTGCTGAAGTTTCTGGAAGAGACGACCGGTTATACCCGAACTGATTACCCTTGGTCTGCACAAATAAAACCTCATTTGTTACCTTACCTACTTGTCTCTGGCTCACTACATAACACGCACATCCATTTTTTTTTCTCCTCTCTGCTGCCCTGTCCACATAATTACAGGAAGCAAAAGAGCTCGAAAGAACAGGAAATCAGTTGGTTACAAAGTATTACTATAAAAATGAGCCATTGTGTAGAGAAGGAGGAGATGGCATGATTGATTCTGATTGGAGCAGCGTCATAGCAAGTATCATGCTAGAGGGAGTGATCAGAGTTTTGCTGGGGGGAGTTTGAGGAGAGAGAAGGGGAGTCAAGATTTGGCAGAACTGGGAGAAGGACCTATTTTTTCCTGGTTGGAGCATTCCTATCTGCAAAAGCTGAGAATTCCAGGCAATGACCCCGGTTTGAAAAGGAAAGGCGATCCTTTTTACTGGGGTTAATCTTCAAGGGAGCCACATTCAGAAAGAGAACAGCTAAAGAAAACTTGACTGAACAGATAAGGTAATTACATAAGTGTGGGAGCTAAGTGTGTACGAGACGAGAATGTTCAGTCAGAGTAGGAAAAGAGATTCCGGTGCCTTAATCACACGTTAATGTTGCAAATTATGTTCTGTTCTCTGCCAGTTTTTTTTTTCAGTGCATTTCAGACAATGCTGTTAATGTGCTGTTTTAGTTATTTCTGTAAAGAGTGAGATCGTGTTTAAATGCAACTTTTATAATACAGAAAAATATTTGAAAGCAGACGGGTGGTGTGTCTTCTATTTACCAATACAGTGCTGATGAGGGGAGATTTTTAAACAATGCAATTGTCATTTTAAGACAGATGTGTGCATGATCATATTCAGTATGGAGAGTTGAGAGTGATTGTTTGTAGCATAGCTCGTTGGAGGTACATGAGCCAACGGGAAGAGGGACTCTCTGAACATAGTTCCCTACTGTATATAAGGTAGTGGAAATTACCACAAAATTACCACATATAACTCTCTGTCGTAAATAAGTCAGTGAGATCGCCCATGGTGGCACACTAACACTAACACTGAAAATGTGGTATTCCTAAAATGTAGGTCTGAGGTCTCTCTAGTGATTACACGAAAAATCTAAGCAAAGATAAGGGATTCTGGACATTGGGGCCACAAATAAAACAAGGGAATTATGCTCACCAAAATACCACCAACCACGCATACCAACCACGCATACCAAATATGCATGTCTGGGTGCTGAAATAATGCATGTCCACTGTATTATTGTTGTACAGGGCCCAATCTGAATACGAGGAGTGATTATTGCTAAGTTATTTTTCGGCGGTAATAAAATACCGTCAGGCCCCAAAACTCCACAAAATACCCTACAGTTTGCGGACATATAGGAGTTTGCAAAATTGTTATGGTGATATTGGACTAAAGGATTCGAACGTTGGTTGCATAGTGGTCGCAGCTGGTGGGCCGGCTGGTATGGGGGGAGGATTGCTTGGGGGGTGTAAGAGAGCTAGTTTGGTGGCTAGGGTATTTGTTCTTTCGAGAGCTGTGGTGTAAAAGTGGAGGGAGAGTGAGTCGCACAGTGATTGTGAGGGGGTCGGGATGGGCGTGTTGCAAGTTGGATTGGTGAATTCGGAGATAAGTTTGTGGAGTTCTTTGCTTGGGTTTTTGCAGTTTAGGATTCGGGAGTTGTAGTGGGCTTTTTTTGCTTTCCGGATTTCAGCCTTGTACTGATAAAGGTGTCGGGCCAAAGTGGCCCTGTTCGCCTATGTTTTGTCTTTCTGCCATTTGCGTTCTATATATTTATATAGTTGTTTAGTGATCTTCAACTCAGGAGTGAACCATCTGGGGAAGAGGCCACGACGGGTTGATGGTTTGCAGGAGGGTGTGAGCCGCATCAGAGGTGCGTTGAGCCATGCGTCGAAGGCGTCGGAGGTTAGTTGTTTGTTGAGTTGGCAGGTAGGTGGTGGAGACTGGAGGAGTGCGTCAGCTATGTCTGGGACGATTATTAGTTTTTTCCAGGATTTGCGTAGATTCGGGGGTTCAGATTTGAGTACGGGAAGGGGGTCAGGTGAGCGAATGGCGAACGGGAGAATGAAGTGATCGGACCAGAGGATAGGGGTGGGGGGCTTTAAATGAATCAGGGTGTTGGAGCTAAAGATGGCATCAAGAGTGTGCCCTTTATAGTGAGTCGGGCCATTTTTGTGGGGTTGGAGGTTAATTGCGTCCAAACCGTTAACCAGAGAGTGTGTCATAGGGTTGGTGGAGATGTCGAGCCATATGTTGAAGTCTCCAAGAAGGGTGAGGTTGGGATGGTTTAGTTGAAGGGTGACAATATAGTCGCAGAGGTTGTTTGCGAATTGTCTATCGTAGCCAGGGGGCCTGTAAATTATTAGGAAGGTGTGTGAGAGCGACGGGGAGAGGGATAGTCTAACGAGGAGAGATTCGCAGGAGGGAATGGAAGGTTGGTTGAAGATGATTGAGGCGTGGAAGAGGGACTTGAAGAAGAATGCTACTCCCCCTCCTCTGGAGGGACGGTTCAGTGGGATGAGGGAGCAGTCAGGAGGGAAGGCTTCCTTAGCGATTGGGGCAAAGTCATCAGAGAACCATGTTTCGGTGATAAAGACCAGGTCTGGTTTGTCAGAGGCGAGGAGGTCAAAGATGCAGTGTCTGTTTTTCGCTACGGATCAGGCATTGAATAGGATGCAGTTTACAACCGCCGGCGAGGTTGGTCTTGGGGCTGGAGCGGAAGGTGGTGGTGGCGGAGAGAGAGGTGACTGGGGAGGGAGAAGAGTGGGGGGGGGTGCTGCTCGATGGGAATAGTGGGCGAGCAGATAGATTGGCGGGCTTCGGGCGGGATTGGGTAGCTGTGTGTGTTAGGATGATCGGGTTTGGTTCGGGGGATTTGAAGGTGGGGTGTGGGCGGTTAGGAGTTTCAGTTGCAGTTGATGAGAAATCGAGGGAGATGGGTTTTAGGAAGGGTGAAGCCACGGGGGAAGGAGGTGATTGCGGGAATGAGGTGATGGGTCGAGACGGGGAGGTGAGGAGTGCTGAGAGATTGAGGGCGACCATGTACGTTTCCTCTTTAGTTTCTTTGTGGTGATTGGAGTATGAGAGAGGGTAGGGGGAATGGAGGGAGAGAGGGATGCAGTCTCGGTTCTTGCTAGGGCTAGGCGTGCAGTTTTTAGGGAGGGGAAAGGGTGCGGTTGGGGGGGAAGGTGGCAGGGGTTTGTGGGCAAGGCAGGGGGTTGATGATTGCAGGGCGCGGGGTATCTGTTGTGATAGCGAGGGGAGCGGGCATGGTTAACATTGTCTGGTCTGTGGATGGGCTCGTGGGACGAGTGGTCGTAGGGTGGTTGGCTCACCATCGTGCCCCTCTGGCTTGGTGTTTGGAGAGGGAAATGGTAGGGAATGCGAAGCTGGGTGGAATGGTTTGGGCAGTGGGGGACGGGTGGGAAGGCAGAAAGGGGGTGGGGGAGGTCCACGGTGGTCGTTTCTGACAAACTCTGGTGGAGTGGGTGTACTCATGCTTGGTACAAGCTTTTAGGTGGATTTTAGGAGTGCTTTCTAATTGTAATTCTAGGTTCAGTGGGAGCACGCTTTTAGGCTCACTTCTAAGTTCAATTTGCACCGGGATGATATTAGACTATTCGGTGCACTTCTCGGTTCGACTGTACACGGAGGTGTTATTGGGTTTTTAGGCGTTGCTGGGTACACTTCTAGGTGCAACTGTAGACAGAGATGATATTAGGCTATTAGGTACTATTAGGTACACTTCCAAATTCCAGTGCACACAGAGATGGTGTTAGGTCTACCTCTAGATTCAATTTTGTACAGAGGGGATATTAGCCTATTGGGCGCAGTTCTAAATTCAACTGACCATTGGGATGATATTAGGTCTACCTCAAGATTTAATTTTGTATAGAGTTGTTATTAGGTCTATCTCTAGATTCAATTTTGTGTCGATGGGGATATTTGCCTATTAGGCACACTTCTCTCAATTCGATTTAATTTTGTATAGAGTTGTTATTAGTTCTATCTCTAGATTCAATTTTATGTAGAGGAGATATTAGACTATTAGGCACACTTCTCTTAATTCGACTTTATATCGGGAGGGTATTAGGCATGGTTCTAAAATCAGCTTTGTACAGAGAGTTATTAGGGAGATTAGTCAATTGAACCAGACTATTAGACTATTAGGCACACTTCTTACAATTCGACTTTATACAGTGAGGGTATTAGGCATGATTCTAAAGTCAGCTTTGTACACTTCTTACAATTCGACTTTATACAGGTAGGGTATTAGGCATGATTCTAAAATCAGCTTTGTGCAGAGAGGTTATTAGGGAGCTTAGTCGATTCAACCAGGCACAGTCTTAGGCTAATAGGATAATGGGCCCACTTCCAATTCAACTTTCACAGAGGCAATTGGGACACTTCTAGATTCACAAAGGTTATTGGGCACACTTCTAAGTTCAACTTCTAATGCGCTTCTAAATTCAACATTCACAGAGAAGCTATTGGTTGCACTTCTACATTCAGCTTACATAGAGAGGCTATTGGGCACATTTCTAGATTCAACTTTTATAGGGATGCTATTGGGGGACACTTCTAAATTCAGCTTTGCACAGAGGTGTTACAGGGCACACTTCTAAATTCAACTTTGCACAGAGGTGTTACAGGACACACATTCTAAATCTGCAGAGGGGTTATTGGGCACACTTCTAATTACAGCTTTCAATGACAGGCCATTGGGCACATTTCTAAGTTCAACTTTCACAGAGGCGTAATTGGGACATTTCTAAATTCATAGAGAGGTTATTGGGCACACTTCTAAATTCAACTTCTAATGCACTTCAGATTCGACTTTCACGGAGAGTCTATTGGGTACACTTTAAATTCGACTTCTAATGCACTTCTTGATTCAACTTTCAGAGGGTCTATTGGGCATACTTTTAAATTCAACTTCTAAAGCCAGCTTTTACATAGAGTCTATTGAACACACTTCTACATTCAACTTTCAAGGAGAGGCTATTGGGGACTCTTCTAGCTTCAGCTTTCACAGAGATGCTATTGGGTACACTTCTAAAATCGACTTCTAAATGCGCTTCTAAATTCAACTTTCACGTAGAGTCTATTGAGCACACTTCTAAATTCAACTTTCACAGAGAGTGTATTGGGCACACTTTTAAATTCAATTTTCACAGAGAGTGTATTGGGCACACTTCTAATTCAACTTCTAATTAAACTTCTAAATGCACTTCTCAATCCAACTTTCACCTAAAGGCTATTGAGCACACTTTTAACTTCAACTTCTAGTACAGCTCTAAATTCAGCTTTCACCGAGAATCTATTGGGCACATTTCTAAATTCAGCGTTGCACAGGGGTGTTATAGGGCATATTTCAAGTTCACAGAGGGGCTATTGGGCACACTTCTAATACAACTTTCAATGCGCGGGAATTGGCCACACTTCTAAATTCAACTTTGCACAGAGGTGTTACAGGGCAGACTTCTAAATTCACCTTCTAAGTGCACTTCTAATTCCAACTTTTGCATAAAAGTTATTGGGCACACTCAGGGCACTTCTACATTCAACTTCTAAATGCACTTCTAATTGCAACTTTTGCGTAAAAGCTATTGGGCACACTCAGGACACTTCTAAATTCACTTCTAATTCAAGTTCTAAATGCACTTCTAGGTCCTGCTTTCACCTAAAAGCTATTGGGCATATTTCTAAATTCAACTTTAATGCACTTCTAAATTCAACTTTCACGGAGAGTCTATTGGGTACTCTTTAAGTTCAGCTTTCAGAGGGATGCTATTGGGTACACTTATAGATTCAGCTTCCAAATGCACTTCTAAATCCAGCTTTCACCCAGAAGCTATTGGATATACTTCTAAATACAACTTTCTATGAGGGGCTATTGGGCACACTTCTAAATTCAACTTTCAAGGAGCAGTTATTGGGCACACCTCAAATACACAGAGGGCCTATTGATTACACTTTTAAGTACAATTTTCTACAGAGAGGCTATTGGGCACGCTTCTAAATGCAACTTTCAAAGAGCGGCTATTGGGCACACTTCCAAATTCAACTTTCCACAGAGAGGCTATTGGGCACACTTATAAATCGACTTTCAAAAAGTGGCTGGGCACACTTCTAAAATCAACTTTCAAAGAGCATCTATTGGGCACACTTCTAAAATCAATTTTCAAAAAGCAGCTATTGGGCATACTCCTAAATCAACTTTCCACAGAGAGGCTATTGGGGACACTTCTAAATCAACTTTCCACAGACAGGCTATTGGGGACACTTTTAAATTCAACTTTCAAAAATCGGCTCGGCACACTTCTAAATTCAACATTCCACAGAGAGGCTATTGGGCACACTTCCAAATTCAACCTTCAAAAGGAGGTTATTGGGTACACTTCCAAATTCAACTTTCAAAAGGCGGCTGTTGGGCACACTTCCAAATTCAACTTTCAAGGAGCAGCAGTTGTGCACACTTCTAAATCAACTTTCCACAGAGAGGCTATTGGGCACACTTCTAAATTTGACTTTCAAAAGGTGGTTATTGGGCACACTTCTAAATTCAACTTTCAAAGAGCAGCAGTTGAGTACACTTCTGAATCAACTTTTCCACAGAGAGGCTATTGTGGTAGGGTGGTATGGCGTGAAGTAGTTGCTTCAGACCCCGCCTTTGCCACACTTACTTGTTGTCTTCTTGCTTCTTCTGCTGATACCTGCAGATACCATCTGGAGTCGTCTCTATAGGAGTCGTCCTTTGCCTCAGGTCCTTAGCCGATGGGCTGCCGGGCAGGGGGCTGCCCTGGGAGGATTGGTAATGGAGGGGAGTCCACTGGCTGGACCAATCTAATGCTGGATGGGCAGGTCGGGAGGCGGGAGGGAGAGAAATCAGGGAGAGGGAGCGGGGTGGGAACAGGGATGCAGGCACAAAATGAGGGGGCCTGGGGGCCTTGCAGCTGGCAGAAAAATGGGTTGCAGGGGCTCACAGTGGCCAAGCACACTCACCGGCAATTCTTAGGCAAAGAGGGGCACAGTGCAGCTACGACACTGCTAGGTCTTTACACACGGTCCCAGTGGACCAATCAAAATCTGGATGGGCGGGTCGGGAGGCGGGAGGGAGGGAGAGAAATCAGGAAGAGAGAGCGGAGTGGGAACGGGGATGCAGACACGAAATGAGGGGGCCAGGGGGCCTTGCAGCTGGCAGAAAAATGGGTCGCAGGGGCTCACAGTGGCCAAGCACACTCACTGGCAATTCTTAGGCAAAGAGGGGCACAGTGCAGCTACGACGCTGCTAGGTCTTTAAACACGGTCCCAGTGGACCAATCAAAAGATGGCTGGGCGGGAGGGACAGAAATCAGGAAGAGGGAGCTGGGTGGGAACGGGGATGCAGGCACGAAATGAGTGGGCCTGGGGGCCTTGTAGCTGGCAGAAAAGTGGGTCGCAGGGGCTCACAGTGGCCAAGCACACTCACCAGCAATTCGTAGGCAAAGAGGGGCACAGTGCAGCTACGACGCTGCTAGGTCTTTACAACCGGTCCCAGTGGACCAATCAAAAGCTGGATGGGCGGGTTGGGAGGCGGGAGGGAGAGAAATCAGGAAGAGGGAGTGGGGTGGAAACGGTGTTGCAGGCACGAAATGAGGAGGCCTGTGGGGCCTTGCAGCTGGCAGAAAAATGGGTCGCAGGGGCTCACAGTGGCCAAGCACACTCACCGGCAATTCTTAGGCAAAGATGTTTGCATGTAACTTGTCCTTTGTTAAGAGACTCTCTGGCACTTCCCACCTAGGTAGCTTGCTGGAAGAACCTAGCAGGGTGTGCAGGAGGGACCCCAGCTGGCCCATAGGACTGGGGTTTTCCCAAACCGCACTTTAAGATGGAATAGCAGCACCTGTGAGATGGATGGGGATGCAGATTTCTACTCAAGCATCAAGTCAATAATGACAACTCAATGGTTTGGCAAAGAGAGTCTGTTTAATGACAAGTACTAAAAACAGGGAGTTATGAATGTCCGTGGTTGTGTGATCTTCCTTCTTTCTTCAACACTCCGATGAACTTCACAAAAATCACATCCTTTATACTAAAACCTTGTCATCACTGACGTGAAACGCAAAAAATGTTGCATGCAGTTCTATTGGTTATAGTAAGTTAACTTTACTATAGGTACTATATCTATATATGATAGTAGCATGTGAGGATTGGATAACTAGTGTCAGGTGGGGCATCTAAGCCCTTCCTTCAGAATGACTACTGTATACATCACTAAAAGTATGACGTCTCATTGGTTCTACAAACTATAGGATCCTAGATAACTTGGAACACTGTGATTGGTTTGATACCACGTCACCTTGTACTTTTCCACTTCGCTTAGCAGCATGCAGAATGGTTGGCTAGGTCCTGGGTGCCCGTCAGTTCCCCTAGCCTCCCATCAACCAGTACCACCATTCATCATCGCCCCACCGCCCGTGTCTTAATTAGTTTCGAGTTTGTAGGCCTCGATGTTGCCTCTGTGTCTGTGAGCACTCGGATATCTATGCATGGCTCAAGGCTGAGCGTAGGTGTGAAGGCCCCAACTCTTCTTGTTTGGCAGGTCATGTGTTTCAGGCACGTGACCGTCTCCATGTAATTTGTGTATTTGATTTTAGCTTTCTGTCCACCAAATGCTTCTGCTGCTTATCTCGATTCCTTTGAACAGGATACTCTGCTCTTGGTGTCATAAATTGTATTAGCTTATGCAGCTAAAATGACCTTGGTTCCTTTGCACGGGTCTCATGCATCTGAGTTTCGTTTCTGTCTTTGGCTTTCGATTCCCATGTCTGAGGTGCTTCTTCTGGGACCTCTTAGTAACTTGCGGTTGATTATGCCCTTTTGCAAAGTGGAGACATATATTATATAAAGTGCTCCTTTTGAGGTAGATATGTTTATGTGGCGCTCGCCGCAATCTAATTTTTCTACTAAGCATAGCAAGCTGCACGATTTCCTCAGCTTTCTTGCGTTTGCAGCATATGTACAAGTGTAAACTGGTTGCATATGTTCATCGCTCTTATGGCATAAGCTTCTTATACTTCACATCGTCCTTTTAACTTCAACTCAGGATGTCGCTTATCCATGGTGTTTCGTCCCTTCTCGTCATTCATAGGTCATTGTTTTCTTTATCTGTGAGTCAGTTTGAGTTCTTGTGACGTCACCATTCGTCTTCTTTTAGAATTTTTGTCGATTCTTCAGGCCTTACGTTTTGACAATCATCAGTCTGTCTCACTTGTCGATATAGTTTTCTCAATGGGTACCTTACTGTCCAAGGTTTCTCAGGTGTAGGTACTTCGATAGGTGCTGTCCGTCTGATAGGTACCGGAAAGAGCCCCACTGCAGCTCTCTGCTGGTTTATTTGTTCAGCATACGTCACATATCTCAGCGTGAATGGTCCTGGAACTTCAGAATGGTTGTTTGGAGGGCAGGCCATATTTGAGGCCTCCTCTACAAGGGCACGATGTGTGTTGGCTGGGTACCGGTTCTGGAGCTGCTGGACGGGTCCTCTGAGTCCAGTATCTCCCTCTGTTCCCTGGGAGATGTTTAGGCGAGGGATCTTGATTCCCTCTTGGAAATCCTGGCCTTCCTTCACAGGCAGAAGATGTAAGGCAGACTGTACTTTCAAACAGGGTCCAAATGAGTCCTTCTTCTTACTCCTTTCTAAGTCATTGGATGATCTGCTAAGTGAGGTGCTCAGCCCTCTTTTAAAGTCAAATGGGCCCCAGTGATTGCTGCAGGCTAAGCCTACCTTAAGGAACCAATCTGGGGTCCCCACCAACAATCTTCTTTTATGCGTGTGGTCAGGACCAGAGTGTTTTGCAACAGGAAAGGTATGAGGTGACAACTTGTACACCTAGGTACCATCCATCTTCCTGTATGTTGTAGGTCAAAGTGATTCTCTGGTTAACTGAGCCCTCTGTGACTCTTGATCAAAGCGCAGGCCTCTCTTGAAGTTTGTGATGAGAGCAGACTTCCTGTCTCCCTTAAATCACATACCTCTCCCCTCTGAAATAGTTCCTCTCTGCAGGGGTGGCCTATAGTAAATAGTGGACCCAGATATGCTATTCACTGTCCTTCATATAGAGGGCTGGGAACTAGCTTCAAGTTGACACATTGCATATCAAAGAGGTGTTAGTTCTACTGCCCATTGTTAAGTTCTGTGACCAAGCCTATTTGCAGGCATGCTTCAATTAACTCTCATCAGTATGGGTCGCCACCACACAGAACTTAGACAATAGAGCAGGACGGATCCATGGAGCCTTTGATATTTAATTAGGCTGGCCATGGGAGGAGGAAGGTGTTGCCCTTCTCCTCTGGATGTTTTTGTGTACCCCTCACTGTCACCTGTCAAATAAATGCCACAGGGAGAACTGTGCCTGTAGGCTGTACACTGGACTATGTGTTTGTTGTGTGGCAAGCATTAGCAAATGTGTGCAGATTAGCCCCATGCATTTTAAGAGGCTGATCTCCCATCATTCAATTTCCTAAAAAATAATCAAAAAAAGCCCAGGCGAGCGCACACTCTCTGTGCGGATGGACAAATCCCTTACATGCCCCCCATCCTCAACATGTGAACTACCACCCTACTGAGGGTCTGGTTCTTCATCAAGGCAAAGGTACTGATTGAGGCCATCTGCATTTCCATGCTGGGAGCCCGGCTTGTGATGGATGTCCATATCTAATCCCTGTAGTTATATGGCCCTTCGCAAAACCTTAGGGTTCTCTCCTTGCATGGTCATTAACCATCGCAAAGGCTGGTGGTCTGTCTGGATCGTAAAGTGAGACCCAAAGATGCTGGGTTTTAGCTTCTTTACGGCCCACACAACCACGTGCACCTCTTTTTCTATGACAGCCCACTTCCTTTCCCTTTTTGTCAACCACCTGCTAATGTAGTCGACAGGTTGCTCTACCCCTTCAGAGTTCATCTGCGTTAACACTCAACTCCTCCTGTCATGCTCTCATGTGAAGCTTATCTATACTCACCTCTACCATATGACTACCACTCTAAATTCCTTAACTACTGGTCTCCCATTTAACTTTTAAGTCAAACTTGGGTGTATTCTTGCATTTACTTGAAAGTCAAACTTGGGTGTATTTTTGCATCTACTTGAAAGTCAAACTTGGGTGTATTTTTGCATTTACTTGAAAGTTCAACTTCAGTGTATTTCTGCATTTACTTGAAAATCAAACTTGGGTATATTTTTGCATTTACTTGAAAGTCAAACTTGGGTGTATTTTTGCATTCACTTGAAAGTTCAACTTTAGTGTATTTCTGCATTTACTTGAAAGTCAAACTTGGGTGTATTTTTGCATTTACTTGAAAGTTCAACTTCAGTGTAATTCTGCATTCACTTCAAAGTCAAACTTGGGTGTATTTTTGCATTTACTTGAAAGTCAAACTTGGGTGTATTTTTGCATTTACTTGAAAGTTCAACTTCAGTGTATTTCTGCATTTACTTGAAAGTCAAACTTGGGTGTATTTTTGCATTTACTTGAAAGTCAAAATTGGGTGTATTTTTGCATTTACTTGAAAGGTCAACTTCAGTGTATTTCTGCATTTAACTTTTGCCCATTGATTGTAACCTGCTAGCCCAGTGACTGTTCAATACTGCTTTACTTGCTTACTCCTCCCTCTGCCTCTTCTCATTTCCACTCATGGCGCTTTCTGTTTCTCCCATCTATTCCAACTGCTTCTCTATCAACTACCCTTCCCTTCTCACTAAGTCTGGAAAAAAGAAATTTAAAAAGGATATCTTGGCCTCCAACCCTGGACTCCCCATCGCTGATACCTATACCAGCGCCTCTTCCAGACAGACCCTCACCGACACCCTCTGTGTTGTTCCTTCGTCGGATCTATGGACCCCCATATGATCTCTGTGCCTTGTCCTGTCTCCTCCTCTCCTATTATTTGTGGCATTCGCTGGGATGTCCTCATGGCTTCTTTCGAGTCCTCCAGTGTCATCCCCAATGTCTACCTAAATGGCACTGTCATGGTCCAAGGTCCTCAGGCCAATCTCCTCCTCTTCGATAGGCGTTTCCCTCGCCTCATCAACTTCCTCTCATCTCCAGCTGTCCCCTCCTCTCACTCCCTTGCTACCTTATCCACTTTTTCCTCCTCCTCTGCCACGCTTCAGGCTACCTCCACAACTCTGCAGGGCGTACCTCTGATTTGTACCCCTCCCGGAAGGTCTTTAAGGCCAGCAACCTTCTTCATCTTGCCACTCTCAACTCTCGCTCTGCTGTCAAACACGCCTCTGACATCTGCCACCTCCTTGAAGAACTGGACCTTGATGTCCTCAGTTTTACAGAGACATGGTTCATGGCTAGCTCTGTCACAAGCTTTGACACTCTACTCCCTGAGGGCTACAAGATCCTCTCCGCACCCAGATCCACTCGACCTGGAGGGGGCGTAGCCCTGATCTTTCCTGAGTGGATTCCTGCCACTATCATTCCCATTTAGATTTACTCCTCTTTTGAATGCCTTGTCTGCAGGCTCTCACTCTCTCCTAGCCACTCTCTTACTGTTGCTACTCTCTACCGCCCCCCACGGGCAAATCACCTCTTTTCTCTCTGAGTGGGCCGACCTCTCCTCCTCCCTCTTGGCCTCAACCACTCAACTCCTCCTCCTTGGTAACCTCAACATTCACCTCGATTCTCACTGTCCCTCATCGCTGCTCTTTCGCAACCTCTGCGATACCCTCTCCCTCTCTGTCCTCCCCTCTGGCCCGACGCACTCTACAGGACACACACTTGATGTCTTGATCTCCCCTGGTCTCCCCCTCTCTATTCCTCTGACCACTCCTCTCTCCTGGAGTGACCACTGCCTCCTCTCCTCCCATCTCTCACTATCTTCTCCCCAAGCCAACCACAACGCAACACTTCCACTTACCTTCTCGGACATCCGACCTATGAAGCGTGTGTCAGCTGAGGCTTTCGCTGCCACCTTCTCTCCCCCTCCTCCTCCCCTGGCTGACTCACACCCCGACACAACCCTGTCCCTTCTCTACTCTTCCATCTCTGATACTCTTGATGCTCTTGCCCCTGTCATGAGGATCTGCATTAAGTCCAAAGCCAAGTGCAATTCCTGGTATGATTCCGACCTAGCTACACTTAAACGTAAGTGTAGGGCGGCTGAGAGGAAATGGAGGTCTTCTTGCTCATCCTCTGACAAACTGGCCTGTCGCCTGCTCCAAAGGCAATACCGACTCTCTGTCCGCACTAAGAAGAGAGCCCACATTCAAGCCCGTGTCTCTACGGCATCCAACAACTCGGCCGAAATCTTTAAAATCTGCAAGGAGCTTGCCAACCCTGCAGCAGCCTCCTCCCCTCCTCTTGCCTCCCAGACTCTCTGTAATGCCCTTGCCTCACACTTTATCTCTAAAACCCAGGACATCCTGTCCACCCTCGCCTCCCCTCCCCCTCCTATTCCCTCTCATTCTGTGCTTGGAGACCCCCCATTAAGCACCCCCCACCATCCTTCTCTTCCTTTCCTATTTTCACCCCTGACAAGGTCGCTAGACAAGTCCAATCTATGAAAGCCTCGTCAAAACAGGTTCATCCCTGTTCCTCCAAAACCATCAAGGACCACATTGACACCCTCGCTCTTGCCCTTGCTGATTTTTGCAACCACTCGTTTGCCTCAGGATCCTTCCCCTCCCCTCTGAAGCACTCCCTTGTGCATCCTCTTCTCAAGAAACCCACAGCTGATCCTTCCTGTCCGGCAAACTATCGCCCAATTTCCATTACCCCCTTTCTGGGCAAACTCCTGGAAAAGCTGGCCATCTCTCAGCTTAACCTTCATTCAGATTCTGTTGGTTGTCTCCATGACCACCAGTCTGCCTTCAGAGCGGCCAGAAGCACGGAAACTGCTCTCCTCAATATCCGTGAAGATCTGCTCTCCAACCTTGATTCTAACATTCCCTCTGTCCTCATCCTTCTTGATCTCTCTTCTGCCTTTGACACGGTCAACCACACCATACTGCTAAACCGTCTCCGTGATAATCTGGGTATCACTGATCAGGCTCTGGCCTGGCTGACCTCTTTCCTCTCTGATCGACCCTCCCAGGTCCAACTGGGGTCTTTCCTATCATCTATCTTCCTCTCCACCTGTTGGGTTCCCCAGGGGTCTAACCTCTCACCCTGGCTTTTCAACCAATACCTGGCAACTGTCGCTCACTGCATTGCCATTTTCTGCTCAAATTTCCAGTGCTACGCTGATGACACTCAACTCATTTTCCGGCTGCTCTCGGCCACCTCCTCTCCCTCTCTCATCTCTGACTGCCTATCTGCCATTCAAAATTGGTGTGCCGCCAATGATCTTTGTCTGAATGCCTGCAAGACGAAGATCCTCCTCATCGGCACACCATCTCCATCCTTTTCCCTCACTCTCTGGCCGGCCTCCCTTGGCCCTCCTCCTAGCCCTACCTGCGAGGCTAAGAACCTTGGTGTCATCTTTGACTCCACACTTTCCTTCTCGGCCCATATCTCTGATGTCTCTAAAAAGTCAAACTTCCGACTGCACCTCCTCAGAGGTATTCTGCCTTTCCTCTCCTTCCCCCAGAAGCTCATGGTATCCCTCTGGTTCTCTCTAGCTTGGACTATTGTAACAGCCTCTTTCTAAATCTACCTGCCTCTACTCTCTGCCCTCTACAACTTTTCCAGAACAGGACTGCGAGACTTGTCCTTGGCCTCAAGCCCTGGGATCGTATCTCTCCAGCTTTGAAATCTCCCTATTGGCTCCCAGTGGATGCAAGGATTAAATTCGAAACCCTCTGCATTGTCCACAAGGCTTTCTGGGGCCTGGGTCCAAAATACCTTCAGCTATCCCTCCGCAAATACCTCCCCTCTCGAGCTCTTCACTCTTCTACCTCTAACTCCCTCAGGGTCAGTCGTTTTTCAAAGAAACAAGTTGGTGTAGATCTCTATCTTCGGCTGGGGCCTCCCTCTGGAACAGCCTCCCTGCCACTCTAAAACTTGAGGAGAACCATCTCCGGTTCTGGAAGCACCTCAAAACCTTCCTCTTTGCTTCTGCCATCGCTCCCCTTGTCCCCTGCTGATCTGCTCTCTTGGCACTGTGCACCTGGCCACCCTCTGTCCCCTGGGCCCAGGTACCTGCTCACCCTGCCACCCTCCTGCACTGCCTCCTGGCCACCCCTTGCACTGGGGACTGTATCTGTACCCATACAGCCCCCCCCATTTTTCTTCTTTTTCTGCACTTATTCAGACTTACCCAGTCTGCTGCCTTAAACACAGCACTTGCCACTTTCTGGCTGCACTACCACAGTTTGCCTCAATTTTCTATTTATTATATTTATCTGCGCTCCTCGACTTCTGCACTTTCCACTCTCCCCCTTCCATGCACTTTTTCCCTTTTCCCTTTCCCATGCACTTGCGCGTTCTCAATGTCACTGGGCCTAGTAAGATCGTTTTTATGTTGTGCTGTGTTCTCCCTTGTTCCCCTCCCTTGCCTAGTCGCGCTCTGAAACACTTGTGTACGAGCGCAACACAAATAAAATATCATATCATATCATATCATATAACACTGCTCCAATCCCAAAATTAGAGCCATTTGTCTGGATAATGAACTCCTGACCATAGTCTGGCACTTTCAGAACTGGGGTCCTGCACAATTCATCCTTTAAATCATGAAAGGAGATTTGACAGGTGGGGGTCCAAGTTAGATTCGTCGGCATCTTCTTGGAAGTTACATCATTCAGGGACATGGCAATGGTTCCATACCTTTTGATGTATGACCGGTATTACCCGGTGAGACCTAGAAAGGCCCTCACCTGCTTCTGTGTGGTGAGGATGTCCCAATCCTTCACAGCCTGTCCCTTCACTTTGAGAGGTTGTTTCTTACCTCCACTGACCAGGTGGCCTAAGTAAGTCACGGTACCCTGTGCTATCTGGCACTTCATGGCCTTGATAGTCAGAACTGCATTCTGCAGCACCTGAAGCACTTGTTTCAGGTGGGATAAATTATCCTCCCAGGTGTGACTGAACACAGCAATGTCATCTCAATCGACGACACTGAAGTTTTCCAGATCAGACAAAGCTTGGTTAAACATCCACTGAAAAGTGGCTGGAGCATTCTTCAATCCGGAGGGCATCACAGTAAACTGATAATGTCCTTCCGGGGTTGAGAATGCAGACCTCTCTCTCCCTCCACCTGTCAAGCATGTATTAAAATATTGTGAGGTTGACCTCCACCAGCATTTTTGGACAAGACTATCACAGACCCTAGGGAGCTTGCAAAGGCTGCTGACAGGTTTATGAGTACTCGAGTCCATAAAAAGGCTCAGGCGAGCACACCCAAACTGGTAGAGAAATCGGTGGACATAAAAGTAAACAATGATTGGAAGGACAAAGTACCAACCCAATCCTACTCGAAGTCAGGTCCCCAAAAGAACAAAGGGAAATCCCAAAAATAAACTCTAGTTCAGCTGTGCACACCAAAAAGAAGAGCGCAGGCACTAAACACTGGGACACCTGCATTCTCACCACCCAAAGATTGTTTCATGTGTAAGAAGCTGGGCCATAGGAAAGGGGATCCTACTTGCAGGGGCTTACCCAAGCAAGCCATAGTGAATGTTGGGCTTTGGCATAGGCCATCATTAGTGTGGCCTCTTAGAAGAGGACTTCCCACCAGGCCAGGGAGTGGCCGAATGTGGATTGTTTTCACAGAGTTGGAATGGTACCGGGTCACCAGAAGAGATTCCAGTTTCCCAATGATACTCAACTCTATGTAGAACATGTGTATAACAATGGACACAAAACTCCTGCGGCCCGAGACCCTGCGGCTAGCGTCACTGCTGTCAGCCAGCAGTGGGTACAGGCAGGCCGGTATATTGATTGGCCTGATTGTAGCATGAGTGGGTTTGATGGAAATAGTAAGTGCCCCTTGGCGATAGCAGAGTTCAGCTGGCAAGGTGAATTGACCCAGCACTGTGTAGCAGTGAAAGACTCCATCCCTGTCCCATGTTTGTTGGTTAATGATCTTCCTGATCCCCAGATAGTTGCAGCGGCTACACGATCGAGGGCCAAAGAGATCACCAGATTGAACGCTCTCAGTGCCTTAGGACCTGGAGTGCTTCCAGAGGGCTTGTTGGGAGGACAGGCGTGGCCGGTAGCCCCTAGTCCAGTTCCACAGACTACTGAGTTGCCAACTCCGGTGGGAGAGTGGTTAGTAGCGACTGAGGACCCTACTTTGGTAGCAGGGGACTCAGTGACTTCAGAGTTGCCTAGCGCAGCGCAGCAACCTGAGGTGGAGGACCAGGGGGGCGCAGATCTGAAGGCCCTGCCCAAGCTGGATGAGTTTGCATCAGCTGGGGGCCAAGGTCTAATTGACTTCTTCACAGCCCAGAAAGAGTGTCCGACTCTGGTGGGTCTGCAGAAGCAGGCGGAGGAGCAGGCTAAGGGTGAGGCCGTTGGCCTGCTGAAAGTGTACTGGGAGGATGGACTCCTGTACAGTGAGCCAAAATATTGGTGATTCCCAAATGCCACAGAAAGATCCTTTTTGATTTGGCTCACCAAATTCCTTTAGAGGGTCACTTGATAGTGACTAAGACATCAAACCGGTTGTCTGCGCACTTTTACTGGCCACAGTTCAGCGTAAAACTTAAGGAATTTGTCCGGTCCTGACCGAATTGTTAAGCCTCTGGCAAGTCAGGTGGTGCCACAAAGGCCCTCTTAATTCCACTAGCTCTGGTTGGGCAGCCTTTCGAGAGAATAGGCATGCATTTTGTGGGTCGTTTGGATCCTCAAATCAGTTCAGGTAACAGATACAACTGGGTGGTGGTAGACCACACCACAAGGTACTGTGAGGCAGTTCCTCTGAGGAACATCAAAGCCCCTCTAATTGGGATATTCTCCTGTGTTGGATTCCCCAAGGAAGTCGTTTCTGAAAGGGGATCAAACTTCATATGAGCGTATATGGATGACTTGTGGGAAGAGTGTGGAGTCACCTATAGGTTCTCTACATCCTTCCATCCACAAACAAATGGGCTTCTTGAATGGTTCAACAAGATCCTGAAAGGCATGATAGGTGGCTTGGAAGAGCACCTGAGTAGAAAATTGGATATTCTCCTGCTATGCCCTCTGTTCGCCTACAGGGAGGTGCCACAGAACAGAGTACGTTTTAGCCCCTTTGAACTTCTGTGTGGACACCCTGTACGAGGTCTCCTTAGTCTAGTGAAAGAGGGACGGGAAAGCAAACCCTCATCTCCTACATGAGATGTGGTGGACTATGTACTCAGCCTTCGGTCTAGGATGGCAAAGTACATGGAACAGTCAACCGGGAACCTAAGGCCATTCAGGAGCTGATCAAGCACTGGCACGACCAGAAGGCCACAGTGACAATCTATTCACCAGGCCTGTGGGTGTGGATTATGGAGCCTGTTGAACCTAATGCCCTTCAGACAAGTGGATTGCACCTTACTGTGTGCTGGAAAAGGTCAGTGAGGTGAATGATCTCATTGACGTGAAATGTCCTAAACAGATGTGCAGGGTATTTCATGTCATTTTTTACAAACACCAGAAAGACTGGAGGAAATATTTCTCTAGACCACTTGTGAACAGCCCTCTATAAATTGGTACAATATATTATATTCACAGGGTCACTTGTTTCCCCAGTACCATTTGTGTCTGCCTGTTTGTATGTGTTATTGTTCATTAAATCATCACATACCAATTTATTGAGTATCAAAATTATCAATTTATACATTTTTCTATAAAACATAGAATCATAAAAATGCATACACTTCTATTTTGTGTCAAACGTGTATACAACAATCTAAAACAGACATTAAAATTTCAACATATTCACACTGTACTTCAACAATATTTTGTGGTCCCTTAATTAATCAGTTTTATCATTATCTCATTAAATTCATTTTCAGAATGGATCTTTGGTCAAGAACCTTCTCCAATTGAGAGGGCACACCCTAGTCCATGCCGTTTCTACCTATCCGTGTTTACTCCACTCATTCAAATCTCTCATACTACATTCACAACACTCCCAACATGTTTCTTTACTTATACTCCTGTAATTTTTACTTGGAAATTCATCAGGGGTAGAACCACATGCAATTGCAATGTACAATAATATTTTATCTTCTTGGAACAATTGGATGATCGACACCTAGTCCATCCCTTTGATCCTCTCTTCAGGCTAAGACACGATGTCAATGTCATCATTCAATCTCTTGTTGAGATCTGTTTCTTTTCTGCACAAGACTATATGGCTCTGGATTGCCGCTACAATGTGCAGTATCTAGTTTAGTCAGTTTAGTTTATTATTTGTATAGCGCCGCCTGGCCCTGGGGCATCCAGGCGCTTGAGTTGATTAAAACATATTAATATAATACAACATACAACATGGTCCGTGGGTGGACCGTGCAGTAAAGTTTAGAGCATTGTCAAGCAGTTACAGGTAATGTACAAGTGTGGCAATCAGGAGTCAGTTATAATAGTACTTAATTAGCAAGGTCACAGGCAGTGGGTATAATAGCACTATAGAGTTGGACGTTCTAGGATTCTTTGTTGTCCATTTGGGTCTTGAGGTCGATCAGAGCAGTCTCGGTACCGTGTTTGGGGCAGAAGCCTGATTATCTGAGACCTAGTAAATTGTTTTTTTCTAGGTAGTTCTGTATCTGATAGGTATCTGGGTGCTTGGTTAGATAGGCACTTGTGCGTGAGTGAGAGTGTTTTGTGTTCAATTCTCTGAGGTATATATAGCCATTGGCAGGATCGTCTGGTAGCGGACATGTGTTCATGTTTGGGTATGTTCAGAGCTGCTCGTAGAGCGTTGTTTTGGATAACTTGTAACTTGTTAATGTTTTTTTGGCTGGTACCCAGATATAGAGTGTTACAGTAGTCAACTTTGGAGAGAACTAGCGCTCGAGCTAATGTAGTACAGTTGGTGGGTGAGAGGTACGGTCTACTGGCATTGATAAGCTTGCAAGTGTAAGCAGAGGCAGATGAGATGGCGTTAATCTGTCATGTCAGTGTGAGAGAGGAGTTGAGATAGATCCCTAGGGTTTTGATGCTGTTGGATACAGAGATGTTGTTTCCGTCGATAGTGAATGTCTGGTATAATTTGTTCAGTTTATTGAGTCTGGGTTGGGAGCCTAGGAGAAGAAGCTCAGTCTTGTCGTCGTTGAGACAAAGGCTGTGATTGGCCATCCATTCTTGAATGATGGAGTAGATGTTATTGAGTGCTGTGTTGTCAGTGGAGTAGTCGCCTGTTAGTGGGAAGAGTATTTGAGTGTCATCTGCATAATTCGTGTAGATGACACCCAGACGGTCCAATATGTCAAATAGTGGTTTTGTGAACACGTTGTATGGTGTGGGGGAGATGCAGGAGCCCTGGGGGACACCGCATGTGACTGGGGCTGGTTTGGCGGAGGCTGTGGGTGCAAAATCTCTCATGGATCTGTTGTTCAAGAAGGACTGGATCCAGGCATTGGCTTTGTCCGAAAATTTGGCTGCTGAGGTTAGATGTTTACAGAAGATGTCATGGTTGGCCAGGTTGAAGGCGGCCAATAAGTCGAGGAGGAGAAGGAGTGCAAGTTTGCCATTGTCTTTGATGTTGTCCATTTGGGTCTTGAGGTCGATCAGAGCAGTCTCGGTACCGTGTTTGGGGCAGAAGCCTGATTATCTGAGACCTAGTAAATTGTTTTTTTCTAGGTAGTTCTGTATCTGTAGGTAGGGCGCTCTGTCAAGGGTTTTTAGGAGGAAGGGAACAGTCGTGATAGGTCTGTAGTTAGTCGGGACACTAGGGTCAAGGGTGGGCTTCTTGAGTAAGGGTAGAACCCAAGAGTCCTTAAGGTTGTTAGGCATACTGATGGATGCGAACGATGAATTAATGAGGGATGTGATGAAGGGAGCAAGATGTTTGGCTGCCTCTTTGATAACTGGGGCCAGGCAGATATCACCTTGGCATTTGGAAGGTTTCAGCGAGTTGATTGTATCTTCAACCTCTTTGGTAGTTATGGCAGAGAATTCAAATTGATTGTTAACGTCCATTTGTGGTGTGTGGGTGGAGAGGGTGGGGTTATCAGCGAAGGTGAGGCTTTCTTTCTTTGACTCGATTTTGGCTTGAAACATGGCAATTTTGTCTAGGAGTGCTTCTTGTACGTTTGTACACCAAGAGATGTGGCGGGGGATTCAAGGTCTCTCAGGATGTTGAAAAGCTCTTTGGTATTGGATTTGGCATTACAGATTCTTTCATTATACATGTTTTTTTTGTCTGGATGATTGCTGACTTGTAGATATTGGATGCAAGTGCGTAGGATGTCTTGTTGGTGGAGGGTGTCTGTTTCCAAGCAAGTTCAGCTTGTCTTTTGGTTTTGCGGAGCGTTTTTAGTTCAGGGGTGAACCAAGAATTGAGGTGCCTGCATGGTTTGGCTTTCCGTAGTTTGAGTGGTGCTATGGTGTTTATAGCCTTAAGGATGGTTGTATTGTAGAGCTATACTAGTTCTATGGGGTTAATGATGGTAGGTGAGAGGTTAATTATCAGATGGAGTAGAGGGAGGAGTTTCTCTACTGTGATGTTTTTACTATTTCTAGTGTATGTAGGTGGAGCATTGGGATGAGAACCAGGTATTTGGGTGCCTTTGTTGATGGTGAAGGTGATGAGGTAGTGGTCGGTCCAGGTGCATGGTGTGTTGGAGAGGATGGTGGTATTGCAGTTGAGATCAGATAACCAGTCAAGAATGCGGCCTTTGTTATGTGTGGGTTGCAAAATGTGATGGGTGAGTCCAAATTCAGAAATGGTGTTGGCGATGGTGTTTGCTTTGTCATCTTTCTGGTAGTTGAAACCAAGATTGAAGTCGCCTAGGTTTAGTAGTCGTGAGTTGGGTTTGGTGTTGTTAGAGAGTAGGACTGCTATGTCATCGTTAAAGGATAGTAAGGGGCCTGGTGGTCTGTATATAAGGTGGGTGGTGATAGTGCTTGTGTGGGTTGTGGATAGTTTGATGGTGAGTAGTTCTGCAGACGGGAGAGATTGGTTTTGTATCTGCCTTATGTTGAGGGAGATTTTTGCGATAATGGCTACTCCGCCGTCTTTGGATGTTTGTCCGTCTTCGCGGTAGATTGTAAAGTCGTTGGGTATAGCCAGCGCTAGAGCTGGGCCAGAGGCTGGGTGGAGCCAGGTCTCGGTGATGGCTATGAAAACAAGTTCACTGAGGGAGATGATATCGGATATGTCTAGGGCATGGGCGACTAAGGATGTTGCGTTGATGAGTGCGCCTTTGATTGTTTCAGATGTAAGGCACAGTTTACTACTGAGGGTGCGGGGGGAGGAGGCTTTGGGGCAGGGAGTGGTCTGGTCGGTAGGTGGTATGGGGTGTGTGAGATGAGTGTCTGGTTTGGTGCTGTTTTTTTTCTTGTCTGACTTGAGAAGTGTCGGGAAGATATGTGTTCTGGATCTGAGGCGGTCAAGTCTTGATGTGCCTGTGCTGGGGTAAGATTTACTGGTAGTGAGCTTCTTGAAGGTGGACATGCAAGGGAGGGTGGTCTGAGTTACTTTTTGGATACTGGATGTATCTGCTGTGCTTTGAGACTTGGTGAGGGCAGACTGGAAGGGGTTTATGTTGGGTAGGAATGGGGTGGGACATGGGATCGGATGGTGTCTTTGGCATGCTAGTCAGCTAAGGCCATTGGGGTGGGCGATGAAGTGCGACCCTGTGCATGGGAAGTCATGGGTGACCAGGCAGAATGGAAACATGATGACGAAGGTCCAGGTTAACATGTCTGAGGTTGGATCGGGCAGGGGGGGCTTCAGTAGTACTATATCACTGGGTTGGGATGTGAACCAACGTGATGGTATGTAGCATGCTCAGCGTTAGTGCGCAGACCGGTGAAATCTAGGCTTGAATGCTATTGTACAGTCGAATAAAATGCTAATGCATAATCAACTAGAAAGTGCAAGGGCACAGTCGATTTAGGTGCTGATACATGAGCAGTTAATATACTAGTGCACAGTGAACTAGAGTGCTAAAAGCCCAAACACTAGAATACTGAAGCGCAATTAGGTGTAATGTGGGCTCAAGTGCTAGGGCACAGTCGCCAGATGGTAATGGCACAAATTAGAAGAAATGTGGGCGCAAATGCTAGGGCACAATCACGAAAATGCTAAAAACACAGTTAGATGAGATGTGGTTCAATGCTAAGGCACAATCGCTAAAATGCTAAAAACATAGATGAAATGTGGTTCAATGCTAAGGCACAATCACTACAATGCTAAAACACAGTTAGATGAGATGTGGTTCAATGCTAAGGCACAATCACTAAAATGCTAAAAACATAGTTAGATGAAATGTGGTTCAATGCTAAGGCACAATCAGTAAAGTGCTAAGGGCACAGTTAGATGAGATGAGGTACAATGCTAAGGCACAATCATTACAATGCTGAAGGCACAGATATGTGAGATGTGGTTCATTGCTAGTGCATAATCACTTAAAGTGCGTGTGAGGTTTTACTCGGGGCCCTCGAACCGAGTACGCAGCACGTAATACGCGGGAGCCAGGATTGCACGCAACTTGTCTTTATTAATACAAGGCAGGAACTGCCAACTCCCCGTAGCCCACTCCCTAACGCAACGTCACTTCCCCTTACTGGAGAGAATGAGACCGCAACGGCGGTCTGCCCACACAACGATGTGGGCGGGCTGCATGCCCTGTGGAACGATCTGACATCTCCCTCCTTTTTAACAGTCAAGACACTTGACTCTCCTCACTCCATCTCTTCTATGAGTCTGTGAGGTTTTAAACGGCTTCTCTGGGGTCGACCGTTGTTGCATGGTGTACTCTCAGTTTGTCCCTGTGACGCCATATTGTCCTCGCTTTCCGAGGCCTCACTTTCTCCCAGGTAGGGGGTGTCTCGATCGTGATCATCATCACTGCATCCAGTCCCATCCTGTACGTACTCCATGTGACTCCTCCGAGGCTTGAAGTACGATACGTTCCAAGTGACAGAGGATTGGTTGTTTCTCTGGACCATGATCATTGTCCCTTTTCTATTTGTAACGGTCAGTGGTTCTTGTGCGAACGTGGCGTCCTCCTTTCTTTGTTTGGGTTGTCTCAACCACACTTGGTCTCCAGGCTCGATGTTGGACTCCGGTGCTTTCCTTTTGTGGTCCGTGACTTCCTTCATTCTGGCCTTCGCTGTGCCGTCTTTATCTCTGGCCTCCTGTTCGAGTGGCGTGGCATCAGTCGAGTGTGTGTCTTCCGGCAGCCGCGTCTGAATCGGTCTTTGGAACATCAGGTCAGCTGGGCAGATGCCCGTCGTGCTATGGGGCGTGTGTCGATAGTCCCTAAGGAACTGATAGAGTGCTTGCTCAAAAGGCTTGTTAAGTATGTGCGCTATTTGTAGGGTTCTTTTGATGTTGGCCATGAATCTCTCGACCATGCCGTTTGCCTGTGGCCATCGTGGTGTAATTTTCCGTTGGTGAAACCCCATGTATTTCGCAAAGTTTTCAAAGTCCTTGCTCATGAATGGTGCTCCATTGTCGGACTTTATGACCCTGGGTATTCCGTATGTGGACAGCATGCGGTCCATTGCCGGGATGACGCTGGATGCTGTGGTGCTGTCGACGATTTGTGCCTCTGGAAATCTTGAGTGCTCGTCTATTAGCACTAACACGTATGTGCCATCTCTTAGGGGTTCAAAGAAATCCACCGCGAGTTCCTCCCACACATGTCCCGGTAGTGTTCACATGTGAAGTGGGTTTGGGTGTGGCGGTGGTGCTACTTGTGCGCACGTCGTGCATTGGCCTATCATTTCTTCTACCATTGCGTCCAGTCTGGGGAACCACACCTTTTGCCTTAGTAGTCTCTTGGTGGCGACCACTCCCCGGTGGCTTTCATGGGCTACTTGGATCGTTCTGGTGCGTAATGACTTCGGGAGGAGTACCTTGCACCCTTTTAGTATTACATGATCGTCGACTATGAAGAGTTAGTCTTGGACCTGGTCTATGAGTTTGATGTCTTCTTGAATCTCCTCCGGTTCCTGTCGTGCTTGTTGACGCATGTGCGCTCTTCGGTCTTCCTGCATGCAGTGACGTACAATTCGTAATGCCGGGTCCTGCTCTGACTGTGAGATTATGTCTGCCCACCCCACGGGCAGGGGCTGCAAGTGGTGGACAACATAGTTGAGGTATTCATCAGCGATGGATGGTTGAGGGTTGGCAGGGCCAGTCGGGTGGCGAGACAGATAGTTGTCTTCTTTTCCCGGGTGGTGCTGCCTGGTGATCCGTTATGATAGTGAACTCCTTGCCGTATAGAAACAGGTGGAAGTACTCGCATGCCCACACCACCGCCAGGCTTTACTTTTCAGCCTGGGAGTACGCTTGTTCTGTGGGTGCTAGGCTCCTGCTAGCATATGCCACGATGTAGACTTTAGTGGGTTCATGCGGGTCAACTTGTGTGAGTATGGCGCCTAGGCCAACGGGGCTGGCGTCAACGATTACTTCGGTGTGTCTTTTGACATCGAAGTAGGCCATGTCCTCTGCCTTTGCTATGGCGTCTCGTATCGCCTCAAATGCCTTCTGACAGTCTGTGGACCACATGTAGGGTTGGTCTTTCCTCGTCAGTAGGCGTAGAGGGTTGCTGATTGTCGCGTAGTCTTTTAGGTACCTGGAGCAGTAGCTGGCCAGCCCTAGGAAAGATCGAAGCTCTGTCGTGGTTGTCGGGGGTGTGGCAGAGTTGAGCGCCGCTACTTTATCCGGGTCTGGCCGCATCCCATTGCTGGAGAAGATGTGGCCGAAGAACCTCAAGGATCCTTTCCCAAATTCACATTTGGACTTATTCAGGATTAATCTGGCCACTTGCAATGCTTCGCACACTCTGTGAAGAGCCGTGTCATGTTCTTCCTTAGTTTTACCAAATACCAGGACATCGTCGGAGTAATTCAGGCAGTTTGGCACATGTCTGATGACACGATGTATCTCCTCTTGAAAAATTTCGGCTGCGGAGGATATCCCGAAGCTGAGCCTTTTATATTGGAATAGGCCCAAGTGCGTGACGAATGTCGTGATGTATCTAGATTCGGGTGCGATCTCAATTTGGTGGTAACCTTTTGTGAGGTCCAATTTGGAGAAGACTTGCGCCCCATGGAGAAGGTGGATCATGTCAGTGATCCTGGGCACCTGATGTCTCTCCCTCTCGATTGCCGCGTTGGCTCTCCTCATGTCCACGCACAGGCGTATTGACCCAACGGGTGACTTTTTGGGGACGGGGACAATGGGGGATAACCATGGGGTGGGCCCTGCCACTGGTTCTATGACGTTGAGTTTGATGAGTTTGTCTAGTTCTTCTTCGACTTGGTGTTGTATGTTGATCGGTATCCCTCGATAGTGCTGAGCGACAGGCGGTATGTCCAGGTTTATGTGCAGCTGTACCTTTCTGTGTTTGAGTTTTCCCAGCCCTTTGAATAGACTCGGAAAAGTTTGTTCTATTGAGTCTGGTCTGGCAAAGTATTTGAGGGCCATGAGCTGGTACAGTATGTGCACCAAACCCACCTCGACAGCGGTCTTAAAGCTCAGAATACACCCGCTGTTGGCTTCTGTCTTCAGAATATGCAGGGGAATTTTCGCCGCGTGTGCTTTGTGCACGCACCAAGCAGTGATGCTCCCTTTGCAGGGTAATGGGGTTGTGGCTCCGTACGGATATATGTCCACTGTTGCCTTTCTGATTTTTGGGGGGTTGGAGAGTGAGTTGTACACTTGCTCGCTTATTATGTTAACTGTTGCCCCTGTATCGATGAGGAATTCGAGGGGTGTGTTGTTGACGTGCAGTGTGAGGATTGGACTGTGTTGGGTGGCTGTGGCGTTATTGAGTGCCCAGACGTACCCTTCTTTCCGTTGGTCATCCACTGATGACTGGGATTCACTGCCTGATGGGGAACGCATTTCAATGTATTGGACAAATCGTCTCCTTTGCGATCGCCTAGAGCCGTCATTGGGCTTCCGGTCATCCCTGGCATATGAGATCCTTCGTGTTCTGTCGTCTCTCCGGGGTCCCATCTGCTCTTCGTCTCCTCTCCCAGCGGGTGGGCTGTGTCGCAAGCTCCTCCTCCTCTCCTGTTGTCTCAGTCTGCTGGGCCCGGGTCTGGGTGCATTTTTGCAGACCGCTCTGTAATGGTCCATGCCACCGCAGGCGGCGCATTTTTGTCCGACTGCCGGGCAGTCGCCCACGTGTCGATATTCGTATCCGCATCGGTAGCACGTGGCGTCTGAGTGTTTCCCGCTTTGTGAGGGAGCAGTATATAGCTTGTTGATAGTGTCCAGGTTGGGTGTCGGGGGCTGGATGGTGACCTTGCCCAGGCTTTCTAGCTGCGACTCGACTGCTGCTTCCATTCTGGCGAGAGCGAGGATTTCCTTGAGGGACCTTTGCTTCTGGAGTAGATGCTTTCTAAATGGTTATGAGATGCAGCCAGCTATGACTTGGGATCTTAGTGCCTCTTCATTGGAGTATTTGTGGAACTCGCAGTATTTTAACTTGATGCGTAAGCGCATCACGAAATTATCTAGCGACTCCCCATTTTCTTGTCTCGTGGTGTGGAACACATGGCACTCATAGTCGATGTTTGTATGAGGTGTGAAATCTTCTGATAGCTTCCCATGTAGTTCACCATAGGTGACAGTGTCTACGTTCATCAATTCGCCTGCTATGTCTCTGACAGCAGAACCTACTGTCATGAATAGGGTGTTTTTTAGCATTGCGTCATCAGTTAATTCGATTGCGCCGGTGTAGAACTTGAAATCCCTGAGCCATATGACCCATCTGGGTCCTAGATTGGAGGTGTCTCTGACATTGAATGGGCCTGGCATGGGCAGATTTTGGGAGGCGGTACCTGATCCATGTGCCTGTTGAGGATCATCTGCCATGGCTCCGGCTCTGCCGGATGAGGACGCTGCCTGGCTCGTTGGGGTCGACATGTCCACCGTGGCTGGTGTGCTCCGGTTGAGGCCTGGCGTGTCTCTGGAGTCTTACACTGTTGCTGGGTTGCCAACCCAGAACACGTGCTTGTAGAGGCCGCGCGGGCCCTGTGATGTCTTGCTGGGCTGTAATATGCCCCGTCGCTGAACTGAGGATTGCCCCCGGGTTCTCGACTCTCACGGGGCCTCCTGGGCGGGATCGCTCCTTGTTGTGGACGTGTCTCTCTGGCCCGGTGCTGAGTGTGTCCCTCTGCGTGCTGCGAGCCCACACACTTGAGAGGAGCGCCGACGCGCCAAGCCGCTCGCCGCGGTCCTCTGCGTGCCTCCCCAGCCTCTGGAACAGAGGTGCGCCGACGCGCTTCGACCGCTCGACTGCGGGCCTCCTACTGGCACAGGCGGGTATCACGTACCCTTTCGTCGCCAATTGTGAGGTTTTACTCGGGGCCCTCGAACCGAGTACGCAGCATGTAATACGCGGGAGCCAGAATTGCACACAACTTGTCTTTATTAATACAAGGCAGGAACTGCCAACTCCCCGTAGCCCCCTCCCTAACCCAACGTCACTTCCCCTTACTGGAGAGAATGAGACCGCAACGGCGGTCTGCCCACTCAACGATGTGGGCGGGCTGCATGCTCTGTGGAACGACCTGACACTGCTAGTAGTACAATTCGAGGAGAATGTATTTTCAATGCTGGAGTGTCATCGAATAGAATGCTAGTGCACAGCTGTTACGATCTGGGCTCAAGAAGAAGCGTTAAGAACGAGGTGCTAATGCAGTGGTCGGATGAACGATAAAAAACCGACAAATGAGGTGCTGATTATGGTGCCAAGGAGCTGTGGCAGCAAGCTGTGTCAGCTGTGGAAACAGTGACCGGGCAAAAGCCAGTATGCTTAAAAGTGTTCAAAGAGCTGTGTCTAGAGCGGGCAGGCGTGGCAAACAGCGAGCGTCTGCAAGACCTGTGCTGAATGCGGGGTTATAAAGTGCGCGACTCGGATTGAGGACAGCTGCTAAGCATTAACCATGTCGCAGTGTAAGGGAGGTGATGTTAGTAACTGAGGTGCAAGTCTTAATACATGGTAGGTTGGTCGAGTATGCGCAGGCTAAAAAGGCGCAAGAATATGCAAGTAAATTAGGAAAGTACGAGTTAACGGAGGAGCGAAATAGTTGTAGGCGGGCATGAGTTGCACTGATAGATAGGGCTCTAGTTTGGATCTGGAGCCAAACATCAAATCGCAGTAATAGATGGACGTTGGCGGCTATTACGGTGCACATTTGTGGCGGCTATTACGGTAAAAAGTAGGGTATTATGCAAGATATGGAACGTGGGTTATACTATATACAAATTACGGTGCATCCAATGTTGGGTGTATTCAATACGAGCGTGCAGGGTTGCTTAAAAGTTCATATTTTCTTTATATTTCTTCATATTTTCTAGCCATTCGAGCATTCCCCAAATGTCCGATTTTGGTCTTTCGGTTCTAATTTCACTAGTTTCACAAACTGTTGGCTCGAGGATCCTCCTGTCCTCTCTGCTTATTCCAATTGTGCCCACATTCATTAGACTACAGAGGAAAAACATTGATATACAGTTTCCTTTACAGCTGTTATTTCGTAAGTCTAGTAGAGCTTGGGGTTTTGGCTCCTACTCTGTGCTGGAAGTCGCATGTCTTCCACTGGCTGTTTTACCAATTGCAACTGGGTATTTCATGTCAACCAGCTGAAACCCCATTATAGCCGGGATGACCTGGTCATAGCATTAGTGACTGATGGAGAGACTGAGGAGGAGACTGATCCCCCTCCTCGACCTCTTGCAAACTGAAGCCACAAATGGGTGAGTTGAAGGTGTCAACCTTGCAACAGACCTGTCAGAATAGCAACTGACAGACTGTTGCCATTTACTGGGACAGATTGCCGGTCTGTTTTCACTGACTACTGGTTGTGCAGACTGGTGCATCCATGATGTGGACACTGGAGACAGTAACCCAGTGAAGAGTAGGATTCACCGGATGTCCAATAAGGTCTGGGCCACCATCAAAGAGGAAGTTTCCAAGATGTTGTCCCTAGGAGTGATAGAGCATTCCCACAGCCCCTGGGCTAGCCCAGTGGCACTGGTCCCTAAAAAGACCAGTGGTGGGAAGACTCAAGTTTGCTTTTGTCAGGACTACAGAGGCTAAATTGTGTCACAAAGACAGATGCTCACCCCATTACGCGGGCAGATGAGCTCATTGAGAAGCCCAGTGCTGCCAAGTAAATGAGTACCTTTGACCTCGAGGCAAGGTATTGGCAGGTCGACTTGACAGATGGAGCGAGAGAGGTCAGCATTCTCAACCCCTAAAAGACATTATCAGTTCAGTGCAATACCCTTCGGATTGAAGAATGCCTGTGCCACTTTTCAGTGGATAGTTGACCAGGTTTTGTGTGGTCTGGAAAGCTTAAGTGTCACCTATTTAGACGACACTGCTGTGTTCAGCCACACCTGGGAGGATCATTTATCCCACCTAAAACAAGTGCTTCAGGTGCTGCACAATGCACGTCTGACTATCAAGACCATGAAGTGCTAGATAGCGCAGGGTACCGTGACTTACCTAGGCCACCTGGTTGGTGGAGGTAAGAAACAACCCCTCCAAATGTGAAGGTACAGGCTGTGAAGGATTGGGACAACCCACCACAAAGACGCAGGTCAGAACCTTTCTAGGTCTCTGCTGGTACTACCTGTAGTTCCTCAAGGGGTATGTGACCAATGCCATACCCTTGAATGATGTAACTTCATAGAAAATGCCAAAGAAGATAACTTGGACCCCGCCTGTGAAAGCTCGTTTCAGGATTTAAAGGCTGGATTGTGCAGGACTCCAGTTCTGAAAGTGCAAGACTATGGTCAGGAATTCATTATCCAGACAGACGCCTGTGATTTTGGGTTTGGAGCAGTGTTAGCTCAGCCAAACTCGCAAGTATAGAGCAACCTGTCACCTACATTAGCAGGCGATTGACAAAAAGGGAAAGGAACTGGGCCGTCATTGAAAAAGTGGCTTACGCGGTCGTGTGGGCCGTAAATAATCTGAAACCCTGCATGTTTGGGTCACACTTTACGATCCAGAAAGACCACTGGCCTCTTCGATGGCTAACGGCCATGCAAGGGAGAACCCTAAGCTTTTGTGTTGGGCCATATCCTTAAAGGGATTAGATATGAGCTTCCAGCACAAGCCAGGCTCCCATCTTGGAAATGCAGATAGGCTCAGCCTGTACTTTCACCTTGATGGTGAACCAGACCCTCAGTAAGGTGGTGGTTTACATGTTGAGACTTGGAGGGCATTTGAGGAATTCAACCATCTTCACGGTGGGTGTGCGCCCGCCTGGGTTTTAGAAATGTCAAATGGAATTGAATGATGGCAGATCATCCTCCCGAAAATGTGTGGGGCTTATCTGCACACAATTTTCCTATGCTCACCACACAACATACACATAGACTGTGTACTCTGGGTGCTCAAAGCCTGAAGACGCAGTCCCTCCTGTCATATTTAGTTGGGATATGACAGCCAGGAGGACACCATTTCATCTCAGAAGGGGGAGGTCCAAACCATCTATTTGCCATGGCCAGCCTAATTAACTATCAAAGACTCCATGGATCACAGTAAACTGATAATGTCCTTCCGGGGTTGAGAATGCAGACCTCTCTCTCCCTCCACCTGTCAAGCATGTATTAAAATATTGTGAGGTTGACCTCCACCAGCATTTTTGGACAAGACTATCACAGACCCTAGGGAGCTTGCAAAGGCTGCTGACAGGTTTATGAGTACTCGAGTCCATAAAAAGGCTCAGGCGAGCACACCCAAACTGGTAGAGAAATCGGTGGACATAAAAGTAAACAATGATTGGAAGGACAAAGTAACAACCCAATCCTACTCGAAGTCAGGTCCCCAAAAGAACAAAGGGAAATCCCAAAAATAAACTCTAGTTCAGCTGTGCACACCAAAAAGAAGAGCGCAGGCACTAAACACTGGGACACCTGCATTCACACCACCCAAAGGTTGTTTCATGTGTAAGAAGCTGGGCCATAGGAAAGGGGATCCTACTTGCAAGGGCTTACCCAAGCAAGCCATAGTGAATGTTGGGCTTTGGCATAGGCCATCATTAGTGTGGCCCTCTTAGAAGAGGACTTCCCACCAGGCCAGGGAGTGGCCGAATGTGGATTGTTTTCACAGAGTTGGAATGGTACCGGGTCACCAGAAGAGATTCCAGTTTCCCAATGATACTCAACTCTATCTAGAACATGTGTATAACAATGGACACAAAACTCCTGCGGCCCGAGACACTGCGGCTAGCGTCACTGCTGTCAGCCGGCAGCGGGTACAGGCAGGCCGGTATATTGATTGGCCTGATTGTAGCATGAGTGGGTTTGATGGAAATAGTAAGTGCCCCTTGGCGATAGCAGAGTTCAGCTGGCAAGGTGAATTGACCCAGCACTGTGTAGCAGTGAAAGACTCCATCCCTGTCCCATGTTTGTTGGTTAATGATCTTCCTGATCCCCAGATAGTTGCAGCGGCTACACGATCGAGGGCCAAAGAGATCACCAGATTGAACGCTCTCAGTGCCTTAGGACCTGGAGTGCTTCCAGAGGGCTTGTTGGAAGGACAGGCGTGGCCGGTAGCCCCTAGTCCAGTTCCACAGACTACTGAGTTGCCAACTCCGGTGGGAGAGTGGTTAGTAGCGACTGAGGACCCTACTTTGGTAGCAGGGGACTCAGTGACTTCAGAGTTGCCTAGCGCAGCGCAGCAACCTGAGGTGGAGGACCAGGGGGGCGCAGATCTGAAGGCCCTGCCCAAGCTGGATGAGTTTGCATCAGCTGGGGGCCAAGGTCTGATTGACTTCTTCACAGCCCAGAAAGAGTGTCCGACTCTGGTGGGTCTGCAGAGGCAGGCGGAGGAGCAGGCTAAGGGTGAGGCCGTTGGCCTGCTGAAAGTGTACTGGGAGGATGGACTCCTGTACAGTGAGCCAAAATATTGGTGATTCCCAAATGCCACAGAAAGATCCTTTTTGATTTGGCTCACCAAATTCCTTTAGAGGGTCACTTGATAGTGACTAAGACATCAAACCGGTTGTCTGCGCACTTTTACTGGCCACAGTTCAGCGTAAAACTTAAGGAATTTGTCCGGTCCTGACCGAATTGTTAAGCTTCTGGCAAGTCAGGTGGTGCCACAAAGGCCCCCTTAATTCCACTAGCTCTGGTTGGGCAGCCTTTCGAGAGAATAGGCATGCATTTTGTGGGTCGTTTGGATCCTCAAATCAGCACAGGTAACAGATACAACTGGGTGGTGGTAGACCACACCACAAGGTACCGTGAGGCAGTTCCTCTGAGGAACATCAAAGCCCCTCTAATTGGGATATTCTCCTGTGTTGGATTCCCCAAGGAAGTCGTTTCTGAAAGGGGATCAAACTTCATATGAGCATATATGGATGACTTGTGGGAAGAGTGTGGAGTCACCTATAGGTTCTCTACATCCTTCCATCCACAAACAAATGGGCTTCTTGAATGGTTCAACAAGATCCTGAAAGGCATGATAGGTGGCTTGGAAGAGCACCTGAGAAGAAAATTGGATATTCTCCTGCTATGCCCTCTGTTCGCCTACAGGGAGGTGCCACAGAACAGAGTACGTTTTAGCCCCTTTGAACTTCTGTGTGGACACCCTGTACGAGGTCTCCTCAGTCTAGTGAAAGAGGGACGGGAAAGCAAACCCTCATCTCCTACATGAGATGTGGTGGACTATGTACTCGGCTTTCGGTCTAGGATGGCAAAGTACATGGAACAGTCAACCGGGAACCTAAGGCCATTCAGGAGCTGATCAAGCACTGGCACGACGAGAAGGCCACAGTGACAATCTATTCACCAGGCCTGTGGGTGTGGATTATGGAGCCTGTTGAACCTAATGCCCTTCAGACAAGTGGATTGCACCTTACTGTGTGCTGGAAAAAGTCAGTGAGGTGAATGATCTCATTGACGTGAAATGTCCTAAACAGATGTGCAGGGTATTTCATGTCATTTTTTACAAACACCAGAAAGACTAGAGGAAATATTTCTCTAGACCACTTGTGAACAGCCCTCTATAAATTGGTACAATTTATTATATTCACAGGGTCACTTGTTTCCCCAGTACCATTTGTGTCTGCCTGTTTGTATGTGTTATTGTTCATTAAATCATCACATACCAATTTATTGAGTATCAAAATTATCAATTTATACATTTTTCTATAAAACATAGAATCATAAAAATGCATACACTTCTATTTTGTGTCAAACGTGTATACAACAATCTAAAACAGACATTAAAATTTCAACATATTCACACTGTACTTCAACAATATTTTGTGGTCCCTTAATTAATCAGTTTTATCATTATCTCATTAAATTCATTTTCAGAATGGATCTTTGGCCAAGAACCTTCTCCAATTGAGAGGGCACACCCTAGTCCATGCCGTTTCTACCTATCCGTGTTTACTCCACTCATTCAAATCTCACATACTACATTCACAACACTCCCAACATGTTTCTTTACTTATACTCCTGTAATTTTTACTTGGAAATTCATCAGGGGTAGAACCACATGCAATTGCAATGTACAATATATTTTATCTTCTTGGAACAATTGGGGGATCGACACCTAGTCCATCCCTTTGATCCTCTCTTCAGGCTAAGACACGAGTGGCTATCTCAATGTCATCATTCAATCTCTTGTTGAGATCTGTTTCTTTTCTGCACAAGACTATATGGCTCTGGATTGCCGCTACAATGTGCAGTATCTAGTTTAGTCAGTTTAGTTTATTATTTGTATAGCGCCGCCTGGCCCTGGGGCATCCAGGCGCTTGAGTTGATTAACACATATCAATATAATACAACATACAACATGGTCCGTGGGTGGACCGTGCAGTAAAGTTTAGAGCATTGTCAAGCAGTTACAGGTAATGTACAAGTGTGGCAATCAGGAGTCAGTTATAATAGTACTTAATTAGCAAGGTCACAGGCAGTGGGTATAATAGCACTATAGAGTTGGACGTTCTAGGCTTCTTTGGTCAGTAACCAGGATTTGGCGCTCTGTCTGAATCGGTGGAAGGACCGTTCAGATCTGAGATCAAGCGGTAGTGAGTTCCAGAGTTTGGTGGCAAGCACGGGAAAGCTTGAGCCTCCTGCCTTTTGGAGTTTGTATCTGGGGACAGTTAGGCAGTGTGTTTGAGCTGATCTGGTTGGGCGGAATGGGATGTGGTGTGTGAAGTTATCTGATAGGTATCTCGGTGCTTGGTTAGATAGGCACTTGTGCGTGAGTGAGAGTGTTTTGTGTTCAATTCTCTGAGGTATATATAGCCATTGGCAGGATCGTCTGGTATCAGACATGTGTTCATGTTTGGGTATGTTCAGAGCTGCTCGTAGGGCGTTGTTTTGGATAACTTGTAACTTGTTAATGTTTTTTTGGCTGGTACCCAGATATAGAGTGTTACAGTAGTCAACTTTGGAGAGAACTAGCGCTCTAGCTAATGTAGTACAGTTGGAGGGTGAGAGGTACAGTCTACTGGCATTGATAAGCTTGCAAGTGTAAGCAGAGGCAGATGAGATGGCTTTAATCTGTCTTGTCAGTGTGAGGGAGGAGTTGAGGTAGATCCCTAGGGTTTTGAACCTGTTGGATACAGAGATGTTGTTTCCGTCGATAGTGAATGTCTGGTATAATTTGTTCAGTTTATTGAGTCTGGGTTGGGAGCCTAGGAGAAGAAGCTCAGTCTTGTCGTCGTTGAGACAAAGGCTGTGATTGGCCATCCATTCTTGAATGATGGAGTAGATGTTATTGAGTGCTGTGTTGTCAGTGGAGTAGTCGCCTGTTAGTGGGAAGAGTATTTGACTGTCATCTGCATAATTCGTGTAGATGACACCCAGACGGTCCAATATGTCAAATAGTGGTTTTGTGAACACGTTGTATAGTGTGGGGGAGATGCAGGAGCCCTGGGGAACACCGCATGTGACTGGGGCTGGTTTGGCGGAGGCTGTGGGTGCAAAATCTGTCATGGATCTGTTGTTCAAGAAGGACTGGATCCAGGCATTGGCTTTGTCCGAAAATTTGGCTGCTGAGGTTAGATGTTTACAGAAGATGTCATGGTTGGCCAGGTTGAAGGCGGCTGATAAGTCGAGGAGGAGAAGGAGTGCAAGTTTGCCATTGTCTTTGATGTTGTCCATTTGGGTCTTGAGGTCGATCAGAGCAGTCTCGGTGCCGTGTTTGGGGCAGAAGCCTGATTGTCTGAGACCTAGTAAATTGTTTTTTTCTAGGTAGTTCTGTATCTGTAGGTAGGCAGCTCTGTCAAGGGTTTTTAGGAGGAAGGGAACAGTCGTGATAGGTCTGTAGTTAGTCGGGACACTAGGGTCAAGGGTGGGCTTCTTGAGTAAGGGTAGAACCCAAGAGTCCTTAAGGTTGTTAGGCATACTGATGGATGCGAACGATGAATTAATGAGGGATGTGATGAAGGGAGCAAGATGTTTGGCTGCCTCTTTGATGACTGGGGCCAGGCAGATATCACCTTGGCATTTGGAAGGTTTCAGCGAGTTGATTGTATCTTCAACCTCTTTGGTAGTTATGGCAGAGAATTCAAATTGATTGTTAACGTCCATTTGTGGTGTGTGGGTGGAGGGGGTGGGGTTATCAGCGAAGGTGAGGCTTTCTTTCTTTGACTCGATTTTGGCTTGTAACATGGCAATTTTGTCTAGGAGTGCTTCTTGTACTTTTGTACACCAAGAGATGTGGCGGGGGATTCAAGGTCTCTCAGGATGTTAAAAAGCTCTTTGGTATTGGATTTGGCATTACAGATTCTTTCATTATACATGTTTTTTTTGTCTGGATGATTGCTGACTTGTAGATATTGGATGCAAGTGCGTAGGATTTCTTGTTGGTGGAGGGTGTCTGTTTCCAAGCAAGTTCAGCTTGTCTTTTGGTTTTGCGGAGCGTTTTTAGTTCAGGGGTGAACCAAGAATTGAGGTGCGTGCGTGGTTTGGCTTTCCGTAGTTTGAGTGGTGCTATGGTGTTTATAGCCTTAAGGATGGTTGTATTGTAGAGCTATACTAGTTCTGTGGGGTTAATGATGGTAGGTGAGAGGTTAATGATCAGTTGGAGTAGAGGGAGGAGTTTCTCTACTGTGATGTTTTTACTATTTCTAGTGTATGTAGGTGGAGCATTGGGATGAGAACCAGGTATTTGGGTGCCTTTGTTGATGGTGAAGGTGATGAGGTAGTGGTCGGTCCAGGCGCATGGTGTGTTGGAGAGGATGGTGGTATTGCAGTTGAGATCAGATAACCAGTCAAGGATGCGGCCTTTGTTATGTGTGGGTTGCAAAATGTGATGGGTGAGTCCAAATTCAGAAATGGTGTTGGCGATGGTGTTTGCTTTGTCATCTTTCTGGTAGTTGAAACCAAGATTGAAGTCGCCTAGGTTTAGTAGTCGTGAGTTGGGTTTGGTGTTGTTAGAGAGTAGGACTGCTATGTCATCGTTAAAGGATAGTAAGGGGCCTGGTGGTCTGTATATAAGGTGGGTGGTGATAGTGCTCGTGTGGGTTGTGGATAGTTTGATGGTGAGTAGTTCTGCAGACGGGAGAGATTGGTTTTGTATCTGCCTTATGTTGAGGGAGATTTTTGCGATAATGGCTACTCCGCCGCCTTTGGATGTTTGTCCGTCTTCGCGGTAGATTGTAAAGTCATTGGGTATAGCTAGCGCTAGAGCTGGGCCAGAGGCTGGGTGGAGCCAGGTCTCGGTGATGGCTATGAAAACAAGTTCACTGAGGGAGATGATGTTGGATATGTCTAGGGCGTGGGCGACTAAGGATCTTGCGTTGATGAGTGCGCCTTTGATTGTTTCAGATGCAAGGCACGGTTTACTACTGAGGGTGCGGGGGGAGGAGGCTTTGGGGCAGGGAGTGGTCTGGTCGGTAGGTGGTATGGGGTGTGTGAGATGAGTGTCTGGTTTGGTGCTGTTTTTTTTCTTGTCTGACTTGAGAAGTGTCGGGAAGATATGTGTTCTGGATCTGAGGCGGTCAAGTCTTGATGTGCCATTGCTGGGGTAAGATTTACTGGTAGTGAGCTTCTTGAAGGTGGACATGCAAGGGAGGGTGGTCTGAGTTACTTTTTGGATACTGGATGTATCTGCTGTGCTTTGAGACTTGGTGAGGGCAAACTGGAAGGGGTTTATGTTGGGTAGGAATGGGGTGGGACATGGGATCGGATGGTGTCTTTGGCATGCTAGTCAGCTAAGACCGTTGGGGTGGGCGATGAAGTGCGACCCTGTGCATGGGATGTCATGGGTGACCAGGCAGAATGGAAACATGATGACGAAGGTCCAGGTTAACATGTCTGAGGTTGGATCGGGCAGGGGGGGCTTCAGTAGTAGTATATCACTGGGTTGGGATGTGAACCAACGTGATGGTATGTAGCATGCTCAGCGTTAGTGCGCAGAGGGGTGAAATCTAGGCTTGAATGCTATTGTACAGTCGAATAAAATGCTAATGCATAATCAACTAGAAAGTGCAAGGGTACAGTCGATTTGGGTGCTGATACATGAGCAGTTAATATACTAGTGCACAGTGAACTAGAGTGCTTAAAGCCCAAACACTAGAATACTGAAGCGCAATTAGGTGTAATGTGGGCTCAGGTTCTAGGGCACAGTCGCCAGATGCTAATGGCACAAATTAGAAGAAATGTGGGCTCAAATGCTAGGGCACAATCACGAAAATGCTAAAAACACAGTTAGATGAGATGTGGTTCAATGCTAAGGCACAATCGCTAAAGTGCTAAAAACATAGATGAAATGTGGTTCAATGCTAAGGCACAATCACTACAATGCTAAAACACAGTTAGATGAGATGTGGTTCAATGATAAGGCACAATCACTAAAATGCTAAAAACATAGTTAGATGAAATGTGGTTCAATGCTAAGGCACAATCAGTAAAGTGCTAAGGGCACAGTTAGATGAGATGAGGTACAATGCTAAGGCACAATCATTACAATGCTGAAGGCACAGATAAGTGAGATGTGGTTCATTGCTAGTGCATAATCACTTAAAGTGCGTGTGAGGTTTTACTCGGGGCCCTCGAACCGAGTACGCAGCACGTAATACGCGGGAGCCAGGATTGCACGCAACTTGTCTTTATTAATACAAGGCAGGAACTGCCAACTCCCCGTAGCCCCCTCCCTAACGCAACGTCACTTCCCCTTACTGGAGAGAATGAGACCGCAACGGCGGTCTGCCCACACAACGATGTGGGCGGGCTGCATGCCCTGTGGAACGATCTGACATCTCCCTCCTTTTTAACAGTCAAGACACTTGACTCTCCTCACTCCATCTCTTCTATGAGTCTGTGAGGTTTTAAACGGCTTCTCTGGGGTCGCCCGTTGTTGCAGGGTGTACTCTCAGTTTGTCCCTGTGACGCCATATTGTCCTCGCTTTCCGAGGCCTCACTTTCTCCCAGGTAGGGGGTGTCTCGATCGTGATCATCGTCACTGCATCCAGTTCCATCCTGTACATACTCCATGTGACTCCTCCGAGGCTTGAAGTACGATACGTTCCAAGTGACAGAGGATTGGTCGTTTCTCTGGACCATGATCATTGTCCCTTTTCTATTTGTAACGGTCAGTGGTTCTTGTGCGAACGTGGCGTCCTCCTTTCTTTGTTTGGGCTGTCTCAACCACACTTGGTCTCCGGGCTCGATGTTGGACTCCTGTGCTTTCCTTTTGTGGTCCGTGACTTCCTTCATTCTGGCCTTCGATGTGCCGTCTTTATCTCTGGCCTCCTGTTCGAGTGGCGTGGCATCGGTCGAGTGTGTGTCTTCCGGCGGCCGCGTCTGAATCGGTCTTCGGAACATCAGGTCAGCTGGGCAGATGCCCGTCGTGCTATGGGGCGTGTGTCGATAGTCCCTAAGGAACTGATAGAGTGCTTGTTCAAAAGGCTTGTTAAGTATGTGAGCTATTTGTAGGGTTCTTTTGATGTTGGCCATGAATCTCTCGACCATGCCGTTTGCCTGTGGCCATCGTGGTGTAATTTTCCGATGGTGAAACCCCATGTATTTCGCAAAGTTTTCAAAGTCCTTGCTCATGAATGGTGCTCCATTGTCGGACTTTATGACCCTGGGTATTCCGTATGTGGACAGCATGCGGTCCATTGCCGGGATGACGCTGGATGCTGTGGTGCTGTCGACGATTTGTGCCTCTGGAAATCTTGAGTGCTCGTCTATTAGCACTAACACGTATGTGCCATCTCTTAGGGGTCCAAAGAAATCCACCGCGAGTTCCTCCCACACATGTCCCGGTAGTGTTCACATGTGAAGTGGGTTTGGGTGTGGCGGTGGTGCTACTTGTGCGCACGTCGTGCATTGGCCTATCATTTCTTCTACCATTGCGTCCAGTCTGGGGAACCACACCTTTTGCCTTAGTAGTCTCTTGGTGGCGACCACTCCCCGGTGGCTTTCATGGGCTACTTGGATCGTTCTGGTGCGTAATGACTTCGGGAGGAGTACCTTGCACCCTTTTAGTATTACATGATCGTCGACTATGAAGAGTTAGTCTCGGACCTGGTCTATGAGTTTGATGTCTTCTTGAATCTCCTCCGGTTCCTGTCGCGCTTGTTGACGCATGTGCGCTCTTCGGTCTTCCTGCATGCAGTGACGTACAATTCGTAATGCCGGGTCCTGCTCTGACTGTGAGATTATGTCTGCCCACCCCACGGGCAGGGGCTGCAAGTGGTGGACAACATTGTTGAGGTATTCATCAGCGATGGATGGTTGAGGGTTGGCAGGGCCAGTCGGGTGGCGAGACAGATAGTTGTCTTCTTTTCCCGGGCGGTGCTTGAAGGTGAATTTGTAGTCCTGCAGACGTAGATCCCATTGGGCTATCCTTGGCGGCATACTTGATTTGGGGTCTCCGTAGATCATAAGCAATGCCTGGTGATCCGTTATGATAGTGAACTCCTTGCCGTATAGAAACAGGTGGAAGTACTCGCATGCCCACACCACCGCCAGGCTTTCCTTTTCAGCCTGGGAGTACGCTTGTTCTGTGGGTGTTAGGCTCCTGCTAGCATATGCCACGATGTAGACTTTAGTGGGTTCATGCGGGTCAACTTGTGTGAGTATGGCGCCTAGGCCAACGGGGCTGGCGTCAACGATTACTTCGGTGTGTCTTTTGACATCGAAGTAGGCCATGTCCTCTGCCTTTGCTATGGCATCTCGTATCGCCTCAAATGCCTTCTGACAGTCTGTGGACCACATGTAGGGTTGGTCTTTCCTCGTCAGTAGGCGTAGAGGGTTGCTGATTGTCGCATAGTCTTTTAGGTACCTGGAGCAGTAGCTGGCCAGCCCTAGGAAAGATCGAAGCTCTGTCGTGGTTGTCGGGGGTGTGGCAGAGTTGAGCGCCGCTACTTTATCCGGGTCTGGCCGCATCCCATTGCTGGAGACGATGTGGCCGAAGAACCTCAAGGATCCTTTCCCAAGTTCACATTTGGACTTATTCAGGATTAATCTGGCCACTTGCAATGCTTCGCACACTCTGTGAAGAGCCGCGTCATGTTCTTCCTTAGTTTTACCAAATACCAGGACATCGTCGGAGTAATTCAGGCAGTTTGGCACATGTCTGATGACACGATGTATCTCCTCTTGAAAAATTTCGGCTGCGGAGGATATCCCGAAGCTGAGCCTTTTATATTGGAATAGGCCCAAGTGCGTGACGAATGTCGTGATGTATCTAGAGGGGGTGCGATCTCAATTTGGTGGTAACCTTTTGTGAGGTCCAATTTGGAGAAGACTTGCGCCCCATGGAGAAGGTGGATCATGTCAGTGATCCTGGGCGCCTGATGTCTCTCCCTCTCGATTGCCGCGTTGGCTCTCCTCATGTCCACGCACAGGCGTATTGACCCATCGGGTGACTTTTTGGGGACGGGGACAATGGGGGATACCTATGGGGTGGGCCCTGCCACTGGTTCTATGACGTTGAGTTTGATGAGTTTGTCTAGTTCTTCTTCGACTTGGTGTTGTATGTTGATCGGTATCCCTCGATAGTGCTGAGCGACGGGCGGTATGTCCAGGTTTATGTGCAGCTGTACCTTTCTGTGTTTGAGTTTTCCCAGCCCTTTGAATAGATTCGGAAAAGTTTGTTCTATTGAGTCTGGTCTGGGGAAGTATTTGTGGGCCATGAGCTGGTACAGTATGTGCACCAAACCCATCTCGACAGCGGTCTTAAAGCTCAGAATACACCCGCTGTTGGCTTCTGTCTTCAGAATATGCAGGGGAATTTTCGCCGCGTGTGCTTTGTGCACGCACCAAGCAGTGATGCTCCCTTTGCAGGGTAATGGGGTTGTGGCTCCGTACGAATATATGTCCACTGTTGCCTTTCTGATTTTTGGGGGGTTGGAGAGTGAGTTGTACGCTTGCTCGCTTATTATGTTAACTGTTGCCCCTGTATCGATGAGGAATTCGAGGGGTGTGTTGTTGACGTGCAGTGTGAGGATTGGACTGTGTTGGGTGGCTGTGGCGTTTTTGAGTGCCCAGACGTACCCTTTTTTCCGTTGGTCATCTTCTGATGACTGGGATTCACTGCCTGATGGGGAACGCATTTCAATGTATTGGACAAATCGTCTCCTTTGCGATCGCCTAGAGCCATCATTGGGCTTCCGGTCATCCCTGGCATATGAGATCCTTCGTGTTCTGTCGTCTCTCCGGGGTCCCATCTGCTCTTCGTCTCCTCTCCCAGCGGGTGGGCTGTGTCGCAAGCTCCTCCTCCTCTTCTGTTGTCTCGGTCTGCTGGGCCCGGGTCTGGGTGCATTTTTGCAGACCGCTCTGTAATGGTCCATGCCACCGCAGGCGGCGCATTTTTTTCCCACTGCCGGGCAGTCGCCCACGTGTCGATATTCGTATCCGCATCGATAGCACGTGGCGTCTGAGTTTTTCCTGCTTTTTGAGGGAGCAGTATATAGCTTGTTGATAGTGTCCAGGTTGGGTGTCGGGGGCTGGATGGTGACCTTGCCCAGGCTGTCTAGCTGCGACTCGACTGCTGCTTCCATTCTGGCGAGAGCGAGGATTTCCTTGAGGGACCTTTGCTTCTGGAGTAGTTGCTTTCTAAATGGTTATGAGATGCAGCCAGCTATGACTTGGGATCTTAGTGCCTCTTCATTGGAGTATTTGTGGAACTCGCAGTATTTTAACTTGATGCGTAAGCGCATCACGAAATTATCTAGCGACTCCCCATTTTCTTGTCTCGTGGTGTGGAACAGATGGCACTCATAGTCGATGTTTGTATGAGGTGTGAAATCTTCTGATAGCTTCCCATGTAGTTCACCATAGGTGACAGTGTCTACGTTCATCAATTCGCCTGCTATGTCTCTGACAGCAGAACCTACTGTCATGAATAGGGTGTTTTTTAGCATTGCGTCATCAGTTAATTCGATTGCGCCGGTGTAGAACTTGAAATCCCTGAGCCATATGACCCATCTGGGTCCTAGATTGGAGGTGTCTCTGACATTGAATGGGCCTGGCATGGGCAGATTTTGGGAGGCGGTACCTGATCCATGTGCCTGTTGAGGATCATCTGCCATGGCTCCGGCTCTGCCGGATGAGGACGCTGCCGGGCTCGTTGGGGTCGACATGTCCACTGTGTCTGGTCTGCTCCGGTTGAGGCCTGGCGTGTCTCCGGAGTCTTACACTGTTGCTGGGTTGCCAACCCAGAACACGTGCTTGTAGAGGCCGCGCGGGCCCTGTGACGTCTTGCTGGGCTGTAATATGCCCCGTCGCTGAACTGAGGATTGCCCCCGGGTTCTCGACTCTCACGGGGCCTCCTGGGCGGGATCGCTCCGTGTTGTGGACGTGTCTCTCTGGCCCGGTGCTGAGTGTGTCCCTCTGCGTGCTGCGAGCCCACGCACTTGAGAGGTGCGCCGACGCGCCAAGCCGCTCGCCGCGGTCCTCTGCGTGCCTCCCTAGCCTCGGGAACAGAGGTGCGCCGACGCGCTTCGACCGCTCGACTGCGGGCCTCCTACTGGCACAGGCGGGTATCACGTACCCTTTCGTCGCCAATTGTGAGGTTTTACTCGGGGCCCTTGAACCGAATACGCAGCACGTAATACGCGGGAGCAAGGATTGCACACAACTTGTCTTTATTAATACAAGGCAGGAACTGCCAACTCCCCGTAGCCCCCTCCCTAACGCAACGTCACTTCCCCTTACTGGAGAGAATGAGACCGCAACGGCTGTCTGCCCACACAACGATATGGGCGGGCTGCATGCTCTGTGGAACGACCTGACACTGCTAGTAGTACAATTCGAGGAGAATGTATTTTCAATGCTGGAGCGTCATCGAATAGAATGCTAGTGCACAGCTGTTACGATCTGGGCTCAAGAAGAAGCGTTAAGAACAATGTGCTAATGCAGTGGTCGGATGAACGATAAAAAACCGACAAATGAGGTGCTGATTATGGTGTCAAGGAGCTGTGGCAGCAAGCTGTGTCAGCTGTGGGAACAGTGACCGGGCAAAAACCAGTATGCTTAAAAGTGTTCAAAGAGCTGTGTCTAGAGCGGGCAGGCGTGGCAAACAGCGAGCGTCTGCAAGACCTGTGCTGAATGCGGGGCTATAAAGTGCGCGGCTCGGATTGAGGACAGCTGCTAAGCATTAACCATGTCGCAGTGTAAGGGAGGTGATGTTAGTAACTGAGGTGCAAGTCTTAATACATGGTAGGTTGGTCGAGTATGCGCATGCTAAAAAGGCGCAAGAATATGCAAGTAAATTAGGAAACTACGAATTAACGGAGGAGCGAAATAGTTGGGGGCGGGCATGAGTTGCACTGATAGATAGGGCTCTAGTTTGGATCGGGAGCCAAACATCAAATCGCAGCTAGCAATAATATATGGACGTTGGCGGCTATTACGGTGCACATTTGTGGCGGCTATTACGGTAAAAAGTAGGGTATTATGCAAGATATGGAACGTGGGTTATACTATATACAAATTACGGTGCATTCAATGTTGGGTGTATTCAATACGAGCGTGCAGGGTTGCTTAAAAGTTCATATTTTCTTTATATTTCTTCATATTTTCTAGCCATTCGAGTACAGCATTCCCCAAATGTCCGATTTTGGTCTTTCGGTTCTAATTTCACTAGTTTCACAAACTGTTGGCTCGAGGATCCTCCTGTCCTCTCTGGTTATTCCAATTGTGCCCACATTCATTAGACTACAGAGGAAAAACATTGATATACAGTTTCCTTTACAGCTGTTATTTCGTAAGTCTAGTAGAGCTTGGGGTTTTGGCTCCTACTCTGTGCTGGAAGTCGCATGTCTTCCACTGGCTGTTTTACCAATTGCAACTGGGTATTTCATGTCAACCAGCTGAAACCCCATTATAGCCGGGATGACCTGGTCATAGCATTAATGACTGATGGAGAGACTGAGGAGGAGACTGATCCCCCTCCTCGACCTCTTGCAAACTGAAGCCACAAATGGGTCAGTTGAAGGTGTCAACCTTGCAACAGACCTGTCAGAATAGCAACTGACAGACTGTTGCCATTTACTGGGACAGATTGCCGGTCTGTTTTCACTGACTACTGGTTGTGCAGACTGGTGCACCCATGATGTGGACACTGGAGACAGTAACCCAGTGAAGAGTAGGATTCACCGGATGTCCAATAAGGTCTGGGCCACCATCAAAGAGGAAGTTTCCAAGATGTTGTCCCTAGGAGTGATAGAGCATTCCCACAGCCCCTGGGCTAGCCCAGTGGCACTGGTCCCTAAAAGGACCAGTGGTGAGAAGACTCAAGTTTGCTTTTGTCAGGACTACAGAGGCTAAATTGTGTCACAAAGACAGATGCTCACCCCATTCCGCGGGCAGATGAGCTCATTGAGAAGCCCAGTGCTGCCAAGTAAATGAGTACCTTTGACCTCGAGGCAAGGTATTGGCAGGTCGACTTGACAGATGGAGCGAGAGAGGTCAGCATTCTCAACCCCTAAAAGACATTATCAGTTCAGTGCGATACCCTTCGGATTGAAGAATGCCTGTGCCACTTTTCAGTGGATAGTTGACCAGGTTTTGTGTGGTCTGGAAAGCTTAAGTGTCACCTATTTAGACGACACTGCTGTGTTCAGCCACACCTGGGAGGATCATTTATCCCACCTAAAACAAGTGCTTCACGTGCTGCACAATGCACGTCTGACTATCAAGACCATGAAGTGCTAGATAGCGCAGGGTACCGTGACTTACCTAGGCCACCTGGTTGGTGGAGGTAAGAAACAACCCCTCCAAATGTGAAGGTACAGGCTGTGAAGGATTGGGACAACCCACCACAAAGACGCAGGTCAGAACCTTTCTAGGTCTCTGCTGGTACTACCTGTAGTTCCTCAAGGGGTATGTGACCAATGCCATACCCTTGAATGATGTAACTTCATAGAAAATGCCAAAGAAGATAACTTGGACTCCGCCTGTGAAAGCTCGTTTCAGGATTTAAAGGCTGGATTGTGCAGGACTCCAGTTCTGAAAGTGCAAGACTATGGTCAGGAATTCATTATCCAGACAGACGCCTGTGATTTTGGGTTTGGAGCAGTGTTAGCTCAGCCAAACTCGCAAGTATAGAGCAACCTGTCACCTACATTAGCAGGCGATTGACAAAAAGGGAAAGGAACTGGGCCGTCATTGAAAAAGTGGCTTACGCGGTCGTGTGGGCCGTAAATAATCTGAAACCCTGCATGTTTGGGTCACACTTTACGATCCAGAAAGACCACTGGCCTCTTCGATGGCTAACGGCCATGCAAGGGAGAACCCTAAGCTTTTGTGTTGGGCCATATCCTTAAAGGGATTAGATATGAGCTTCCAGCACAAGCCAGGCTCCCATCTTGGAAATGCAGATAGGCTCAGCCTGTACTTTCACCTTGATGGTGAACCAGACCCTCAGTAAGGTGGTGGTTTACATGTTGAGACTTGGAGGGCATTTGAGGAATTCAACCATCTTCACGGTGGGTGTGCGCCCGCCTGGGTTTTAGAAATGTCAAATGGAATTGAATGATGGCAGATCATCCTCCGGAAAATGTGTGGGGCTTATCTGCACACAATTTTCCTATGCTCACCACACAACATACACATAGACTGTTTACTCTGGGTGCTCAAAGCCTGAAGACGCAGTCCCTCCTGTCATATTTAGTTGGGATATGACAGCCAGGAGGACACCATTTCATCTCAGAAGGGGGAGGTCCAAACCATCTATTTGCCATGGCCAGCCTAATTAACTATCAAAGACTCCATGGATCTGCCCTGTTCTTTTGTTGGGCCCTGCAGCTGGTGACAGCAATTAACATAATTAACATACTAATAGATTGTACATCAAACAGGCCTACATGGGACCTGACTCCAGAGGTTAACAAAGGAGACAGGAAACCCCAACAACCTTCCATATGCACTGTGTCAACCTGAAGCCATCTCCCGCCCTTAGTATAAATTGACAGTGAAATGTCATGTCTGGGACTGAGTGTATTACAGTGGTCAACCCCGCAGGGGGACCCCATCCAGAGGGTACGAGTCTGTGGTGTGATGCAACCAGAAAGTCTGGTCTCACCGCAGCTACAAGGGAGACCTTGGGGCTGATTCATGGAATTATTTGCGCCGAAAAACGGGGATTTGTGCGCCATTCTGCCCGCAAATACCCATTTGTTAAACAGGGATTTGCGGGCAGAATGGCGCACAAATCCTTGTTTTACAGAGCAAATAATTCCATGAATCAGCCCCCTGCTGTTTTAATCAGGAACCACAGAGAGCTCCATTGACCAACGAGAACCTTTGATCAACAACAGACAGGAAGATGGGTGGGACTTAGTATTACATGTTTTCACTCCTATACCTTTTCTGTTGCAAAACACTCTGGTTATGACCTCATGCATACAGGAGATTGTTCATGGGGACCCAGGATTGGTTCATAAAACTAAGCTTAGCCTACACCAATCACTGTGGTCCGTTTGGCTTTAAAAGAGGGTTGGGCCCCTCTTTTTGGAAGATCATCTGAAGAATTAGCAAGGAGTAACGAGAAGAACTCAGCATTGGACCCTGGCTGAAGGTACAGTATGCCTTACATCTTCTTGCCAGTGACGGAAGGCCAGGACCTCCAAGAGGAAAGAAGATTCCTCCCCTAAACATCTTCCAGGGAACAGTGGGAGATACTGTATCCAGCAGCTCCAGAACTGATACCCATCCAGCACACAGCGTGCCCTACTCGGCTCTGCAGCAAAATTCCTAGGTGGGAAATGCCAAAGAGTCTCTGAACTAAACCAAGGACAAGGCAGCTGCCTGCAACACTCTCCTCAGTTTTGGGTCATCCGCCTTAAAGGATGACACTAGCCCAGTGAAGAAGCTAGGAGTAGTGCATAGACAGGAAGCTACCAATGTTCGCCTTAAAGGACATTTTCGAGACTGTTGGGCCCCTCGAGTTACCACTGACTGCACCACTGACTGTTGTTACGCTGCAGTCGCTAAGAAAGTCTGAGACGCCTTGACCAGTGCTTCAGAACCGCAGATCAGCACTGAGTCAATGATTCCGACCGTAAGCTGCCCTGTAGGCCAGCCTGCAGCCATCCGTCCAGCCTCACTCGCTGAACTGCCTGCAGCCTGATACCCGCCACTATCTCCCATCTTTAACTCTGTCACACAAGCTGCGAAGTGCCCTGAAACCGTTGAGCGCCAAGAACTTCTACAAGCACAACGTACATTGCGGTTCTGTCGCCATGGTCCTTCTCTGAAGGCCTTTAGGGACATTTTAAGACCCATTTCTCTCTTTGTGTTGAAACCAAGTATCCTTGAACTATTGCAATTAATTACTATACCGACTACCCTCTTGTCAGTATCCAGAGTGCATCCCTTTTCCTTCTTTAAAACTGTCTGTCCTCAGCATTCCTTTACTTGGTGGGTTGTATTTTGCAGTGTGCTAGAACTGTCTGTTGTGATAATAATAAAGTAGATATTTGCAAACAACCTGGACTGTACAGTCCCTTTTATCATTGGGTGATAATTGTATTTTCGCGGTGTTGCAACTCACCAACGATCCACAATCTTTCAGAGATAAGCCTGCCATTGCGTCAATGTTACCAAAATTGGACAATCAGATTTATAATTGACTTGTGTTCCCAGTTTGTTTGGATCCCTTCTGGTGTACTAGAGGTGTGGGGCTGATTGATGGTTTAAAAACTGATATTCATCCCTGGGCCACTGGTGCCCCAGAAGATGATTCATCACACTTCCTCCACAGCCCATCCCCACTCTCACTAGGGTTTGAATGGCCAAGCGCCCTGGACAGTCCAGGCAAACCACCCAGCAAACTGACTGTTTGCTGGAGTAGAAGACAAGCAGGAAATGAGTGAGAACTACTTCCAGTGGTTACAGTAACGCTGCACCTGGAGGCTGTCCCCCTCCCATCACTTTTGTCCTGCAGCGGGGTGGGCATCCCAAATATACAAGCAACCCTTAGAAAGGGGAGCAATTTTAAGTTGTATTGATTAACATCTCTGACATCACCTGCTGTGCGCCCTCAAATGCTATTCCTTGTGCATTGCTTCCCGGCTGTTTGGGTTTTTTTGTGACCACCATCGGGGAGACCCATGGTGCCGGCCCCGTAACCTCTTCTATTATGTGGCTTCTTCCAATGATTTAAGTGCATTCCTGCCCTGCCATGAAAAATACTCACTTCTCTGCTGCTCGTGACAACATTTTCACCCCCATCCTACTGTGATAACACGATATATGATATGTTATGATATGATTGGTTATTTATAACGCGCTTAATACCCAGAGGTTTCTAAGCACAGACCGGGGAACAAATCTGTGTTGTTCCTTGTCGTCTTGCTTCCAAGGCGAGCGCGTTGCCGCTGAGCTATCCTCCAGAGACAGCCGTTGGTGAGGTGCACTACATCCCCGAACCCCAAGCTTGCTCTGTGCTGTGTATGCTACCAGGAATGTTTTGGATTTCAGCCACATCCAATCAAAATGCTGATTTCGCCCGGTAGGAATTCTACTGGATTGACTTGCTGGCACATGGAGGTTTCGCCGTCTGTTTTAGCTGGTCAGATAACTCGGAGAGTGAGATTTGCCTGCATAGTGTAGGGCACTGCATGGTAGGCTAGCAAGGCTTTTTCAGCCCAGTAGCCGCAAAGGTAGGTCAATATAAAGAATACTATTACCATGGACAATGACATCACTGTTATAGACGCTCACCGAAACAGCAATAAAATGCGAGTGCAATATTAGCATTGCAAAAGTCCAGTTGCGTGTGTGTAATGCTTGGAGCGTCTGATGTGTATCTGACTGTGCGTAGCGTAAGCAGGAATCAGGGAGTGAGGGTGACTCTCTCTGGCTGCAGGCGGTATTTGTGTGTTGTATGTTGGCAGAGTTTGTGTGCGCGTGTCAGCGTGAATGCAAGCATGTGTGTATGGAAGATGGGCTTTTATAGGGGGTTTTGGGCGGGCAGCCAGCGCATTTGTCAAGTAGGATTTAAAACGGGTAAAAGCAATCGGATTGATATGATAGGTTATTTATAACGCCCTTAATACCCAGAGGTTTCTAAGCGCGGACATGGGGATCGAACCTGTGTTGCTCCATGTGTTTTTTCTTTCAAGGCGAGCACGTTGCCCCTGAGCTATCCTCCCTAGAACGGCCTCATTACGACCCAGGCGGAAAACCATGGTGCTAGTAGCACCATGGTCCATGCCGGTAACTTACGACTCCGCCATGGAGAAAGGGGGAATTACCACCCCATTACAAGGTTGGCGGGGCGGTAATTCCCACTTCCTCCATGGCCCTTCCCCATTCCCATTTTTGCACCATAGGGCTCAATGGGAATGGGGAAGGCGCTAAGTACGGTACCGCAAATTGCGGTATCGTACTTAGCACCAAGGTCCCTTTGCAGGTCCCTACTTTAACGGCTGGTGTAGACCAGCCGTTAAGGTTGGGTCCAGCAAAGGGACCTCGTAATCAGGAGCTAATGGGTTAGCGGCGCCACAGCCTTTTACGGCGCCGTTAACCCATTAGCGCCAGGGTCGTAATGAGGCCCCATCTTTCTGGAAAGGGTAAGTGGCTAAATTGTGCTTTGCGTGGCCTTAGAGAGGGGCAGGCAGTGGGCTAGGGAATGGTGCAAGAAGAAAGATTAAAGATTGGACTTTTTTGAAAACGGTAAAAGGAAGACCAGACCTCTGGCACGAAAAGGCAGAAAGGCAGCAAAGGCAGAAATCGGAAAGTCCGGGATCCCAAAGAGAAACCCAAATAAAACTATAGACTGTTATTGGGCAATCTGACTGAGTGACGCGTATGACTGCGATTGCAAGAATGGGGTGTGACTGTATCTGACTGTAGCTGCATGGTGTATCTTAGTACAGTTTCTGTGTGTGACTGCCTGCGTCTGAGTGAATGCAGGCAGGTGTGCATGAAGGATGGGGTTTATGGTGGTGTTCCAGGTTGAGGCAGGCAGTCTATTGGTCAAGTGGGATCTGAAATGGGGGGCGCAGGGGTGCATCTCTGGAAAGGATACATTGCCAAATTGTGATTTGCCTGGACTAAATGAGGGGCAGGCGTGTTAGGGAAGAGTGCAAGATTTAAAGAACAGGCAATTTTTTTAAAATTATTTTTTATTCTTTTTTTTTTACAATTAAATACAACTTTTTGCAAGGCACATTTTAAAAAAGTGTAAAAGCAGGACCAGCCCACTAACCTTGCAGAAATATCACAGAGGACGAAGGCAGAAGTCTGGGCGGCATTAGAAACAGGAAATAAACTCACACATTATTAGTGGACCATCTGATTGATTGTACTTTTGAGAATCCCCCATCCTCTGATATGACATTGGGCCTCAGTACGAGTTTGGCGTTAGCCGTGCCGGTAAAACCTATAAAAACTGGTAAAAACCAGTAAAACCAGCACAGCTGCCGCCAAACTCGTGAAATTACCAGCACCCGGCAACGGGCAATTACTGGGGTATGCCAACCCCAGCGGACCCGATATTTACCCATTGCGGCGTGCCGGTACTCATTACTCCCCATTCCCGGGCTCAATGGGAATGGGGAGGTTGGATGCACCGGCACCATTCATGAATGATGCCGGTGCATCCGTCGAGTTGTGCTCGTGGGTGCCACTCTGCTCGCCAGGTCAGACCTGGTGGGCAGAAAGGCACCCGCAAGCACAACTCGTAGCTTGCTTACCGGCACCGTTACTGGCAAACTTATAATGAGGCCCATTATTGTACTTCATAGCTGGGGTATTGGTACCGTTACTGCAGAGAATGCTTGTTTATGTGGTCCAAACAAAGAATACCTTACAGCTCTGAAAACATATATTTGGGTCACATAGCACTGCCTCAGGATGTCTTGTCTGCATACTGTATTCGGGTCGCATAGCACTGCCTCAGGATGTCTTGTCTGCAAACTGTATTCAGGTCGCATAGCACTGCCTCAGGATGTCTTGTCGGCATACTGTGAAACCCCTCTGGCTCAGTTTATACATAAACTGCTGTCTATAAATCCCTTTCTCACTCGGGATATAGTAAATGTATGTCCAAGGTCCACTGTGCTTAGTAGCATTTCTTTAGTTCTCCTTTCAGAGTTCAGTTGCCCTGCTTCCTGCCTATCGTGTCATAATCTGTAGCCATTGTTATGTTCTATCTCCACGCGGAGGCGTGTGGGGAGATAGAACGTTGAAGGCCGTGTATGTGGGTCGCAGTGGCGCAGCTCCGGCAGGAGCGAAATGAGACACGCCACACATCATCAGTGCTTCGCCCGGAACTGCCTCCCTCTCGTGCTGGCGGGGCTTTTATTAGGACGCCCTGCGTCACCGCGTTGCGGGACACAGGGCGGATACAACATTCCTCCTTTATTTTAACTTAACTAAACATTAAACAGACACACAAATGCAGTTCGGCAAATACTTAAACTACAAACCCCCAGGTGCCTCCCCTTTTTATAGTTCTAGGGGGACATACTACCACACATAGTCTTTGAGCCGAGCAGGCGGCTCGGTGGTGGTTCTTAAACCATATGGCCCCCCTCTGGGGCTGGGCGCCACCGTCTCACTGGGTGCCTCACCTTCCATGTCCAGCTCACCCATGTCAGGTTCACGCCACTGCTCCCACGTTCTGTCACCCGCTTCGACCTCCTCCTGAAAATGAGCTGGGTCTCCTTCGTTCGGCAGGGATTACATAGGTTGCGTGGCACCGCCTTGAACCACGACGCATTTCGTGTTACCTGGCGGTGTCCTCGCTTTACAGTTATCATGGTCCCTTGTATCTCACTGACAGTCCATGGGAGCGACTCGTAGCGGGAGTCCAGTTTGGACCTTGTCGGGTTCCGCAGCATGACCACCTGGTCGCCCATCTGGTGGTCGGATGTCTTCGACCTCCTCTTGGCACTCATGTGTGCATTGGCTCCTGTTCTCCTTCTTTCGGTGCGCTCTTCGTCCAATCTGTCGGGGCTCCTGCTGGGGTGATGCGGAATGGAAAACCTTATGACTGTGCCAAACATGAGATCTGCTGGCGGGACACCAGTTGTGCTGTGAGGCGTGACCCGGTAGTTTCGTAGAAAATGGTAGAGGTCGACTTTCCACAGGCTGGCGTTCGCTCTTGACAACCTTAGCACTTTGTTGAGTGTCCTTATAAACTGCTCTACATCACCATTCGCCTGGGGCCACCTTGGCATGATGTGATGGTACCTTATGTTCAGTTCTTGCAGGTATTGTTTGAACTCCTCCCCTTGGAATGGGGGGCCATTAACACTCTTGATTGTTGTGGGCAGTCCATGCGTTGCAAACATCTTTTCCATGGCTGGGATAACCCCTTCCGCTGCCGTGGATTCAACTACCTCGACTTCGGGGTATCGGGAGTGATCGTCAATAGCCACCAGGAGGTACAGACCTTCTCGCAGTGTGCAAAAGTTGATGCTTATTGCATCCCATCTACCATGACCTCGTTCCGCTGGCTGGATGGGTTCTGGATCAGGTGGGGCTCCGGTTATCTGGCAGGGTAGACAGGTATTGATTAGCCTTTCGACCTTCTCATCTATCTGTGGAATTCGAGCCTTCGTCCGAGCCATCCCTTGGTGGCCTTCATGGGCAAGCGCTAATATTCTGTCCTGCAGGCTCAGCGGGATGATGATGCGATTTCCCCTGAGCAGCAATCCTTGCCCTGTAATCGACAGGTCCTGTCGTATGGTAAACATCCCAGTGAGGAATGCCTTTGCCTCCGCTGTCACGTTGTGTGTGTTCTTCATGAAGGACTTCCAGTCGCCTGAGATGATGGCATCCTTCACCAGGTCGCAGCACGGGTCTTCATGTGTTTTATTTGCAATGTCCTCGATGCTGACAGCCTTTGGTCTCATTGCCCGCACTACCTGGCAGATATGTTCCTCAGTCTCCTCAGCTACCTGAACTTCCTGTGGGGTCGCCGCTCGAGGGTGTCTTGAGAGGAAGTCTGCCGGGTTTCCACTTCCCGGCTGATAGGCCAATTCAAAATCGTACTGTTGGAGATGTAACAGCCACTTGGCTATTCTGGCCCGCGGGTGAGAGGATGTGCCCATGAAGATTGGCAACAGGGGTTAGTGATCTGTGACAGCCGTGAATCTTCTGCCAAACAGATAGAGGTGAAAGTGACGACACCCCCAAAATACGGCAATTGCCTCCTTCTCAATGTGGGAGTATCGCTGCTCTGTCATTGTGAGAGCTCTTGACGCGTATGCAATGGGCCTCTTCTCCCCTTCTCTGGTGACCTGCATGAGGATGGCCCCTAGGCCGACAGGGCTGGCATCCACAAATAGTTCAGTTGGGAGCGTTGTGTCGTAATACACCATTTTTGTATCCACGGATAGTGACTCCTTGATGTTTTCAAAAGCTTCCTGACATGCTTGCCCCCATTCCCACTTTGTGTTGAGCTTAGTAAGCTCCCGAAGGGGTTCAGAGAGAGTGGCCAAGTTCCGGATAAATCTCCCACAGTATGTAGCCATCCCCAGGAAACTGCGCACTTCCGTGGGCGTCATGGGTGGACTTGCAGCCTGTATGTCGGCAACCTTCTGGGGGTCCAGGGAAATACCAGTGCTGCTGAACTTGTAGCCAAAGAATGATATTTCCGTTTTGAAGAATTCACATTTTTCTCTGTGAATGGTTAGTCCAGCATCTTCTAATCTGCCCAGGGGCATCTGTAGTCTCTTCAAGTGTTCTGCCCTGTCCTGAGCATGGATCAGGATATCGTCACTTACATTTAGGACACCTGGTATGCCCCGGATGACTTCCTGAATTGTCTGTTGAAAAACTTCGGCAGCCGAAGAGATCCCTAAGCTTAAGCGCTTATATCTTCGCAAACCCAGATGTGTCGAAATAGTGGTTATATATCGGGAATCCCTATGCAGCTTTAGCTGGTGGTATCCTGCTTTCAAATCAACCTTGGAGAATAATTTTGACCGCGTGAGATCAGCCACTATTTCGTCAAGGTTAGGCATGATGTGGCGCTCCCACTTGATGGCAGTGTTCGGGAGGCGCATGTTTATACAGATACAGACTTTTCCCGGCTGTTTGGGTTTTTTTGTGACCACCATCGGGGAGACCCATGGTGCCGGCCCCGTTACCTCTTCTATTATGCGGCTTCTTCCAATGATTTAAGTTCTTTCTCCACTTGTTCCCGCATGTGGAATGGGGTCCTCCTGTGTCTCACGGCCTTTGGCTGGACCGACTCGTCAATGTGGAGCTTGATTGTCTTTCCTTTCAAACACCCTATCCCTTTTTGCAGGTTGGGATACTGTGCCAGGATCTTCTCAACCTCTTGTGTTTCCTTGACTTGACAGATGAACTTTACTAGGCCTAGATCTTCAGCCGCATCACCACTCAGAAGGCATTCGATTCTCGCATCTACCACGTAGATTTTCGACGGTAACCTGTTGTCGCCATGGCTGAGGGTAGTGCGGAATCTGCCAACCACCGGTAAGGGTTTCCTACAGCCATACGCAAACAGTAGACTGTCCGTGTTCTTCAGGTCTGGTCGCGGATGCAGTGATTGAAATGTGCTTGTGGGCATAACATTTACGGATGCACCCATGTCTATGGTCATCCATACCTGTTGGTTTTGGAGAGTGACCTGGCATTTGCGCCTCCTGGGCCCTTTTTTCTGCGTTGCATGCCCATGATCCAGGGCTGACACCAGGTAGCCTTTTCTCCCTTTTCTCCACTGCTCCTTGACAGGTTCTTGTTGGGTCCCTGTGACATCATCCCCTTCTTCCTCAGTCGAAGAATTTGCTGTTTCGACTCGCCGTGCACTCGCTTGCTTCTTTTTCTTGGTCCCACTCTTCTCTTGGGGATTTTGTGGCGGCGGCAGTGGGTTGACCGATGATCGGCAGACGTTAGCATAGTGGTCCTTTCTGCCACATGCCGCGCATGTCGTCCCTTGCGCTGAACAGTTCCGCCGTCCATGTCGCGGTCCACCACACCATCCACACTCCATGGGTCCTGGGATCCGTGGCTGCCATCTGGCTTGTGCATAGTTGCTGCCAGTCTCATCCCTTGTGGACTGTCTGTTGGCAACATGGGCCACCATGGCTGACGTGAGGGCAGGCTGTAATTTTTGAAGAGTCGCGCCCATGTTGGCGGCCCTAGCATGCGCCAGCTCTCTTTGACGACTCAGTTTCAGGATGCGTGTTAGAGAGATGCCCTTCTCGCTCAACACCATCCTTCTCAGTTTCTCCAATTGGATGCCGTTAATGAGCTGTCTCCGGATTTCTTTCTTGACATCCGTGAACTCACACGATATTGCCAGCTTCCTGAGTCGGGTGTGGTAGGCATCCAAGGTCTCCTCTTCTGCCTGAATTGTGGTGCAGAATATGAAGTTTTCATAATCAGGGTTGAGTTGTGGGAGAAAATGAGCCGTCAAAGCATCTCTCGCTTGCTGGTAAATGTCCTGGCCATCATCAATGGTTAGCGAGTTAAAAATACGTAGTATCTCGTCCCCCACATTTAGCAACAGATGCGATCTCATTTTGCTGGCGGTGGTTATGTCCTTGCATTCCATTGCCATTTCAAATTTTTGGATCCATAGCTGCCACCGAGGGCCCACTGATGATGGATCCGTAAATGGGTCAACCGGCTGAATCAATACAGAGGTGCTCCCTTGTGGGCGAGCTTGTGGTGATGACATTGAGAGATTTGCCGCAAGTCTAGAAGGCATACCGGGCCTGGGGGTGGACGTGCCGGTCGCCATAGCAAAACCTCACTGTGTCTTGATAGGGTCCGTGTGCCTCACCTTGATGCGTATCCCAAATGTCTGTGTCTTTCTGAAGTTGGCACTCCCAAGCAGTGGTATACGGGCTAGCAGCGTCGAACCAGGTGTCCACCACGTGCAGATGCCGTGATTACTTGTGTCTGGAGCGAGCGAGATGTCTTGCCGCTGTGCGCTGTAGTGTCTCTGACCTCTGGAAGGCAGTTGGAGGATGTTGCACTTGCCCGTGGCCCTCATGTGTCCCCTCCAATCAGCTGTGGCCCGTGTGAAAGAGTCAGCTCGATGGGCAGGGCAAGATGAGAGAAGAAGAGAAAAAAAATGTGGATGGGGGGTCAATGTGCCTCCCCACCGTGTGTCCAAAAATGTTGCACGTCGCTGTTTATTACAACTAGCTGGCAGAGCGCCAACCACGTGTGCAGGGCTCTGTTCTCCTCGTCGCCATTGTTATGTTCTATCTCCACACGGAGGCGTGTTGGAAGATAGAACGTTGAAGGCTGTGTGTGGGTCGCAGTGGCGCAGCTCCGGCAGGAGCGAAATGAGACACGCCACACATCATCAGTGCTTCGCCCAGAACTGCCTCCCTCTCGCGGGAGCTGGGCCTTTATTAGGACGCCCTGCGTCACTGTGTTGCGGGACGCAGGGCGGATACAACAGCCATTACCCCTCCCCCCCTGCAAGGAAGGGCTGATTGTATGCACATTCATTCCATAGGAAGGCACCATTCTTCTCAAACGAAAGGCTGTGTCACTTCAAATGTGATTTTGCTGTACAAAGGGAGGCCTCAAGGACAAGGTGTTAATTTATCCCTTAAAATTAGCTAAAATTTGCAATTAAAATGCACATATTTTGCCAAAAATCTCCGGATGGAAAACAAGCCTTCCCTCTGCGGGCTTCCATTGGGATGTGACCAACTGCACTAGCTTCAGGCCCCACTTGTTGAACAATCCTGGCCATGCCTCTGCTCCCGCACTCCTAAGGGTTTCACCTCCTGCTACAAATATTACTTTTAATAGGATACGGCTTCATTTTGAAAATGACATTCTGGCCAAGGGCATGCCAGAAACACTGCAATCACAGTAAGGCGTGCATGCCAACTCTCTCTCTGCTGAACTGAACTAAGCCCCGAGAGCCACCTGCCCTGGCCTTTTTTTTATTAGAGAAAACCATTTTCCAGTATATGATACAACAAATGTGGTGGCAGCAGCATCCTTAGATTTTTAAAATGTTCAATCACTCAAAATACATAAACAAATGCTTGTTTCTACTGATGTTTTAAAATGTCTCTTGTTCAAACCTTAAAATATGTGGTGTTAGTGGAGAACAGTTACATGCCTCCTCGGTTTTTTCATCCCCTCTCCATCTTCTCCTATCTTTAATCTCTCCTCATCTTTCCTATTCTTCCTCGCTCCTTTTTCTACTTCGCTATCTTGCCTTCTCTACTTACTCACAGGCTTGTATTTGCTTTGAATGTACTGCAGAGATTTGCATTGTTATCTCTATGGTCAGGAGGGTTGCTCGGTTTGGAAAAGATAAGGGGCAAATAATTGAAGACTGTGGATGCCATCGACTATATGAACACATATGGAAAAATATTCTCGCTCTTTTGTTCTATCCTCACTTTCTTTTATCCCTATAGCCACCTATCTGTTCAGGACCAACCAGAATGTGATTTCGCTCAGTAGTCATGTTGAAATAACAGGCTGGATTCACATTGTGATGATGGAAATGCCTTATGGAGGGACAGGGCCTCCTAGTCCTTCTTCTACCTTGTTCTACCACTTCGCTGTATGTGTTTTCTCTAAGTTTTCTGCCACTGAGGCCCGGCCTGGACCTCTGGCAGTGTAGCTCTTTATTTGATCTGTTGGTGAATAACACCCATGGGATACCCTTATGGTATCCCCTTATGGCACCCATGGGTGGGGCTACACCCTTGTACTCCTCTTGTGTGTTTATGGGCACCTGTGTTTTGCCCACATACCAGGGTATGGACTGGTGGCAGCTACATGCAGTGGCTCTGGGTGTCCTCCATTTTGGGACAACCAGGCCCTGCCATAGGAATTGATGGATTCCTGATAGAAGGCAAGATGTCTCCTGTGGCCTCTTGGTTTCTATTGCCTTTACCTTGTTTCCTAAAGTCCTGGGAAACCCTATCTCTGTTCCCTTCCGCCTGAGTGGCTGTTGGGTGGAAACACCATATATGTCTCTGTTCCCTTTCCTCCTGACTGGCTGTTGGGTGGAAGTACAATAAATGGCTATGGGGCTGCCTCCTGTCAGACTGACCGGAGCCTTCCCAGGGGCTGTGTGTTGTGGGTACACCCTAGGGGTGTGACCTATCTGAATGGAGTCTAAAGTGAGCTTACATTCTGATGTGGGTGTTGTGAGAAAACTGAAGGTGTCTCCCTAACGAGTCCCTGGGGATCTGTCATTCAGGTGGCCAGGACACGGCCATCACTATTGGATCCTGTTCCTGGGGGTGGACCAGTGCGAGAGGATCACTGGGATGGGGGTCATCAGGGAGTGGAGGTGGTACACTGATGGGTGAGATGTTGTATCTCCTTCTTTCAACACCTTTTCCTCCCCCTACCACGTGAGATATTCCAAAACACTACCCCCCCTTGTCCGACACAAATACTTTAGCATACCATGAAAGACAACAGACTAACACCAGAGCCGTTTACCTAACATGTCCCAATACCAGGGCCAAGCAAAGTCAGGCAATTGATCAGAATCACACACACCTGACAGCCCTTTCCCTTCCCCACAGTGATAAAAGGCAGCGCATGAGAGCATAGTACGAAAAAGGCAGACTGCACAACGAGACAGCTATCCAGGCACAGCAGTTCAAGAGGAGGAGAAAGGCAGCAAATATCATGAGGCTGAAAATGAGAGATGCAACCTGGCCCTCTTTGAACCAGAACTGTGAAACCTCTGCAGAAGGACTTGTAAGACCGCAGACAATAGCTCAAGTGTGTTGCAGCAGATGTCAACTGTACACAGAGCGTGCCTACACTGATAAGCAGGACTGAGGGAGACGCCTGCTATCATGGGTCCTGTGGGATGTTTTTACCTATGCATCCAAGCCCTACAATAAAACTGTGCAGTACTGGCATGGAAAACATCATGATGGCCAGAACTCCCCAGAGAGTGCACAGGGAAAACATGAAGAATAGGCTGCCACCCATTTTTGCCTATGTTGTGAGCACAGGAGGGCACTGCCTAAAACCACCATTGAGCTACACACACAGTAGCCTGAAACCATTGGGAATGGCAATGCTGATTGCCAAAAAAAGCAACTCAGAACTGTGGGGAATTCATTTTCTTAAGCCCAAAAATGGTTGCATTACCAGTACTCACCACTATAAGAAAGCCGGCGTTTTAAAACCACCAGACTTTTGTGTAAAACTGAACAAATGAAACAAAACCAGACCAAGGCAAGACTTGCTAAGAGGTGGATACAATGTAAAACTATATTCTGAAATGACTTGAAGGAAGTAATTATTTAATGTATATGTAAAAATTGTCAGTTTGATTTGAATGTAGAAAATTGGGAACAAAAAGTGACATTTAGCTGAAACCTGGCTTAATGAAACTGGATTCTGCCTGACAACTACCCCCGACAGGAGTTGAAACCTGTTCAGCCACTCCCCTTGCCAAAAGGAGTTGTCACCTCTCTGATTAGATTAGGGGTGGAGCAGCTGGGGACTACAGGGAGTTGAACAAAGGCCTGTCCTGGACTCAGGCAAATGTTATATTGGGGGGCCGTAAAGTGGCTTCCTCTTAGGGGAAACTGGGAGGGGCAGTGCCTCGGCTAGCAGCTGAGCTTGGGGGAAGTGGATAAACCAGTTATTTCACCCTGTGTTGTGGGAAGCCACACCCCTTTTTGACCAGGGCATAATTTTAAAAAGATAGATAACTCATAGTGCGGACTTGTCAGAATTATATAAGTAATGTCATTATTTTTGTTATTTTTCTGTGAACATTTTGAGAGGCGTTAGGACCCTGTGGTGTATTCTGGGGGGTTGCTAGCAGAAAATAGGGTCTCACTCCAAATGTCTGCATGTTAAAAATCTGACACTTCATCAATTAATGTCCATACTCCTTGCGCACATGTGTGTAATTTTGGGTAAATGTCGGATATTGCAAAACCAGTTAAAAAGCGCAAAATGTTGTCATTTTTGAATGCAAGCCCCCAGGAAGATCAGAGGCGGACAAGCATGGACCATAAGGAATATATAATGTGCACATGTAATTTCAACAAATTGTATATCTGGGAAGGATGTATTTGAATCAAATATAGATTTGTGGGCAAACTGACCAGGGGAGGATCCTCTGACCCATAAACAGACTTCATCATGCTGACAATCAATTTCCTTCCCCCAATCATGGGAGAGGGGAGAACTGGGCCAATGACAAGTAGAGAGGGGCAGGCTTAGCTAGGCCCAGGCACACACCCATTTTCAAAACACATAAAAAGAGACTGCTGGGACAGGTAGAGACATTCAATTCCATTTGCTGCGGAGCATGCTGACCGACGACTTCACATCCAGAGATCCAGACTTCAAATCCATCAACCTCCAAAGACCAGAACTTTACTTCAGAACTTAAAGCAAGGGCCTAAACCCACAAACTGAGAACTCTTCTCAGCAGGCCTCAGCAACCTTAAAATCATTTGCAAACTCTTCCACAGCCGGGCGAGCTGTTTGAATTCTTTTGGCAAGAACTCTTGCCAGTACCCAGAAAGCAGTGTTACATCCAGGATCCACTTGATCCGGACCGGAAAGCAGAGCAGTATCCAGAACCAGAGGCCGCTGAATCCAGAGAGGCTAGACCAGCAGAGCAGAGCTGACCCAGACCGCTGTGAGCAGAACCAGTGACCCAGATCACTGTGAAGTGCCGAGACCAGAACTGGAGTCCAGTCCAAAACCTGACCAGATCCGTGGCGAGGCCCATTCCTGCACAAAATATCTTGTGAGTACCTAGCAGAACTGTGCAGAACCAATCTCTTAGTTAAAATAATCTAATCCAAACTATTTTAACCTAAGTAGAACTGCCTCCTAGAAATCGTATCATCTGTCATTTTTAAAGCTGCACAACTGTCACCTGTCAATTCTGCAGCTGCAAGCTGTCACCTGTCATTTTGAGTTTTACTTTAAATCCGAAAATCTACCTTTATTTAATCGTCCGTATCTCTGGAACCGTTTGTGCTAGGAACGAAATTTAACTTTCATCTGAAAGCTTAGGATCTAAGCTTTCCAACGAACCTAGAACCGACTTCCTTATACTTTTTCCGCAATCACGATTCATGCACACGCGAAATTTACCGCAATTTGCGATTTTGGCTCAATTTCTCCACTTGTCAAAATAGCAGCTCCATTCTTTCTTTTGTTAAAATCCGTTTGCAACTTGGTAATAACTCATAGAGCATTGCTAAAGTGAGCCTGAACTAATACCAACACGCATCTCACACTCACCCTGAATCTCTAGAGGGAATTGAAATCAGTTGGCACATTTTCCCATCCATTGCCATCACATTTAAAAGCATTTTGGGCCTGTGTTTCAAACTCCTACCTGTTTCCTCTAAGCTTGCTGGGGGGGAACTGAATTTCGTATTGTATTTGATTGCATTCCTGAGAACTGTGTGCTCCTCTTTCCATCTCCTTCCATTTCTTACATTGCATAGGGGAGGGGGGTGAATTGCCAGAGAAAAAGTGATTATCTTATCTTTTGCTAAAATCATATCAAGTATTTCTGTACTGCATTTTATTCCCCATTGCTTTTCCCTTGAAATCATACAAGTATTTTTGCTACTTTATCCATCCTACACCCACTCCTCATTTATTATAAAGAAGTGTGCTAGTGTCAGATTACCCATTGTTGATTAACATTATATTTATAAGGGCGATATCGATTATTAATTTATTATAAAAGCATGGTATCTATATTTTGTTTTATTTCTCAAATAAACCTTTTAAACTTGCAAAACAGAACTACTTCTTGGCTCAGTGGGGTCAGGGGGATTCTAAGAGAGGGGTGTTATATAGGGGTAGTCATCCAGAACTCATGAACTGGACATAAAGATATATCAATAAGGGTTTCCATTCAGTATCCCAGACTAGGCATTGACTTAGCTGTAGTGTTGAATTGAATCCTCTTACAAAGTGGGGGCTCGAGCCGGGATATTCTGGGTTAGATTTATCACTTGTGCAGATTAATACAGTGTGCTAACTGACAGGAGACATACATCCGGTCGGATCACCACGCTGTGTTACGCTGTAAAGCACTCCTCAAAGGAACGCTCTAAGGAAACGGTCTGTTTTGCAAAAAAAAAATACAAACTTCTGTGAGTCAGGAAGGAACTCAAATTCCAGAATGACGACACTGGTAGACATCAAAATAGCCAGAGAGCACTTCTTACATAAGCTATTTGTGAGAGGTGAGTGGACTCATCAGGACCAAACGGTCTGGTTGCAGGCAATCGCGCAACAGGTCACTGAAACAGGGTCAGATACATGGAGAGATCAGGGTCCCCTACATGTGGCCCTGAGCGAACTATATATGGCCCCTAAAGCCAAAGATGAACATAATAAGATTGCCAGGATAGCGGCATATTTGTATCTATATATGGGAGCCATGCAGGACAAATGTGCTGAAGGCCAAGATCTGGCAAATAGGCAACAGATGGCGTTAGAGAAGGCCCAATCTGATCTGGACTCTTCTGAGCAGAGGCTGCTCAGGAGCCAGGAGTCAGAAAAGGACAGCAGACAGTACATCACTAAAATAAAGGAGGATATGGATGTGCTGCAACAGGAAAAGGCGGACCAGGATACCAGATTTCTGGCCTTGCAGAAGGAGTACCAAGAAGGTTTGGACTCCATACTGCAGGGCCAGAAAAAGCTGGAGCAACAATTAGATTTCAATAGGGCATGTGCCGAGCAGGTAGTCACCCTGCAAAGCCACCTAGATAGGGAGAAGGCAGAGAGCAATAAACTGATTTTGAAAGACCTGGATACCCAGGCAGAGTTTGACCAGGAGCGCCAGAAAGCTGGTGCCTTCCAAAGGCAAAGGGACGACCTGGCGGCACAGATGCAGGCTCTTAGTCAGGAAAGGGATACCTTAGGCCAGGAAGTCTGCCACTTAAAAAGGAAAATGGAAGAAAATCACCTGGCCCTCCAGGGACTGGGTGACCTCCAAAAAGAACACCAGAACTTGTTAGAGCACACCAGGTGGGTGGAGGATGCTCTGGCAAGAAAGGAGCAGGCCAATAGGGACACAGCTCAGGAGGTAACCCTTCTGCAGCAGAGACTGGCCCAGTACTCCAGGACCAATCAGGAGGCACAGAGAGAAAATGAGGCTCCCTGTCAGCACAATGATAGGCTCCAGCAACAGGTAGCGATGCAGGAGAGACTGCTAGAGTCTAGTAAGGCCTTAACTGAGGAACTGAAAGCGCAGGCTCTTGCATTGCAACAGGGAGGAGGGGCTGATAGAGACGAGGTGCGCTGGGAAAGGGAAACGCCTGAGCATAACCTCAGGAGCCCTGGTACCAGAGGCCTTCATCTCTCCCAGGCCCTGGACTCTGCCACCCCCATGTCCCCTCGCGCACATGAGCCCAGGGCCACGGGGATGGCAGATTACTATCCAGCTAGAAGTATGGGGCTCATAGGCCAGTACCTCCCAGGAATGGATGGGCGGGCATCCGGGTATGGGCACCCATGCACAGTGCAATTTAGTGGGGAACCCCAGGAGAGTAGGCCCATTAAGGGCATCCTGAAAACCTCTGCCCAGTTAGGTCAGTGGGGGGGTACCCATCAAATCCTGGCAGCAAGGAGGGATCTGAAGACTCCTCTGAGCATTACAGGACACAGGAGACCAGGTCCCCACATTCTGCCAGCCATTCCCAGGCTCGCAGAATCCGGGAAAACCTGGAAGATCAGACGGGCACCTCTGGGAGCAGCGCTTCTGAGTCGGAGGATGAATGGACCAGGGTTACCCGAACCAAAAAGGCCAATAAGGCAAAAAGGGCCTTGCTTAAGGACCCATTGAAACAAATAAAGGCAATAAGGAGTGTCATCACGTCTTATCATAAGAACGCCAAGTATTCTGTTTGGGAACACTTGGAGCTCTATGAGCAAACGATGGAGACTTTCCATTTGAAGGACAGACAAAGCTGTATTCAATATGTAAAGTGGACCTTCTCACCAGAATACTCCAGTTTCTTTGTGGGGCTGGAGGATCAAAACCATTCAAGGTGGTCCACATACAGGGCGGCCATCTTGAAACATTTTTCTGTGCACAGAAATCCTCAAGAGGCTCGCAAGGCAGCCTACAATTTGCAATGTGGGGAGGATCAGGCCCCACAAGAGTTTGTGCAAGAATTAAAGCGTGCTTTTGCGCAGACCACCAGAAGAGTACACACGGATAGCAGAGAATTTATCAATACGTTTTTCCATGCCTTACCCAAATACATAATGACCCAGCTCGTGAGAGATTTTCATGAGAAAAGATCTTTAGACTGGGTCATTGAACAGGCTACCCTGATCTATGAGGTGCAGAAGCCTATCGAAAATAAAAATAACGCGCCGAAAAACCCCAAAACCAACAGCACCCCTGCTGCTGCCAAGGTGGCAGAGGTAAAGGTTGCCCCCGTTTTAGATTTGGAGATGGGGGGCCTAAAAACCTGCCTGCACCAAATAATTCACAGCCCAGAAGGCCCTCGGGCCAGTCACAGACAGGGAGTCGAGGAGGTAGTCCCACAAATGGGGTCCCCCGCCCCCCTGACTATATAAGTCCCCGCTACAAGGGAAACCGACCCATCCTGGGTTATGTGTGGACTCCTCCAGCCCAGGGTGGGGATCCAGCCAAGCACCTAACCCAGGGAACTTCCCTCCCAACTTCCCACAGGAGGGCAGAAATTCTCCAAATCCTGGGCAGAACTTTTTTCCCAAGTATCCACCCAATTTCCAACCCCAAAACCATCCATCCTTCTTTCCCCAATTCCCTGAGCCCAGACAACCTAATCCGGAAGAGGGGAGGCCAAGGGTGGAGGGGTACCCAAATCTTCCCAATCAGCGGTACTACCAGAGAAGGGATAGCTACCCTTCCCGGGATCAGCCCAGGGGAGAAAATAGAGCCCCGTATCAGCCTGAGCGGGTTTCACAACTTGAGCGCCAGGTCCTAAATATGGCACGAGATATGGGTCACATACTGAGGGCTCAACCCTCAGATGAGCATGCCACCGCAGAATGCCCCAAAGTCTGGACCTGGTGCTCCAGAACAATGACGGGGGCAGCACCCTGATAACCCACCGGTTCCCAGGGAGGAGGCACAAGGGGAAGGGGGGTGTAAAGCCTTGGAGGAAGCTTCCTTCCCAACTTGTAAACAGCCCCTGGAAAACCAGGAACCGGAAACAAAATCTCCTACCCCTGAAAGTCTGCCACCCAAGGAGCAGAGAGGAGGTCGGAGAAACAAAGGACCCAAACAGACCCACTTTGTGGAGGAGGTACAGGTCTTCCAATTTGAGGGAGAGGGACCCTCAGAAGATCCTGGGAAAAGGATCTTCTCCTTCAGAGAGGGGGGAACCCCTCCCAAGGAAAAATGGGTCCCAAGGGATGCCAATTCAGACTGGGGAGATGTGGAGACTGAGCTACCGCCGCCCATCATCTCATCCCAGAACCGACAATGCCGAAATCCCCTGGTTCAAACCCATCCTGGTGACTGCCTCCAAAAAGGGGGGGGGGCGGCCCAGAACCGGAACCAGGGGAACCCACAATGGCTCTGATCTCCAGTTGCCAACTTTTTCTTTCAGATTCCCAAGGCTCTCCACAGAATTCTGCCCAAATCTCTTCGCTAGCAATGTGCAAAACCAGAAAGTTAGCCCACCAGTTGTCCAAAAAAGTGCATTATCTGTGCCCCCTTGAGGAGAAGGAGGGAAGATACTATGCCCCAGTACAAGTACAGGGGCAGGGTACAATTTTGGCACTGGTAGACACTGGATCCCAAGCTACCCTTCTGTCCAAAAGGGCCTTTGAGGAACTAAATGCAGGAAGGGGGGAGAATTACCGAATTCCTCTCACCTCTCTTCCTGGACAACTGCAGAACTTTGACAGTAAGGAAATTCCCGTTGAGGGGACTGCAGACTTGGACATTAAAATTGGGTGACACAAGGTGAAACACCTGGTCATAGTAGTGACTCCAGAGGGCACCCCTTGTTTACTAGGGAATGACCTCATGAGAAGGTTGTCACCCCTAATAGATTGCGTAAACAAGGTCCTCTGGACCCAGACTAGCCGACCAATAAAATTAAAACAGAGTGTCAACCATGTTAGTTTAAATGGCACCTGCCACATGGTTGAACAAAAATCTGACCAAGTAGAATTTCACTTCCAGAACAACCAAATTCCAGACGTGACAGTAATAGCAGTAGGACAACAGACTGGTGATGGGGGGGTGCTCTCTATTTCTGAAAATCAACCTTCCTTCCAGTTTAAGGTGGTATTCCACACTGGAAGGAAACACCCTGAAATTCTTTACTAATCCACAATCAGAAACTCCCACTCCTATAGTCCAGAAATATGTGAAATCAGCTCAGAGCCTGGCTGATATTCAGCAAATTGGAGAGCAGTTGTTCATCCCTGTCCAGTTAAATGATGGGAAGGACTCTGTTCTCGCTCGAGTGTGTGTGAACAACGGTAAGAGCTTCATCAGCGAAGCCATGTTCCGCCAACTCCCAAAAGATCCAGCCATTCCCACATTCAAACTGATAGACAAATGGGAAATGGACCTGGAAGCACCCAATTCCAAACATCTCCTGCCAAGCAGGTGTATGCTCAAAATCTCCATTGGCAACAAGAGCATAGTCCATAATTGTTGGGTCGTACGAGACGTCACTGCCGCCTTTTACTTAGGCAGTGACATTCTCAATCGCTTTGCCATTAGTTTGGACCTAATAAACTTCAAAGCTTGGTCCCGATTAGCGGATAATCCCATGGGCTTTGATGATCCAGAAAAAGCATTTAGGTCAGCTCAATTGCTACCTTATGCAGTTGAAATTCAGATCAAAGAGGAAGTCTCCATCCCAGAAAGGACCCGACAATTCTCCCTGGAAGTGAAAGTTAAAAGAGGACAAAAATTGAAAAACCCTGATGCTTACATACATCTAAATGCTTCTTTCCAACAGCAAGGGTTAGGGGTAAACCCAACACCATTAGTCAACATAGAACATGACACCATTCCAATAGAGGTGGATAACAGCGACTTAAAGAGTATTACTCTAGCCGCAGGCACCATTATTGGAATGGCGGTTGATGACCGACATTTCTCCATTGATTTAGGAAATGAACTGTTAGGACCGATCCCCTGGGTGCGAGGGGTAACCTGGCTTATGTAGATGATGTCCTCATCAAATGTTCATCTGTGGAGGAACACATAGCGGAGATCCGTTATGTTCTGACACAGTTGAGGGCCGCCGGAGCAAAACTTTCCTTTCAGAAAGCACAGTGGTGTAGAACCCGTGTTAATTTCTTGGGGCATGAGATTACTCCTCAGGGCCTCTGTCCCCAAGAAAAGAAAGTGGAAGCACTCCAGAAACTAAAAGACCCCACAACTCTGCGGGAACTAAGGAGTCTCCTTGGACTGACTAATTATAGCAGAAAGTTCATTGAAGGCTACACAGAGATCACTAGACCCCTGATTCATCTCTTGAAGGGGGTGGTCAAGTGGGAATGGGGTCCAGAACAATCCGAGGCAGTAAGACAACTCAAAAGAAGCCTCTCACAAGCGCCTTGCCTAGCTTAGCCTGTCAGAAATAAGGAGTTCTTCCTGGAGACGGGGTTCTCTAATGCGTGCTTGACGGCAGTATTATACCAAAAGCATGACAAGGTCAATAAAGTAATCTCCCAGGCGAGTAAAACTTTATCTTCTGTGGAGGAAAAATTCAACGATTGTGAGAAGGCACTCCTGGCAACGGTGTGGGCATTGAAGAATTACCGCCCGTTTATCCAGGGGGAACACATCATAGTGGTGACTCCACACCAGCCTCTGCAATATCTCCAAAGTGACAGAATCCAGGCCGGAAATGTGAGTAATTCCCGAATTACTTCCTGGATTTTGTCAATGCAAGGCTTTCCTGTGGAGGTCAGATATGGCCAAAACAAGAAGAGTCCCCTCGCGCAAGGTCTGGCTGACTTGCATGATTGTGCCAGAGAAAACTTTCTCGAGGACGAAAGTCTAAAAATCAAGGACAACATGGAGGCATACCTTAATTCCCCACACAAAGTCTTTGAAGAAGACAAGTGTGAGGGAATGCCCACTTTCTATGTGGATGGATGCTCCTACCATGTTGACGACAACGGGGAGAAAGAACTGGTGGCCGGCGTAGGGAATGCATGGGTGAATAAGTCACCAGAACCCTCCGCTGGATACAAAATTGGTCCCCGAAGTAGTCAGGTGGCAGAATTGATGGCTGTGCATCAGGCCATCCTCAATGCTGTCCAGCATCAACTCCATGAACTGGTCATAATCACAGATTCGGATTATGTACGGAACGGGTTCGTGGAGCACCTGGTCAACTGGAAAACCAGAGGCATGTTATGCGCTAATAACAAACCCCTGAAACATGGGAAGTTAATCCAAAACATTGATGATCTGGTCACATCGAATGGGATGACCATCTACTGGAAAAAGATCAAGGGTCATTCCAAAGTAGAGGGACCAGACAAAACTGGAAATTACTTAGCTGATCAGCTGGCCAAAACCGGGGCCATCCAGAGGGATCTAATAGAAATAGAGTCCCTGTTGGGGGAAATCCAGGTCACTGTTATCACTAGGTCCCAGACAAATGCTCACAATGATTTTTCAACTGCACAATGGAGTAAGGAGACCCCTGATGCTGATTTTAATTACAGCTCAGAAGGGGGATCCAATTATTGGTAAGTTTTACCAACACCTTGAGGACCCTGAGAACTTTCCCCTGACAGATACCGATTACATTGGGAAAGAGGACCTAAGAGTGTTGATGAAATGTCCAAAAAATGTTCCGAATCCAAGACGGTTTGCTGGTAAGGAAATCCAAAGCTGGCCACGATCAGTGGGTGGTTCCTACCTCATTCCGAAGCCTGATGTTAAGTCACGGCCATGATGCGGTCATAGGGGGTTTCACACAACACTGGAAATCTTAAGAGAGGTTGCATACTGGCCACACATGGGGCAGGACCTCGACCAATACTTGAAGGGGTGTCTTGTGTGTGCACAATTTCAGCCATCATCCCTCACACACCGTGCGCCTCTCCAAAAGAGGGGGATGACACTGCCATGGTCAGATTTGCAAATCGACTTTGTAGGCCCTGTAATTCGCTCGTCTAGAGGAAACAAGTACATGTTGACTGTTACATGCTTGTTTACCAAGTGGGTGGAATGTCTCCCAGCCCCAAATTGCAAGGCAGAAACAGCAGCTGCCCTGATGATTAACCACATCTTTTCCCGTTTTGGTCTACCTCAAAGGATTGAGTCAGACAGAGGTAGCCACTTCACCAGTGAAGTAATGACAAAGATGTGGGAGATACTGGGGGTTAAAAGGAAGCTACACATTGCTTACAGGCCAGCTTCTTCTGGAGCAGTGGAGAGATATAACCAAACCATTGTGAGTATCTTAAAAAAGTTTGTGGCAGATTCTGGGCCAAGTTGGGATATCCGATTACCTCTGGTCCTAATGGCCATCAGATCTACCCCTTCATCTGCAACCAAAATGTCGCCATTTGAGTTGATGACTGGACGCAAGATGGTGCTTCTCCAGCATTTGCTCTACAGAACCCAAGAGCAAACGTTGATAAATGCCTCCACAACTCATGAGTATGTGGAGAATTTAAGGAAACACCTTCAGCATGCTTTTGCCTATGCTCAGCGGAATCTAGAATGATCAGCCGAGAGCATGAAGACCCACTATGATTTAAAAACTACCCGAAAGGAATATAAGGTGGGTGATCGGGTCTATCTATACAATTTCCAAAGGAACCAGGCCAAACAGCGAAAATTCTTGCCTACATGGAAGGGACCGTTTGAAATTATAGACAAGATCTCCCCTGTTGCCTATAAGATCTGCATCCCCAAAGGCAGTCTGGCGGAAGGGGAAGACAAGTGGGTCCATATTAACCAGCTAAAGTGTTGCCATCCCAGGCACACTTTGCAGCAACTGGAGGAGTCCTCTGCAATACCAGAGGGGACCGCTCCAGATTAATTCAGTTCCAACCCTAAAATATCCCACATATAGTCTCTAAAAATATTATACTCTTGTAAGCCACTGTCTTTGAATGATAACTTGTATCTCAAAAGTAAAATGTTAGGTATGTTAAAGTATAAAATGTATATGTCTGCCACACCATTAGTAGTGATGGAAAAATGTCTACGAATAGGTATTTCCGCTTTTCCTTTGTCGTCCTAGGAGAAAGAAAACCTGGAGACTGGCCAAGGAGGACGATCCGGAGACCGGGAGCAGAGACCCAAGGGGCCCGGGGTACCGCCCAATCCTCCCATCAGGACCAGCAAGGAGAACTGATTGATCGACTGGAGGGAGGAAAAGATGCTGAACTGTGCCACCTATGGAATTGGAAGAAGAGGAGGCGAACATCCCAGATCTTGCGAGTTCCATCAGTGAAAGGACAGAATGGCCATCGCAAGAGGGGGGGCTTGTGGGATGTTTTTACCCATGCATCCAAGCCCTACAATAAAACTGTGCAGTACTGAAATGGAAAACATCATGATGGCCAGAACTCCCCAGAGAGTGCACAGGGAAAACATGAAGAATAGGCTGCCACCCATTTTTGCCTATGTTGTGAGCACAGGAGGGCACTGCCTAAAACCACCATTGGGCTTCACACACAGTAGCCTGAAACCATTGGGAATGGCAATGCTGATTGCCAAAAAAAGCAACTCAGAACTGTGGGGAATTCATTTTCTTAATCCCAAAAATGGTTGCATTACCAGTACTCACCACTATCAGAAAGCCGGCGTTTTAAAACCACCAGACTTTTGTGTAAAACGGAACAAATGAAACAAAACCAGACCAAGGAAAGACTTGCTAAGAGGTGGATACAATGTAAAACTATATTCTGAAATGACTTGAAGGAAGTAATTATTTAATGTATATGTAAAAATTGTCAGTTTGATTTGAATGTAGAAAACTGGGAACAAAAAGTGACATTTAGCTGAAACCTGGCTTAATGAAACTGGATTCTGCCTGACAACTACCCCCGACAGGAGTTGAAACCTGTTCAGCCACTCCCCTTGCCAAAAGGAGTTGTCACCTCTCTGATTAGATTAGGGGTGGAGCAGCTGGGGACTACAGGGAGTTGAACAAAGGCCTGTCCTGGACTCAGGCAAATGTTATTATGGGGGTGCCGTAAAGTGGTTTCCTCTTAGGGGAAACTCGGAGGGGCAGTGCCTCTGCTAGCAGCTGAGCTTGGGGGAAGTGGATAAACCAGTTATTTCACCCTGTGATGTGGGAAGCCACACCCCATTTTGACCAGGGCATAATTTTAAAAAGATAGATAACTCATAGTGCAAACTTGTCAGAATTATATAAGTAATATCATTATTTTTGTGATTTTTCTGTGAACATTTTGAGAGGTGTTAGGACCCTGTGGTGTATTCTGGGGGGTTGCTAGCGGAAAATAGGGTCTCACTCCAAATGTCTGCATGTTAAAAATCTGACACTTCATCAATTAATGTCCATACTCCTTGCGCACATGTGTGTAATTTTGGGTAAATGTCCGATATTGCAAAACCAGTTAAAAAGCGCAAAATGTTGTCATTTTTTAATGCAAGCCCCCAGGAAGATCAGAGGTGGACAAGCATGGACAATAAGGAATATATAATCTGCACATGTAATTTCAACAAATTGTATATCTGGGAAGGATGTATTTGAATCAAATATAGATTTGTGGGCAAACTGACCAGGGGAGGATCCTCTGACCCATAAACAGACTTCATCATGCTGACAATCCATTTCCTTCCCCCAATCATGGGAGAGGGGAGAATTGGGCCAATGACAAGTAGAGAGGGGCAGGCTTAGCCAGGCCCAGGCACACACACATTTTCAAAACACATAAAAAGAGACTGCTGGGACAGGTAGAGACATTCAATTCCATTTGCTGCGGAGCATGCTGACCGACGACTTCACACCCAGAGATCCAGACTTCAAATCCATCAATCTCCAAAGACCAGAACTTTACTTCAGAACTTAAAGCAAGGGCCTAAACCCACAAACTGAGAACTCTTCTCAGCAGGCCTCACCAACCCTAAAATCATTTGCAAACTCTTCCACAGCCGGGCGAGCTGTTTGAATTCTTTTGCCAAGAACTCTTGCCAGTTCCCAGAAAGCAGTGTTACATCCAGAATCCACTTGATCCGGACCAGAAAGCAGAGCAGTATCCAGAACCAGAGGCCGCTGAATTCAGAGAGGCTAGACCAGCAGAGCAGAGCTGACCCAGAACGCTGTGAGCAGAACCAGTGACCCAGATCGCTGTGAAGTGCCGAGACCAGAACTGGAGTCCAGTCCAAAACCTGACCAGATCCGTGGCGAGGCCCATTCCTGCACAAAATATCTTGTGAGTACCTAGCAGAACTGTGCAGAACCAATCTCTTAGTTAAAATAATCTAATCCAAACTATTTTAACCTAAGTAGAACTGCCTCCTAGAAATCGTATCATCTGTCATTTTTAAAGCTGCACAACTGTCACCTGTCAATTCTGCAGCTGCAAGCTGTCACCTGTCATTTTGAGTTTTACTTTAAATCCGAAAATCTACCTTTATTTAATCGTCCGTATCTCTGGAACCGTTTGGGCTAGGAACGAAATTTAACTATCATCTGAAAGCTTAGGATCTAAGCTTTCCAACAAACCTAGAACCGACTTCCTTATACTTTTTCCGCAATCACGATTCACGCACACGCGAAATTTACCGCAATTTGCGATTTTGGCTCAATTTCTCCACTTGTCAAAATAGCAGCTCCATTCTTTCTTTTGTTAAAATCCGTTTGCAACTTGGTAATAACTCATAGAGCATTGCTAAAGTGAGCCTGAACTAATACCAACACGCATCTCCCACTCACCCTGAATCTCTAGAGGGAATTAAAATCAGTTGGCACATTTTCCCATCCATTGCCATCACATTTAAAAGCATTTTGGGCCTGTGTTTCAAACTCCTACCTGTTTCCTCTAAGCTTGCAGGGGGGGAACTGAATTTCGTATTGTATTTGATTGTATTCCTGAGAACTGTGTGCTCCTCTTTCCATATCCTTCCATTTCTTACATTGCATAGGGGAGGGGGCTGAATTGCCAGAGAAAAAGTGATTATCTTATCTTTTGCTAAAATCATATCAAGTATTTCTGTACTGCATTTTATTCCCCATTGCTTTTCCCTTGAAATCATACAAGTATTTTTGCTACTTTATCCATCCTACACCCACTCCTCATTTATTATAAAGAAGTGTGCTAGTGTCAGATTACCCATTGTTGATTAACATTATATTTATAAGGGCGATATTGATTATTAATTTATTATAAAAGCGTGGTATCTATATTTTGTTTTATTTCTCAAATAAACCTTCTAAACTTGCAAAACAGAACTACTTCTTGGCTGAGTGGGGTCAGGGGGATTCTAAGAGAGGGGTGTTATATAGGGGTAGTCATCCAGAACTCATGAACTGGACATAAAGATATATCAATAAGGGTTTCCATTCAGTATCCCAGACTAGGCATTGACTTAGCTGTAGTGTTGAATTGAATCCTCTTACAGTCCGACCTTGTCTCCAGATGCAAGAAATGCCAAGCGGTTCATCACAGCTGGGGAGAGCCGATACGAACCGAACTGTCTTGAACGAAAGTCGCAAAGTAGCAATTTAAGGGAAGTTCAAAGAACTGTTAGAAAAGAGGGGAGACCTGCTGCCAAGGGATACAGCACCATGTGGGTGCTTACTCGAGAGACTCTGGTCAATACTCCATTTGTTGTAACTACCAATACCAGAAGGCCTTGGGAAAGCCGCAAAGGAACGGTCAAAGTGGTCATACAGGGGTCTAGCAAAAGCCTCTGTACAGTCAAAAGTCTTTGACCGGCAAGCAAGTGAAAGCTACGGGAGATGAATACCGTTTGATGAGAAATGGAGACAGAACTGTATATATGACAAGAGTGAACCCGATGGAAGGAAGTCAACAGTTAATTGTTTAAAGAGACATTAAGACTTGTGATTGCAAAAGGTACAAGTGTACTGAATAGAAGCAAACATTCGAGAAGGGGTCTGAACCGAGGGGGATCCGAGGGGGATCCTAGGGTGAAAAGCCATCAACCAAAGACTGGGGAATATAAAAGGAGAAGACAAGCGAACAAGAGCCATAGTGAACCCGGCAGAGGGAGGCTGAAAATCGAGAGGGTTCTGCACCCTGAAGAGGGGGACCCGGGGTCAGTCCCATCACCCTAACTACCATAGGAAAGGAACTTTTTGTTTATTATTTTCCGACCCTCGAAGGCCATAGACATTTAAGTGGAAAGAGCCTTGGCCATCAAGGCTCCTGATAAGCTAAGAACAGAATTGTGGTCTTGTGCTGGGGAAGCTCAAGAAGTGTGCTATGCTCCAAGGTCCCGCTTTATCCTGTGCTCAAAATGTGGGGAAGGGAAGACCCTGACTACTGCATCCTGACATAATATTTGTGAACACGTCTTTCTTTCTTATGAATCCCTTCCCACACTCTTTTCCATATAGTTGTAAGGTTTGACAAAAGATTTTTTAGTATAGGCCCTTTTTGATTTGATAAGATGGTACAAGGACTGCCTTATTTTTCATTTGATGGTTGAAGCTTGCTCCCATCTTAGATTTAGGTTTAGATTAGGCGTTTATCTCACTCACTGTTGCAGTTTAATAAACACCCTTGAACTGTGATCACTTGTGTGAAATGACATGAATGCATTGTAGTGTGCTGATAGGCTGGGTACTTGGCCCAATGCACATTCTTTGTTATGGGTGTCTGGGCGGAGTGAATGGCCTGAATGCCTTTGAGCCTGAGTGGCTGCCTGCCTGCATGAATGCCCTTCTGTGTTATTGGCTGACTGAGCCTGGCTTAGCCAGAGTGAATGATGGATGGATGTGTATGTCTGGGGACCTTTCACTTACCAATTTGTTCAGAAGCTGAAGTCGAAGCTTAGCAAGAACAAGCTGTTCTTTGAAGCCCAGCTGGAGGAGAAGTCTGCTGCTGAAATGTCTTCAATGTAATCCGAAAGCTGCTGTGTTCTTCCAAGGACTGATCCAGAGAGGACCTGCAAAGAAGACCTCTCCCTGAGCTACAAGGGACCATTGTGCAAAACTGCTGCACTTCATCTGAAGTGCCGTGGAAGTCAATCATGCGTGCCTGCCGTCCCGTAGAGGAGCAGCCTCTCCCTCGCTTTTTGATCATAGACCGGTAAATATGGAATATACCCTTCTCTCCTGTCCACCATTGTAAACATTAGGAACATTGTCTATTGAGGCAGCTAAGTTGCCCTTATTTAATGCAAATACAGTGGAAATAGGTAATACTGGACACGCAACATAGGACATAAAGGTATGCTTACATTACGCACAACATTAACACAGAATATAGACTTCTGATGTATGGGTTAGCAAAAGATAGCCATTGTATTACAGATGTCTGCAGGTCTCAGAATCCCATGCAGGTTTAAAAAGACCTGGAAGCACAGGAAAAGTGCTGTGTGCAGAAAAGAGAGTATGTTGGGTAGAAAGCCAGGTTACAGTGAGATGGCAGAAATCAAATTGCAGAATATGTGATTCTCAGTGGGGTGACTGATAAAACTTAACTGACTTACAGTCAGAAAAAATTATATAAAGAAACTAAACCAATAGAAAACCAGACAGGTTATTTATGTCTTGTAACAAAGTGTGCTAAAGAAGTCTGAAGAAATGCGTCACACTCAGAGCTGTTTTTTTTGGTTTAAGGTTGAAAAGCATGTCGAAGATTTCGTGAAATTTGGGAAACTAACTAGTCTTGCTAATTTGCATAGGGAGTCATGTGTTTCAGGAAGCGTTTATGTCCAATGGGACATAAGTGATGTTTTGACCTTTCAGTAAAATGGCCAATTAGAACATGTCAAATCTAAGGGTCAGATTAGCATAAAAAGTACTGTGCAACACTGTATTTTCTATAAAAGTGTGTTTAAAATGGGCAGGGTTCGAGTGCTTGCCTGGCTAACTGACCAACTCGATGGCTTGTATAATGGCTCCCAGTTCACTGAGAATAAAACCTTTGCTGTTGGCACAATCCGTCTCTAAAAGGGCTTTTATTGAATAATTACTGGGGCAGGTTCTCCTTAACATTCCAGAGAAGGGTTCTTTGTGAGCCCTGAAGAGGAGTCCCTGGACATCTCAAGTCAAAGAAGTCCATTGGTATCGCCAAGGGTCCAGTGGTGCATTTTGTGACCGTTGGAAACCATTGCTGTCTACCGCCCAGACGAGAGGGTACCCTGGCAATGTGCTGCTGTACACCCAGAGCTGCTAAAGTTCCAAACTGCCTAAGAATATTTCAAAGGACATCCTCACCATCATCATTTACCACTTTTTCCTGCCAGAGAGTGTCCCGAGTCGTTGAGTGCTGAGGAAGGTCCGTTGGTGGGTTCCCGCCACCAGAAGCTAACAAAGATGTCCCATGGGTCCAGACCTAGTGAGGGTCCTACGTCCACATCACAGAGCAGGACTATTTGGCACGGCCACTTCGGCGTGGGCGATTCGCTGTGACTGCTTCGGCGCAGGAGACATTTGGGCGCACCCATTTTGGCGCGCACAGTTCGGCACTGGAACATTTCGCCGCAGGATCTTTTGTTGCCAGGAATGCTGCATTGTTTGTTGTTTAAATATACGCTAACCCCAATAGGTCATCGGCTTGTCACGCAAGGAATGCTGCATTATTTGTTTTTTTAATATATGCTAAACCCAATAGGAATGAGGCGGCAGCATCAGTAACTGACACGGTCCCAACCCTGCCAGCCTTTGCAATGCATCGGCTTGTCACGCAATTCAATAAAGGATGTGTGTTTGTGGGGTCGGCTGCATCAGCAGCTGACACTGCCCCAACCCAGCCAGCCTATGCAATGCATTGGCTTTTTCAAGGCTGTGTGTTTCTGGGGTTCAAAACCAAGAGCAAAGCAGGTCCCCCAATTAACACACATCCAAGAGAACTGTTAGTGCGCGCCAGCAGGTTTAACTATCCTGCTCCATGCAGCACTGACGCTGTTCGCTTGCAGGCACCCCTGTCCCCATCTCCTTGCTTGTGGGGATTCCCAAGAGTACACCGTCGACTAAATCGACAACATGGGTTTCACAAAACTGTTGCTGGTAATGTAGAGCAGCGGGTTAACGCGCCTGCTGCCTTTTAATCTTCTGAAAATACTCGAGTGGCTTAACCACCCCAG